>NW_026854096.1:0-473316 GCF_026571515.1 Ruditapes philippinarum
TTTTAAATTCTGAGTATTTTGATACCCATTGTGTTAAAGCAAAGACTTACAAATCAACTTCAATAAATTTTATCAATTTTTCTCATGTTTTTGTACTTAGTAGTTTTTTTCAGCTTTGCTCAGTAATAAAAAGTCTTCACTTATATCTAACTTAGAAACTGGTTACTTCAAACTTCACCAGTATAAGGCACTTATAAGTGACTTGTATGTGACTTACATGTTGGGGAAAAATGGCCAAAAGTGACTTATATGTAGCATATACCTATAACTGACTTAGACAGGTTTTTAGGTGATTTATAAGTGACTTATATGTAACTTATAGTTCTCTTATAGGTCAAGTATAAGTTGCATATAAGGAACATATAAGTCACTTAAAGTCATTTTGGTAAGGGATATCTAAGCTCTAGGCCTTTTGGGTCTTTACAAGAAGGTATTTTAAGTTTTTACTATATGTACATATAGTGAAAATCAATGACACTCGGGGCGGGGCCGATTTTGACCCCAGGGCTATAATTTGAACAATCTTGGTAAGGGTCTACCAGACAATGCCTTATGCAAAATATCTAAGCTCTAGGCCTTTTGGGTCTTTACAAGAAGGTATTTTAAGTTTTTACTATATGTACATATTGTGAAAATCAATGACCCCTGGGGCAGGGGCAAAATTTTGACCCTAGGGCTTTAATTTGAACAATCTTGGTAGAGGTCTACCAGACAATGCCTTATGCAAAATATCTAAGCTCTAGGCCTTTTGGGTCTTTACAAGAAGATTTTTTAAGTTTTGACTATATGTACATATTGTGAAAATCAATGACCCCCGGGGCCGGGCCAATTTTGACCCCAGGGCTATAATTTGAACAATCTTGGTAGAGGTCTACCAGACAATGCCTTATGCAAAATATCTAAGCTCTAGACCTTTTCAGTCTTTACAAGAAGGTATTTTAAGTTTTTACTATATGTACATATTGTGAAAATCAATGACCCACGGGGCGGGGCCGATTTTGACCCCAGGGCTATAATTTGAACAATCTTGGTAGAGGTCTACCAGACAATGCCTTATGCAAAATATCTAAGCTCTAGGCCTTTTGGGTCTTTACAAGAAGATTTTTTTAATTTATTCTTTTAATTCCTTTTGGTTGCCATGGCAACCAGATTTCTGCATGGAATGAAATTCTTTGAACAACTTTGGAACCCCTTCACCCAAGGGTCAATCCTGCCAAGTTTGGTTGAAATTGGACTAGTGGTTTTTCACAAGAAGATTTTTTAAGTTCACTATATAATCTATATAACACACACACACACACACAAACAAACACACACACACACACACAGGTGAATCGCTATATGCCACCGCATCGCAGATGCTGCGGTGGCATAAAAATAACAGGAAGATACATATTGTAACTGACAAAGTGCTATTCAAATAGAAGATTTAAACAAAAAATGTACTTCCGAAAAAAACAAAAAACATTTTGAATACTAGTATGATCAATTTTGTATGTTTGTGTGTATACTTGAGGATCGATCCAATTTGTTTGTATGATTTTGTATGTTTCTTTTTATTGTATTCATTATGTAATATGACTATGATTGAGGACAATCATTTTATAAGGACAGGTGATGTGTAACATAGCATTTCCTCGTCAAAATGCTTTTAGAAAATTAATTATAAAAAACATTAATAATTTCAATATTCATAAATAACTTACATTTTTAATAATCATTAAAAGAATTTCATTGTTGTATAAATATTTTGATAAAAATTACTTTTAGATTCTTAACTGATAAATTTTACAACTCTAGTATAAACATGTCATAGTGGTCAATAAGAAAATATTATCACCTTTTGATTTTAATACTTTATGGCTTAATTCTCAATTTCCTAGTCTTTTATCAAACAAGCCATACTTGATTATCTTTTGACATTTATTGCTAATATTGCTTAAGGCTTAATTCCTATGACAACTCCTTCTTAATTTATATTGTTGCTTTTTATATTTTAAATTAGTCTTATTTTAATTTGGGAACATTCAACATCTTAAAGTCTTATATAGAATTTCGGACATATAACATCAAGTCTTAACTTAGAAAATAAATAAGTAAAATTAACTTAAGCAAAATTCAGGTGCTAGCTGTGAAAATATATGTGTGGACTATATGATTATTTTGTATTTGAGAACTTTCAATGGGCTATAAAGAAATAAATGAAATAACATCATACTGGACTTTTGAGTTATAAAATAAGTCATCATAACAAAGAGGATACTGGATAATAATAATACACCAGTATCCCACACACACCTAACCAACCGAGGGTTTCCGTGTAGGGCGCTCACTACGCCAGCGAGTATTCCCCAAACGACCCCAAAGCGAAGGCCCTGCCGGTGACCCTTGGCTACATATTTCTTGACGCTATTTACACACAAAATGTACCTTCCTTCAACACTTCTAATAATGATAGATAATTATTTTTTAGCTAAAGTATCATTGTACAAATCAGTTCTTTTCTGAACAGTGTGTTTTAAGATAAAAGTAGTAGTTTGAAAAAGTAGAGAAGGATAGGAGTGGGAGAGCCCGGTGGGGCAAACATATAAAAGGAATCATTGGAATAAATGAGTGATAAAAATAATCTTTTTGACTTGACAGTAGCATTATTATTTCAAACATTTATTTTACCATTTATTTCGAATTTTCTAAAAGAAAAAAATATCCTCAGCAGAAGACATTTTAATGAACATGTTACCTAATGTTTTCAGAGTGATGGTGAAATACTGTACTGTAGATAATCAGCAATACCAGATTATCCCTCTCCTTAATCAAACTTAAAATTGACAGCGTCTGAGAAATAACATGTCAACTACATGTGACAAAGTCTGATGCCTCGTTTACTAAATGGCAAAATCCGAGTTTAAACAGTGCACACTTAGACATCTTTATTATGTTTTCCCCCTAAATACTGTGTTTATGATCTGTTCAACCTTCTTATACTCACATATATCTTTGTAAGATAGTGTTACCAACTGTTGTTGCACATCTTCAATAACAATATAAAATTTGTAATAAATGATTTCTCTATCCTCTTATAATTACGATACACTAGGGCCGCTATTGCCAATGGTGATTGTCTGCAAAGCAATTGTCTGTTTTTGTGGGTTTGATAGCACTAGGGTTTTTTTTATTCTTTAGCCTTTACCACACTTAACATCTTGGACTTGTCTATCACATTGGGCAAAACCATTCATCATTATCTAAGGAAAATTTCTAATGCTGACTAAATAGGGAACAGAGTAGACAAAAATTAGTCAGAAGGGATGTAACGGCTGATCTTGGTCTACCTTTGTTACATGGATAGATTTTGTTTTTGCCGGCACTCTGGCTAAAGGGTTAATGTAAGATATCCAGAAAGCTTACAGCATGTTGGTGATTCTACTCATGACTGTTACCTTGTACCAAAAGTAACACTACTAAGGTGGGGCAAGTACTTTCATAGTGTTGGTCTAATTAACAGATTTGGTTAAATAATCATTACATATATTATGTTTTAGAGCTTTGGTTGGGTTGAACCACTGACCATCTGCATAACAAATATAACAAAACCAATAAAACTACATTATCTACAGACAGATATGAACTGAATAATATAAAACTAAAATTTGGTTTTCACGAAAAACTGTATAATCTTGAAGTGATTAAAAGTCATTGTTTCATAGGAAAAGATCAAAAACAACCCACCTTTGGTTACAAGTAAAGCAGAAAATAGATTTCAGAAGAGGACAATTGGATTACTTTTGACTTTTGGCATTTTTACCTCCTGAATAGTTTGGCTTATTTCTTTCATTAAAAAAATCCGTCTAATTTGTGTCTCATAAAATGAGGTTATTTATAGAGATTTGGATTTTATATGGCTATGACAATTGCCTTGTTTTAAGACTTTCTGGAATGAATCCATACTAATGGAATTGATTCAGACATTACCAATGAAATAATGAGATTGATCAGACATTAATAGAAACATACAAAATTAACGGGTTTCATCTTGGAGTTATATTAGGCATATCATGTTTAAAACAAAGTTCGTTGATTTTACTGTTCCCTAGTTTAGTGTCACAGAGCAAAACCTATTTAACTGAAAACTAACAAATATGAGCTGTGCAGTTAGACAAAGCACTAGTCTATAAACTGATCAACTTCAAATATGAATTTTCATATCTCTAAAAATGATAATACATGTATACAAATCCAAGAAAATCATGGGCAATTGTCACAAAAACCAGGTTTTCTAGTCATAAAAAAAATAACAATGTTGCAAATTTAAAGCATTTGACGATAAACGGATTTGGTTGAAAACTCTGATTTCATACAGAAGGGTATTCCTCTATATGTTACATAATTATGTGAAAATAATCAACAGAGGGCCATAATATTTTACAAAAAATGATCAAATCACAAAAACCAGAGCTGCAACACTTGATAACAATAGTACGGTGACAGTTTGGTTGAAATTTGTTTTTGAAATGTCTGTTATTTCACATAGAAGAGTATTCCTTTAAAACAATATGAAATATGTAAAAAAAAACAAAAAAACAAAGAGCCATAGTTCTACCAAAAAATGATTTTTCTACCAAAATATGACAAAATCTTTAATACTGACAAAATGTTCCACAGCACCTGAAGACCATATTTTTATGCAAGTTTCATGCAAAACCATTGTTGTGAAGGAATAGCTGCACAGTGCACAAAATATTCTACATGTATATTCATTACATAGTCAACATGTAAGAAAAACAAAGGGCAATAATTCTCCCCAAATAAGAAAATGTTTAAATCAACAGCAAACAACAAAAACACTATGCACTACACCACACCACACTTATTAGGGACACAAGTAACACAGTTGACAGAAGAATATGAAACTGACAATTATAAAATCAAAGCACAGAAGGCACTGAATTTGTTTGAGTCTCAGAATGTCAGAAAGGTGAAGGTTGTGAGATTATAAACCAATTTGTTTTTGTATAGTGCCACCAATGCTGTTTCCAGTGTTATAACTGAAGTAAATTGGCTATAAAGCTAATTGCAACACTGATATTCAATTCAATGCTTATTTGGCTTAAACAATTTAAAAAAATAAAAATAAAATAAAAACAACAAAAAAACAACAACATGAGTTGCCTTAACTGGAATATGAACTCCAGACCTCTCGCATCCTCAACAAGAGTGTAACCCCTCAACCACAGGGAAGTTATAAGAAAACAGGCTGAAGAAAACCACATTATTCTAAATTAGGGTTTGTAATCCCTATAATTTCGAGATATTTTGTTCACGGTAAACCTGTTAACACTGATGTAAACAATCATGGTGCTTAATATAAGCATGTATATCTGTAAAGAATTACACAATATTAGAAATCTTTGACCAATCGTGAACTATTTTTCTTCCACGGGAAGGCTTGAAAATTAATGCGCCTATCATTACGCAGTGATCTCCCCTTAATTTTTCGGTGTTGGTGTACTTATAAAGAGAAGTAACCACGTCAAGGAGTTCGGACTACTTGCGGATTCCCTTGCAGAAATATATACTGGTATTTAAAAAGTCCAAGTATTTCCCAGTTATTATCCTAGAAAATTCCAGAATGTTAAAACCAGTCTTGGCTATTCTAGTATGGCCTAGGAAATACCAGTTACTGAGAACTAGGCATTTCTAATAATTTTTAAACAACTCATCAATTTCAAAGTTATACTAGGAATTGTAATTTATTTTCTGAGATTTCTAAGACTTAAGATTTTGCAAAATTCCTAGTCTTTAGGAATTACTTAGAATTTATCTTGTAGAACAAAATCCTTAACATCTGTGCTAAATTCCTTGAATCTTACAAAAATTCCTAAAGACTAGGAATTCTCTTTGTTGAAAGTAAACAAGTAAATAAAGAAGGAAGACAATAAAATTGAAAATAAAAATGTTTTCTTTCTTTTTTTTAAATAAAACAACATACTGATCTAGATCTATTTAATAATATTTTTCTAGGATTACTTTTATTATTATTATTTAATTGAAATTTAATAATCAATTGACCTTAATGGTCAACCTGCATTATGACAATTTTATCATTGGCCATTTAATTAATAGATAATAGGAATATATATAATCCAAAAAGAAATAACAAATGTACAGGCACTCCAAGTAAATCAAAGAGGTATTATTATAAACCTTAAAAAAATCAATAATTGACATCTGAAGTATGTAATTTTTATCAGTTGTGTAGAGCTATTTTTAGCGCCGTCAAATTGCATCCACTGATGTCATGCTTCAGTGCACAGGCTGTGTGTATAAACCACTTTATACACGGCTTATACTGCCTGTTGACATTTTTATGAGTGTGATTTGAACATATGTAGATCTAATTAGGGGTGGATTTAAGGTGATTATTATTTCATAGTTTAAAATCCCATGTGGCAAATAGACTCTTGTGCAGATTTTTTCACGTGTCAAATTTGTGCATTTCCAAATTTTCACGAGTCAAAACCCGAATCCCCGCCTGAATTAAAGTAGGCCTATATGTGGCAGGTCATATTTATGCTGACGGAAATTAACGATGATAACTTAGTCTTTACTTAACCAGCGAACCTTTACGATTATACTCGAGCAATTTCCGTATATTTACGCTAACCGAGACGAGCATAATTTCATGACGTATTGGATACGTATAATGATGACGTAGCAACACAATTGTTTTGGAAATTTGCATGTTTCGTTAAATATAGGCCTCTAGTTGTACCTATCTATAATCAGGTGGAAGTGGGAGGAATGTCCCCTCCCATACGAACCGATGAAATTTTTAAAAAAGGAAACAACGAAAATTGAATTTAAAATTTCTTTATAAAATTTTATAAATTTTTTCATGTTAAAAAATGGGTTTTTTTCTTTCTCCTACTTTTTTGGGCTTTTATTTTTTAACAATGTGGGTTTTTTGCCCGAAAAATTTAGAACTGAAAAACCACACCTTCTATTTGAAGTCATTTTGAGATGCAGGATAAAACCCCTGCCCGTCAAGTTGTAAAAAGGTGAAAGGACCATTTTAAGGGAAAATAATTTGGGTAATTTCTTTAAAGGAAAAAGTTAATTAATTTTTTTAAAAAATAAAGAAGGGTTTTTTAATTGGGGCCCTTGGAAAAAACCCTGGGGTGGTTGGGGAAAAGACTATGGTAAAAAGTAGCATAGAGTTCAACACTTTAAAGTTAGTACAGTTGAATTTTTAGTTTAGTGTATTATCTAAAGTTGTTTTTTAAATTACAATAAAATTTGAATTTGGATCTGTTAGTAGTATAAATAGTGTATTCTTTCAAAATTTCAAAGTGCTTTTAAGCTTGTATTTGTTATGTTTAAGTAATTCTAATTCCAACAATTTGTTTTTTGTTTTTGGGTTTTACGTCACATCGACACAGTATAGGTCATATCGCGACGTTCCAGCTTTACTAGTGGAGGAAGACCTCAGGCGCCCTTCCGTACATTATTTCAGGCACGAACGGGCACCTGAGTAGAACCACCGACGTTCCGTAAGCTAGCTGGATAGCTTCCTCACATGAAAGAATCCAAAGTCCCTGTCGGGATTCGAACCCACAGCGGTGAGGGGCAAGTGGTTTGAAGTCAACGACCTTAACCACTCGGCCAAGGTTTAACTGTTCAAAACCTGTACGGGCCAAGGAATTGTTTCAATGGGAGCAGATTCAAGTGTGTTTAGATAAGCTTACAACTTCCAACACAACCAAACTTAAATAAATTTGTATAAACTAAACAAACATGATTTGATGATAATATTTCATGTGTATCTTATGAATGATCATTCATTCATGCCTCAGTACAGAAAAAAGATTTATTTTGTGTATTTTGTCTGAAAATGTGTATTTTAGTTTTCAAAAAATATTTTCAAACTTGCTTGAATCAGGCTACTGTAACAAAACCAAAGGTTTAACTGTTCAAAACCTGTAAGGGCCAAGGAATTGTTTCAATGGGAGCAATTCAAGTGTGTTTAGATAAGCTTACAACTTCAACACAACCGAACTTAAATAAATTTGTATAAACTAAACAGTTAAAATTTGTATCAAGTTGCCTTTATGTTTAGTATTAGCTGCCGTATATGCATCATTGTACATTAAGCGTTTAAATGTTCCGTCCTTGACGTTTTAGTGCGTGGATGACATTTTGTCTGTGATAGGAATATGTCTGACGTTCCATCGTTGACCACAAGTTCTTTAGAAATATTCTTCTTTAATCCTAATGTGGACTTTAAACCAAATTTTAAGTCAACCCTTTTCCCTTAAAAAGGGTTTTAATGGGCCCAAAAGAAAAATACCCACCAATATCGAACTTAGATAGTTTTAAATGTAGCTTAAATAAATCGGTTTTTCCCCCACACAAAAAGTTTAGTCATTTGGTTAAAATTTTAGGAAAAATCAAATTTTGGGGGGGAACTTCTAAGGGTTAAATTTTTTTAATTTTGCAAGTGGAAATTAATTTAATGGAAAACGAAACCCGTTTTAAAAAAATAATTATGAAAATTTAAAAACAAAACGTGTTTTTTTTAAACTGTCATGTAACCCTTTAAATACAATTTATTGTAAAAAAGAAAAAATGATGAAAAAAGGAATTTTTAAAAATGGTCACTTATTATAATTTTATTGTTAATGTAAAAAAATTATATAATTGTATTTGAAAAATTAATGGGAATAACACTAAATTCTAAAAGGGCATATATGGTAGTTACGCCGTATTAAGCTAAGTCGAAGTAACAATTTTAAACAGTGTAACTGCTAGTTACGTCCTTTTAGAATTATTGGCCGATGCATAAAAATGTAAATATTGTAAGGGCAATAAAAACGGATTTCGTGAATTTTATTAAAGTGACGAGTTATTTTTAATTTGAAAAAATGTTTAAAAGAAGTCGATATTAGTTGTTCTAAGTGTGTCCAAATTTTATCATGATTGATAAAGGATCAAATGTCTGCAGACAGTTTTTTTCAATTTCCCAAAACTTGTAAAAATGCATTTACGCCCTTATAGCACTGGACCGTCGATGTTACTGACGTAGTACAACAGGTTTATTACGTAGAACACAGGTTTATTGTGCGCGCAATATTCAAAGACGGTAGACACTTCGTCTCATATCGACAGTGAACTGATATCGTCTCCCCAATAAAGACATTTAAACGAGGAAGGTGAAATAGCTCAAGCAAATTATCAGAAGAACACCTTCAAAGCTGCAATCGGTGAAAATTCACTGTGAGTATTATCATAAATGCACTGATTTTTTCCCCAAACAGAGCCGGCGTGTTTATGACCTCTAGAAAAAATGAAGGAGTCTAGCTAGAGATTATTTTAATGACCTTTCTTCACTTCTAAAAGCATTATTTTGTAACCTTTTTGCCGACTGTAACAATAGAAATAAAATAATTGTATTTCCAGCTTATTCCTAGTTACAGTTAAGATACTTAAACCTTACTGGAAAAAAATGCGTAAACGGACATTTGTCACATATTTTCGCGACCTGTTTTTATTCATTTCTTTGTTGAACAGGAAAGATATAATAATAATAAATAAAAAAAACAAAGCATCGTTGAAGATGGCTAGCTTCCCTGCAGGAAATTATTTGCTTATGCCCTTTAAAAGTACAAAATATTGTTTTGAAAAATGCATGGCTAGCAAGTTTTTTTACCCCAGACCCTAGTATGCAGACAGTTCACTAACCTTAGCAATTTTGAACTTGTATTAGAAAAAAAAGTTTTTTTCATAAAGAAACATATTTTTATATGACCATTAATTTTATGTAGATCTAGCTATATATTAGAATATGATAAACAAGATCAACAAGAAAAGATGATGTTCAATAAGCCTACATCATGTCTGTATTTTAAAATAACACATTACTGACAGACTGTATTTTTAAATCACAATAAGATACCTCCAAAAAATTTATTTGAAACAGAAATCATGTTTTCTGTTTGTTTTTTGATTTATGTGTGTGTGTTTGTGTGTGATTTATTCTCTAGATTTCTGTGCATGTATAGGAATTATTGGACCACTAAAAAAGTTGTCTAGGCCACCAAAATTTATCGGTCATTCAGTGGTCCAAGTGACAGCCTAGCTAAATGGTTTGTCTTTGACACTGTCTAAGCCTATACTAGAGAATCTGAATACTGGTCCATTAAAATAAATCCCACATGATGATTTGCAAAGAACAAAAAATAGCACAAACAGTGTCATACTTTAAGCACTAACCTGAATACATTGCCTTAATCTCAGTCATTGAATTTAAGATTTTTGAATATACTCCGTTACTCGTCCGAATTCCAGTTTTGAATTTATTCTACTATATATTTAACTCTTAAAATTTACACTGGTCATGGGCTACCGGGCCAGTGCTAAATTCGATGACTGTAATCTGTTATTGTATTAGGGGGGCAGGACATGAAGTGGTTGAACACGCTTGAACAAGATATTTTTGTGGGCCCCACTTTATGTGGCGGGCATTTAGATTTACCCTTGTCCGTTCCGTTCTCTTTTGTGTTGGATGTAACTCAAAAAGTATTTGACCTAGAGTCATAAAACTTTACAGGAATGTTGATCAGCATGTGTAGTTTGTGCACCTGGGTATTTTTGTCTGGATTTATTATAGTATTTTTAGAGTTATTGCCTTGACTTAGTAAAAATTTTGCATTTTTCAACTTGTGTCGCATGTAACTCAAAATGGGTTTGATATATAGAGTCAATGAAACTTTGCAGGAATGTTGATCAGCATGTGAAGTTTGTGCACTGGATAAATTTTCGTGTGGATTTATTTTTATTTTTTAGAGTTTTTGACCTTGACTTAGTAAATTTTTTGCAATTTTCAACTTGTTGGGCATGTAAAAACAAGGATTTGACATAGATGTCATTAAACTTACGGGGAAGGTCGGTCAGTATATGTTAGTTGTGCACCTTGAGTTTCGCTTGTGGATTTTCCCGTATTTGTAGAGTTATTTCCCTGACTTCGTAAAAACCGTTAAATTATGTTGTGTTATTTGTTCCTTGGAGTGCTTTGAGTTAGAATCAACCAATTTTACAGAAATAATGATCAAATCACTAAATTACAGGAATAAAAATTGATAATGAATAATAATAAAAAAAATGCACAGTAATATTTTCATTAGTTTGCCTTTTTTGGTGAACTTCAAAACTTTAATATGTGAATAAAATGAGCATAAAAACACCTGGATTTTTCACTTATCAAATTTCAACAATATGTACATGACAGTTTTTATAACTTTCAATAGTTTTTGTTAATTTTTTTAAATTTTTCGTTTTAAATATCTTGGTTATTTCATATGTAGAGAAATGATTTTGCTTGAATTTCAGATAAAGAAAATTGGTAACCTCAAGGGGCCAAAAAAGGGGGGTTCCCAAATATTTGTGGATGATGTTCAAAGTGGAGAGTGAAGAGCTTAAATCTATAAAACGGGTCAAAAAGGGTTTGGATAAAAGAAACTGTCAATAAATTCCTTCAAGGTAATTGTAAAGAGGGCCAATTTACAAATGCCAATGGAGCTAATAACAGGAGAAGAAACTGTGATGTCACCAGTTAAAATTAAGTGTTGGCCGAATTGTGTTCTTATAAGTTATCATATGTTGCGGGATTTTCCAGAATTTTGATTGCATCCTGGGTAAAAATAGCAAAAACGTCATTTGGATTTCGGAGGAAGATGAAACATTTTTTTGCTTAAAGAAAGCCCAATAGTTATTTATTGTGGTAAAGGTACTTATACACACTTTTTTCTATAAAATTTTCTCTGATTGAAAATCTATGTCGGGGTATGTTAAACAATAATTATGGATATGTCCAAAGTTTAACGAGAAGTGGCGCCAAATTGGAGACTATCGAGAAAACCAATTATCACAAACCTAAACCCTGCAAAGGATTGTGGGTCTAAATCTGACTATTAATCTTTTTTTTGAGAGCTTCCCTAATCTGTTGATATAATAATATATCTGTGAAAATGCAAAGAAGTCGTTGGATTACCAAAGATAAAATTTTATTTGAAATTACCAGAGATCAATTTCAATTCAAGTGGATTACTGGCGATTCTCAAGTATTGAAAATTTTGATGAACCAGGAAAATTATTCAAACCCGGCAAAAATTGGAGTCTTACAGCAAGGATTTACTCATTTCAGAAGACAGCAATAGAAAATGTAGGAGTTGCATGTAATACTGGAGGTTTCTTGCATCATGTTTTGTACTGTTTAAGTGACGTTTCTTAGACTGTTTAAGTGATATCCCTCATTCAATCAGTTAAGAAAATGATGAAAGCAAATTAAAATCTAGGAGTGACCTAGTCAAGTATTATAATGTTTTTAACTTTTAGTGCTAAATTCAAAGAGGTGTCACATGTTACACTGTTTTAAAAAAAAGGATCTTAAGTCAAGTGTTATTGCCAAAGCTCATTGCATTCCAGTAAACTACAATGATATATATCTAAAGAAGTGTGTCTTAACATACAAAAACATTAAACTGTAAGGAAAATACTTTGCTTTCATATGCAATCATGCTATTTTATTAAATTTATAGTTTGCTTATGACTGATGTTGAACTGCTTGTCATTTAACTGGATTTAAAAGTGCACATTTTAGTTCACATCAGTACAATGTGCTTATGTGAAGTAATGTGATTGCCCTGTGTCCAATGGCATCTTGTATTGTCAGCAATTTCTTGTAATGATATCTTCTACAAAACTGATTATTTTGATTTTAATCGTAATGATCCTTTGGTGGCCTTAGTAAACAGTAATTCAGCTGTGGTCCAGTCATACCCAGTTGCTAGAAATTTCAGTACAATGCAATCCTAGGCTATTCCAGCCATTCCTTAGATCATGGAAATACCAGGAACGTCTGGGATATCCAAGTTCTTTGAAATGCCAAGGAATTACTAGAAAAAAATTCCAAATACCGTGGGCAGGTCATTCTCAGTCATTCCTAAGATTGTAAAAATACCAGGAGTTACTGGTATTATCATAGGTCTTTGAAATGCCTTGAAATGCCTGGGATTGACTAGAAAAATGTTCCAAATACCGTGGGCAGGTCATTCTCAGTAATTAGGATTTTCCAGTACAAGTCGATCTAAGGCATTCCTGGTTTCCACATTTTTTTTCTAGTTATTACCAGTAGTTTTCAGTCGTTCCAATTACCGCCAGCCAGTAACTGGAAATTCCTCAGATTTCCTTGCATTTCCTAGGAATTATCCCTGTAAATATTCCTGGGATTTCCCACTAAAATCCTAGTAAAATCCTGGTAAATTACCAGTAATTTTCTGCAAGGGTTTTGCAAATAAGCAAATCAGGGTTTAAAATTTCGCTACCCTTGTTTGTTTGGCTTGACAACCAAACAAATAAAAAGAAAAAATATTTTCTACAAGTATTCCGCAAATTAATATTTTGTATAAATTCTATTTGCCTGAAAATAGACGAGGCATATGCCCACACCATATGGTAAAAAGAATAATTGTGTATTTACGTAATAGCAATTTGAAGTGGGTTTCCTGTTTAATGTAACACCAAGTTCTGCTTGCTAAAATTGATGCCTACCTGACACAGGTGCTGTTACTTTTAACAGTAAAAAAATACACAAAAAACCATTTTTGTTAAAACAAAAAAAAAAGAGATGATCCAGAGTAAAATGCAATAAACACACTGCTTATATTTTTTTCTGAGTCAATTAGTTCTAGCTATGCTAATTATAAATAAGAATATACTATGAAACATACAGCTTATTCCAGTAAGTGAGTTGGTAGGTCAGTCAGTCAGCTGGTCAGTCAGTAAAATGGGAAAGACTTGAAAAATTATGACACTTTTGATGATTTTGATTTGGTGTATAATTATATGGAAGAGAATGACACTGAAATATCTGAACAGACTGACTTTTTGGTGCACAATTTCAAAATCTCATCAACCGTGTTTTGTTACACATGTATAATTATGATTTTCATTTACATATAAATTTTTTTTGTAAAAACAAAAGACATTCACTGCTTTACAAACTGATACAGAAATAAACTTCATATGTACCTACAACTACGACTGATCATATTAAAACAATCTTCTTCTCAACAAAACTGTACATTTATTATCTGTACAACTAATGCATCAGCAGGCTTCGAATTCTTTTGTCAGGAAAAGATTCATAACTGTCAAAAATCATAGAAACACATATTGTTTTTCTATATAACAGATCTTTGGCATAATTATGTAATAATTGGGTTAATTCCTCAGAAAGAATGCATGATGGGTATTTAAATTGAAACCTGCAGACAGGCGGGGTCCAGTTAATCTTTTGCTATGTAGGTGCTGGGAAAGGAGACGTAAAGGTAAAATATAAATAGGTAATTCTTTAGGATGGGGTGATTATATGAGAATTTGATAAATAGGGATAGTAAATACTATATAGTAAATTCTGTAAATAACAAGGTGCACTCTTACACTAGACTGAAGTTCAAGTTGGTTTGTCAGTTTAATATTTTAGCTGATATTCCCTAAAATCAGTTTAATATTTTAGTTCTCATTTGGTAAAATAAGTTAAATATTTTTTTTTTCTCTCTTAGATGAATCCATAAAATCAAGTAACAGAATGTCATGAAACAAAGTTACAAGATAAAAGAAGAATTCAACAAGATCAAAAAAGAAAATCAATGGGATTTTTTTCCGTTTTTTCCCCCATTAAATTGAATATTTAAAAAATCAACATATTCGTTATATTCTTATTATTATCATGCACTTTGATTCACACAGGTAAATACAAATGTTATATGTACATGTATATTTTTGTGGTGCTGAATATACATTATTAAATCTTTTTGCCGCAACGCCTACCATATACATAATGATTTATGCATCTTTTTACTGCTAGAAGTACATAGTAATTTTATGTATCTTTTTACTGATAGATATACACAGTGATTTTGTGTATCTTTTTACTGCTAGATATACATAGTGATTTAATGTATACCTTTTTACTGCTAGATGTACATAGAGATTTTATGTATCTTTTTACTGATAGATATACACAGTGATTTTGTCTTACTTTTTACTGCTAGATATACATAGTGATTTAATATATATCTTTTTACTGCTAGATGTACATAGAGATTTTATGTATCTTTTTACTGATAGATATACACAGTGATTTTGTGTAACTTTTTACTGATAGATATACATAGTGATTTTATGTATCTTTTTACTGATAGATTATACACAGTGATTTTGTGTAACTTTTTACTGATAGATATACATAGTAATTTTATGCATCTTTTTACTGCTAGATGTACATAGTGATTTTATGTATGTTTTTACTGATAAATGTACATAGTGAGTTTATGTATCTTTTTACTGCTAGATATACATAGTAATTTTGTGTATCTTTTTACTGCTAGATGTACATAGAGATTTTATGTATCTTTTTACTGATAGATTTACACAGTGATTTTGTGTATCTTTTTACTGATAGATATACACAGTGATTTTGTGTATCTTTTTACTGATAGATGTACATAGAGATTTTATGTATCTTTTTACTGATAGATATACACAGTGATTTTGTGTATCTTTTTACTGATAGATATACACAGTAGTGATTTTGTGTAACTTTTTACTGATAGATATACATAGTGTAGTGATTTTGTGTATCTTTTTACTGCTAGATGTACATAGTGATTTTGTGTATCTTTTTACTGATAGATATACATAGTGTAGTGATTTTGTGTATCTTTTTACTGCTAGATGTACATAGTGATTTTGTGTATCTTTTTACTGATAGATATACATAGTGATTTTGTGTATCTTACGACTATATGCTCCCCCCGAAATTTTTCGGGGAGCATAATGATAGATATACACAGTGTTTTGTGTATCTTTTTACTGATAGATATACATAGTGATTTTGTGTATCTTAGTGATGCTGAGTAAACATAGTGTATACATTCAATTGGGTAAACATAGTGACCTGCATAATTAACTCAGTGCTGTTGTACTTACATTGTACATTGCTGTTGTACAAAAAAGAAAATCAATGGGATTTTTTTCCGTTTTTTCCCCCATTAAATTGAATATTTAAAAATCAACATATTCGTTATATTCTTATTATTATCATGCACTTTGATTCACACAGGTAAATACAAATGTTATATGTACATGTATATTTTTGTGGTGCTGAATATACATTATTAAATCTTTTTGCCGCAACGCCTACCATATACATAATGATTTATGCATCTTTTTACTGCTAGAAGTACATAGTAATTTTATGTATCTTTTTACTGATAGATATACACAGTGATTTTGTGTATCTTTTTACTGCTAGATATACATAGTGATTTAATGTATACCTTTTTACTGCTAGATGTACATAATGATTTATTGTATCTTTTTACTGATAGATATACACAGTGATTTTGTCTTACTTTTTACTGCTAGATATACATAGTGATTTAATATATATCTTTTTACTGCTAGATGTACATAGAGATTTTATGTATCTTTTTACTGATAGATATACACAGTGATTTTGTGTAACTTTTTACTGATAGATATACATAGTGATTTTATGTATCTTTTTACTGATAGATTATACACAGTGATTTTGTGTAACTTTTTACTGATAGATATACATAGTAATTTTATGCATCTTTTTACTGCTAGATGTACATAGTGATTTTATGTATGTTTTTTACTGATAATTGTACATAGTGAGTTTATGTATCTTTTTACTGCTAGATATACATAGTAATTTTGTGTATCTTTTTACTGCTAGATGTACATAGAGATTTTATGTATCTTTTTACTGATAGATTTACACAGTGATTTTGTGTATCTTTTTACTGATAGATATACACAGTGATTTTGTGTATCTTTTTACTGATAGATGTACATAGAGATTTTATGTATCTTTTTACTGATAGATATACACAGTGATTTTGTGTATCTTTTTACTGATAGATATACACAGTAGTGATTTTGTGTAACTTTTTACTGATAGATATACATAGTGTGTAGTGATTTTGTGTATCTTTTTACTGCTAGATGTACATAGTGATTTTGTGTATCTTTTTACTGATAGATATACATAGTGTAGTGATTTTGTGTATCTTTTTACTGCTAGATGTACATAGTGATTTTGTGTATCTTTTTACTGATAGATATACATAGTGATTTTGTGTATCTCTTACGACTATATGCTCCCCCCGAAATTTTTCGGGGAGCATAATGATAGATATACACAGTGTTTTGTGTATCTTTTTTACTGATAGATATACATAGTGATTTTGTGTATCTTAGTGATGCTGAGTAAACATAGTGTATACATTCAATTGGGTAAACATAGTGACCTGCATAATTAACTCAGTGCTGTTGTACTTACATTGTACATTGCTGTTGTACTTACATTGTGTCAAACAGTCTGCAGTTGTAACTCTAGAAGTCTGAGAATTAAATAACTCTATTTCCTGTTAACCAACACCTACTCTATTTAATAAACCAATACTGTCCAGCAAAGATGGATAGAGGAGATGGGAGTCCTCACTGTGACCCACTTAATAAGGACATTTCCGGTTATTCTGACAGGAGGAAAATGCTTGTCACCTAAATTTCCTCTCATAGTTTTCTTGATGAAAATTACACACCATTTATAATAAGACTGTACATAAAATGTGTGCTGATAAAGAATGGATAAACACCAGGGAAATTTATGATTCTAAGAAGATTAAGGCAGAGTTTCTTTGATCTTGACTTTGTTTACAAATTTAACAATTTCCATCAGAATAACTAGTTTAATCAGATATTGTTATTTATTACAAAAATTGATTGAATTTCCTTCACTCACTAATTGGAAGTCAAGTTAGATAATTATTTCTCAGCATAATAATTAATTCTTCAAAGATTTGCTCCAGTTTACTTCAAGTACACAAAGTCATTTTATTGAGAGGACAGCCTACCTGTCTTAAGTATAAGCAGGTAGAATCCAAAACTATAATTTAAAAAAAAAATATCTTTCCAAAAAAAGAATCTAATACATGAGAGCATTAAGTATTTAAAATGATAAGCCAATAGAAGGATCTTTCAGTAATATGTTATATCAAAAGCCAATATGAGAATCCACTACAATGGTAAATCATGTGATCATATAATATGGTATGATAATACAAAATTCCATTTTGCATCAAGACTACATGTATAGGCCAATATAAGAAACCAGTACACTAAAAAAAAGAAAAGTGTCATTATGTTAAAATTTACCAAAACATAAAAAAACATATTGATATATAAACAGGGTGAGCCAATACCCAAATCCATTATATTAATCAGTACATTGTCTATAATTATGATCCAATAATAATAGCACCCAAAGATAACCGCAAATCCTGAGAGATTTCAATGTAGTAAGCCAATGTATTAAATGTGTGAGTGAGAGAGGACCAGAAACCTTACATAAACATCATTATCCATGGGTTTTGTGGTTATTTTTCATCACCATGCATAAATCCATAAAGGCATTTTGCCTGTAGACGTGCGGAATCACTATATGATTTTCTGTGCCAAATTATATCTTCCTCATAAAACATGATGTGTGGCCTAGAAAACTAAAACCAACATAAATATTGCTGTCTTAAAATGTGATAATTAAATTACCATACAAAACAATGAATGTGAAACATTTGGCAACACCTCTATATACTTTAAATCAGCACATGGCATGGTTTTAATCCATTATTTAATTAGATTATTAACTTAAGTCCCTAAAGATCAAATCTAACATTAAGTAACACTAATAAATACATATGCTGATTATTTTTCTACATTTTTATTGTAATAACATTATTTATAAATAATACCCAACCTCCCCTGAAGATTAATATGATTATGATATGAAGGAAGAAATTTAACCCCTAACCCAACACTTCTCCTTTCATTAACTCTTACCATGCTAAATATCTTAAATGGACTTGTATATTTTTCAATTTTGACAAAACCATTCATCAATTTTATGGAATTTTCAAAATAACAATTGATTGAATAGCTAACAGTGATGGCAGATCTTCGTCTGCACTAGTTGTATTGATGCCACCAGTAGGATAAGGGTATATGATATATACAGCAACTTCTTTAATGATAGAAAATAAATTTCAGATACAAAGTTTAATACAGTGAGGTACAGCATTCATGTGGAAAAGTTTAATACAGTGTAGCACAGCATTCATGTGACAAAGTTTAATACAGTGTACCACAACATTCATGTGAAAAAGTTTAATGCAGGCTACCACAACATTCATGTGACAAAGTTTATTACAGTGCACCACAACATACATGTGACAAAGTTTATTACAGTGTACCACAACATTCATGTGAACAAAGTTTAATACAGTGTACCACAGTATTCATAATACAAAGTTTAATAAAGGGTACCATAACATTCATGTGGACAAAGACAGTAAGCCACAATATTCATGCGGACAAACTTTAATATAGTGTGCCACAACATTCATGTGGATAAAGTGTAATACAGTGAACCAAAACATTCGTGTGGACAAAGTTTAATACAGTGAACCAAAACATTCATGTGGACAAAGTTTAATAAAGGGTACCACAACATTCATGTGGACAGAGTTTAATACAGTCTGCCACAACATTCATGTGACAAAGTTTATTACAGTGCACCACAACATTCATGTGACAAAGTTTATTACAGTGTACCACAACATTCATGTGACAAAGTTTATTACAGTGTACCACAACATTCATGTGGACAAAGTTTAATACAGTGTACCACAACATTCATGTGGACAAAGTTTAATACAGTGTACCACAACATTCATGTGGACAAAGTTTAATACAGTGTAGCACAACATTCATGTGACAAAGTTTATTACAGTGTAGCACAATATTCATGCAAAGTTTTCTGCTATTAGAGAAGCAGTGAATCTATTCTGAAATTGCTAGAAAGTCTCACATCATGCTTCCTAAACTATCGGTAATTACTTTATTCATGATGAAAAATGGTGCTATCAAAGAAGAAACAAAGACATCTGAGAGGCTGTTACAATTGGTTAACCTTCAAAACACATGTATTTTAAACTTTCAACCCCTATTTATTATGCTTCTTATATTCTTAGACCTATCCTTTTAAGAAGTTATTATCTGATTTTAAAAACATTTGAAACAACCCTTATTTGCATCACATTTATCATAAAAAGCAACAACAAAGAAATCAAATCATAATTAAACCAGCAGAAGAATCTCTTGCAGTCTTAGATGACTAACCTTGCTTGCATGTCCCCTCTATAATTGCATGAATTTTATTAATGGGCATCTTATAATTTAAATGGAAATAATTGCAGGCCTTCTGTTAGAACCTTTACTTGAACCAGGAAGGTAACACTTACTTTATCTCCATAGATAGGGTAAGAAACTTGCCAGAATGATGTTCAAGACAGTATTCTATACCGCTGGCTGACACAATGGTCAAAGACAGTGCTCTACACTGCTGACTGACAAATGGTCTAAGACAGTTAGTTATCTATCTAACTACACTGCTGGCTGACCATTGGTCAAAGACCGTACTTCTACACTCCTGGCTGACCAATTTTAGTATTAGTATTTAGTATTTCACATTGCTGAATTCATATAATGGAATTGCACTGATTTGACTTTGGAAGTGTGCATTCAAAATTGAAGAGATTTCAATATCAAATGTAATAATTTGGCTCCCGACAGTACAGAGCTTAGACAGAATGTATCTGTCTTTTTATATAACCATTGGTTAAGGCTTATCATTATCAGTTCCAGCAGTTTATGCTTTAAAGTTAAACCCTTTGGCTACTAAATGGACTATCCTAAATTTTTAAACAGAATAAGTACATTACAGAAACCACTGGAAGTAAAAAGGTTTGTTCTATTTTCAAACCTGGGGCAAAGCAACCATTAAATTTGCATTAAAATTCTTTTGGCAAAAAACCTGAAATAATGGGCAATTAAGTACAAACAATATCATCAGAGTTCAAACTTGTAAAACTAAATATATGAATTACAAAGTTGTAACTGTTTTATTTAGGCTTTTGTTTTTCTTGTGGGAGTTTTTATGATTGTCTCCTAACTAGAGTTTCTAGTGAGGTAATTTCATTATAATCTCCTTATTTATTCCAGTCTTCCGCATGTTTTTAAGTGGGCGTACATTGCATCTTGTTTAAGACAGTACCTTGAGAATAATATTCTTACCATTACTTATAATTAAATGACAAGAGTTCATACGAACTTTGTATTCATCAAATGGAATGCTAAGTGAAACAGGTACAAAATACTAGCAATGATTCCTACTGTCTTAGTCACTTGGTAAGTATTTTAAGTAAACAATATAAAATAACTCCGACATACTTGTTTTAAAGACAGCTTCAAAGAATAAGTAACAAATTCAATATTCACAATTCCTACTTTCCTGACTGCAGAAGAACTTCTATGTGTTGAACTTCAACCGTTAGTTAATTTTCTCGAAGTGTCAAAGTAAAATGGAAGTCCCAATATTTTCCTATTAAAACCTTTATATGAGTCAAATTTTTATGAGTCGAGTTTTTTTTTGATGGGTCTAAGGTTTTTAAGTTGTCTGTAAAGAATAATTCAAGAACATTTTACCTTAAATAAGTCAAAGTCCATCAATTAATTTGACACCTTTGACCTCAGGATATTTTTCACATTTTTTCTAGCAGTAAAGAACTTGTATGATAAGTGTTGATTTTTAACAGCCATTTGTTCTAACAGCCTTTGTATGTGTTCCTTTATGTGAGAATATGCTTGAAATGTTCTCATTCTAAATTGGCATAGTTATATTTAACAATAAACAACAGTACAATTAAGTTTTGTTGGACCTGGTGTCCTGTGATAATCACATGGGATAAATTTATCATAAGTTGGTATAGTTATTGACCCCCTTCCTTTTCCTGTTGTTATGCCTTTTGTAACTTATTTGCTAATGATGATAACTGGAAATTTTGTCATTAAAATGTGACTGATTCATGGAGATGAAGTCCCGATGTGTCGAAGTTTTAACGCAAGTCCCATCAACTGTGACTTACAATGTACCAGAGTTCTACGGTAATTCAATATCTAAAGCAGGACTTGAACCCACAGATATCAGAGAAGCTTCCAAGTGCTGGCCGAGGTTATTCCTTGTCTTACATTTCAATACTTTGTCAGATTAAAGAAAGATAGTGTGTCGGACGGACACACAAGGGCAAATCTTATCTCCCACACAGTTGGGTCATTACAGAAAAGCCTCAAAACTGTTTATCTAGTGAAATTTTTAATCGTCTGATTATTTTTTTGAAGAATTTATTAAGGTCAAAAGTGTTCAAAAATCAACTGTTTACCTGTATAAAAAAAACACTTAAAAACTTACACAAGAATAGTGTAAGTGTCAAATAAAAAATAAAATCACACAAATAGAAAATAAATATATAATACACTGTTAAGATATCTTGTTTAAATAAAGAGCTTTTTTAATAGATTTTTTAAATACCAGTGACACCTTAATTGCATTATTTGAATAAGCGAATTTCATTTTGATTACATCTGAAAACTATTACAGTAAAACAATGTGTGTTTGTTTGCTAAACAGAACAGAAGGGTAATCAAATACGTATTTAAATACCCTGTCAAATATTTATCAATTCTACAATTGTATTTAAACAGGGCTCAATTCAATGATAAGGTGAAATCCATTAGGGATAAGCAGATGTTTAAATGGCCCAGAATTTTGAAAAGTAACAAAATCACTTGCTACTATATTTTATATTAAGGATACAATAATGTTTGTAATGATAATGCAAGAACCAGCATTTGGTTTTCCTTCATAATTGAACAGTGTTAAAGTTTATAAAGCTATATATCTGCTCATACAAAATTATTGCTTATTAAAATTTATTGTTCATATACGAGTAAAAAAAAAATACTTTACTTGTGTAAGTTTTTTTTACAGGTAAATTTTCTAAAGAGCGAGTGACTTATGCACAAAATCATTGCTAAAAGGTTGCGAAATGATTAAAACGGTAGCATAATAATTTGTTCTGAAACATTTTCCTCTATTGATGTACAATATACATGAAAACAATATTAAACAAGATATGTTTGTAAAACATGTATGCCCCCTATCAGCAGCCAATTATTCATGTGATAAGGTAATTATGCATGACTTCTGACCCAGTGATCAAACAATTAATAAGGGTTATCAAGTATCTACTGGTCATGACCTTGACCTTTGACCCCTTGACCCAAAACTCAATAGGGGTCATCTGCTGGTCAAGACCAATCATCATACAAAGTTTGAAGTTCCTAGGCCTAAGCGTTTTTAGTTAATTGATCAGAAACTGTTTTTACTTACAAGGTCAATGTGACCTTGACCTTTGACCCCTTGACCTAAAACCAATAGGGGTCATTTGCTGGTCATGACTAATCACTATGCCAAGTTTGAAGATCCTAGGCCTAAGGGTTCTTTTATTATTGATCCGAAACCGTTTTAACATACAAGGTCAATGTGACCTTGACCTTTGACCCCAAAATCAATAGGGGTCATCTGCTGATCATGACCAATCACTATGCCAAGTTTGAAGTTCCTAGGCCGAAGCGTTCTTTAGTTATTGATCAGAAACCGTTTTTACTTACAAGGTCAATGTGACCTTGACCCCTTGATCCCAAAATCAAAAGGGGTAATCTGCTGGTCATGAAAAATCACAATACCAAGTTTGAAGTTCCTAGGCCTAAGCGTTCTTAAGTTATTGATCAGAAACCGTTTTTACTTACAAGGTCGATGTGACCTTGACCTTTGACCCCCTTGACACAAAACTCAATAGGGGTCATCTGCTGGTCACCACCAATCATCATACAAAGTTTGAAGTTCCTAGGCCTAAGCGTTTTTAGTTAATTGATCGGAAACCGTTTTTACCTACAAGGTCAATGTTACATGACCTTTTGACCCCCTTGACCCTAAAAACAACAGGTCATCTGCTGGTCATGACCAATCACCATACCAAGTTTGAAGTTCCCTAGGCCTAAGGGTTCTTAAGTTATTGATCGGAAAGCATTTTTACCCTAAAGGTCAATGTGACCTTGCCCTTTGACCCCTTAACCCCAAAATCAATAGGGGTTATCTGCTGGTCATGACCAATCACCATACCAAGTTTGAAGTTCCTAGGTCTAAGGGTTGTTTTGTTATTGATCGGAAACTGTTTTTACCTAAGAGGTCAATGTGACCTTGACCTTTGACCCCTTGACCCCAAAATCAATAGGGGTCATCTACTGATCATGACCAATCACCATACCAAGTTTGAAGTTCCTAGGCCTAAGGGTTCTTTAGTTATTGATCGGAAACTGTTTTTACCTAAGAAGGTCAATGTGACCTTGACCTTTGACCCATTGACCCCAAAATCAATAGGGGTCATCTACTGATCATGACCAATCACCATATCAAGTTTGAAGTCCCTAGGCCTAAGGGTTCTTTCGTTATTGATCGGAAACCGTTTTTACCTACAAGGTCAATGTGACCTTGACCTTTGACCACTTAACCCCAAAATCAATAGGGGTCATCTGCTGGTCATGACCAATCACCATACCAAGTTTTTGAAGTTCCTAGGCCTAAGGGTTCTTTGTTATTGATCGGAAACCGTTTTTTACCCAAGAGGTCAATGTGACCTTGACCTTTGACCCCTTGACCCAAAATCAATAGGGGTCATCTACTGATCATGACCAATCACCATACCAAGTTTGAAGTTTCTAGGCCTTAAGGTTCTGTACTTATTGATCGGAAACCGTTTTTTGCTTACAAGGTCAATGTGACTTGACCTTTGACCCCTTAACCCAAAATCAATAGGGGTCATCTACTGATCATGACAAATCACCATACCAAGTTTGAAGTTCCTAGGCCTTAAGGTTCTTTAGTTATTGATCGGAAACCGTTTTTGCTTACAAGGTCAATGTGACCTTGACCTTTGACCCCTTGACCCAAAATCAATAGGGGTCATCTACTTGTCATGACCAATCACCATACCAAGTTTGAAGTTCCTAGGCCTAAGGGTTCTTTAGTTATCACTCGGAAACCATTTGGTCTACGGACCGACGGACCGACAAGTGCAAAGCAATATACCCCCTTTTCTTCGAAATGGGGGCATAATAACAGAGACATTCTATGTTATAACACTTTTAATCATAATGTTAGGGAAGCAATATAATATTTTTATCATCAATTAATTTTATAAAAAATACTTCATTCGATATAACTTAATACCCTTTGAAAGAAAAATTTATCCCTGTCACAACCTGTTTAAGATTTTTTTAAAATTCTTTTACATTTCAATAATTTTCTATTTGTAGAGACTGGCTGATAAATAAAGCTGCTTTTTACTTCAATACAAATACATGGACATGTAATAAAAATTATAGAAATTAATTGATTTTATTTTATATGAAAAAATATATATTAACTTCATACACAAATATTGAATATGTTATGTGTTTAAAATAAAATCGGCCATATTCTGGAACATTACTATCTGTCCATTACATACAGAAATGAATTAGTCACTATTACAACGCAACCTATAAATCGGCCTTAATACCAGAAGTCTCAATTTACTATCAAAGGTCTAAATTCCTTACAAATTTACTACAATAAATCAGTAGATATTTGAAACAGTTTATGATAATTCAATCTAATTAATCAGTTAATCAATCATAATTGTTAACACCTGTTATATTATGTTATCAATTAAACTTTAACCAATATGTAGACCTTGATTGATATCACACCAAAAAAATTCAAGATGGGCCACAATAATAATAAAATCTATTTCTACACACCTTAAAATATATCTGTCAATCTTAAACACCCTGTACTTTTAAAATTTTACTGTAGACATGAATATTTTTAACTGCGAAAAAAATTGTGTAATAGTTAATTTGAAAATATAATTGAGCCGCGTCATGACAAAACCAACAAAGTGCGTTTGCAACCAGCATAGATGCAGACCAGCCTGCGCATCTGCGCAGTCTGATCAGGATCCATGCTGTTCGATTACCAACTCTATAACAAGTAGAGAAACTGATAGCGAACAACATGGATCCTGATCAGACTGCGCGGATGTGCAGGCTGGTCTGGATCAATGCTGGTCGCAAACCCATTATGTTGGTTTTGTCATGACACAGCTCATATTATGTAAGTGGTTTGAAAAAAATAATACATGTACCTGCAGGACTTTTGATCAAAGAATTCATGGTATTCAATAACTTTTAAAGCTCTACTCAGACACTTGGCTGAAATAATTTACAAAGGGGCACTCAATGTCTTCCTCCATCATTAACACTGGATAGCCCTTATATATGCCCCCCTCTCCTTCCACCATCATTTTGTTTTCATATCAATTATGCAAAGTAAAAAGCATAAAGCCCAAAAGAATCTTCAAGCATTAGGCAACAGGCAAAATTGTCAGTTGCAAGTTCAATGGAAATATCAGGGACTGTCTGAATACTGTTGCCAACTATTGTTAAAACAAAACAAACAAACATAATCTATTATAGTACATGACCAGCATAACATATCAATTTTTAACTTCCTAACAATCAAACAAAAAAACTAAAAATCACACATAAATAACATAATTATGATTTTACAGTAAAAAGGCGTGTTAGAATCATCAAATTGTTTTTGTACCTAAGTTCTAACAGGTGAGCTATTTTATCATAATTTTATCTCATTCAGAAGCCTTATAGTTCAACTAATTTGCAATCAAATTTGCTACAAAGCGTGAAATTATATAAAGGTTTTTTCGATTATTACTAGAGACGGCTTTTGGCTATTAAGTAGACCGTATGGAAATGTTCCAACGAAGATGGAATCAGATCTTTTTCTTCCTTTATATATGAAGAGCAGTATGACTTAACCTGTCAAAACTTTATAACATCAAATATTAATCAACATGTTGCCATCAATGTCTTCGTATACCAAACATGACTTAGGTCGGTTAAAAGTCTTAATTCACACCTACACAATGATAAACTATTTTTTGTTATTACAAGATGCATTGTAAGGAATAACAAGATACTATTCTTATGTTTTTTGGAGAAAAACATTGCCAATTTGTCTACTGTCTGATCACCCATCCATCCATCCATCTGTCCGTACAAACTTATAGATACTTAGGGGGCTATGGGAACAATAGGTAACAGTAAATTTCCTTTGATGCTATTCATTCAGTAAGTTCTTATGTGGCTACTTTTTCTCTACTATGACTCAAAGAACATAAGAGTAGCCACTTAAATATAAAACTTTAAGAACATCCGTCCATCCGTCCCCCATTCCATCCACCACATCAATCACTTTGCTCACATCTTCACCTTAGTGCTGTAATGTGTTAACTCCTTTTAAATTGATACAGGAGTTACTCAGTAATTGCACTAAAGTGACAACATCACACATACAGTTCTTCATTATCATAACAACTAAATTTGACACTAAAAATAAATATTTTCACTTTTTCCTTATTTAGCCTTAATTTAATTCTAGGATATTTTCATATCATTACCTCACACTGACATCAAGTTTTCAATAACTGTAAAAGTTATTGAAATCAATGTCAAGAAGTCTGAGACTAAAATTTGATTATTTCTTCTATTCTTCGTTAGTTTGGCAGTGTCTTAGGCTTTGTTATAAGAGGCATTCGGGAGCATTCATCAGCATTAACTTATAGGTTTATTATAACATATAGGTTTTTTATAATATAAAAGTTTATTAAAATATATAGGTTTATTATAACATAAAGGTTTATTGCAATACCATAATATATAGCTTTATTAAAATAAATATGTTTATTATAATATACAAGTTTATTACAACATTAGGTTTATTGTAATATTTTATTATAATATATAGGTTTATTATAATATATAGGTCATTATTATAATATATAGGTTTATTGTAATATATAAGTTAATTATAAAATATAGGTTTTTTTAATATGTTATTACAATATATAGGTTTATTATAATATAAAGGTTTGTTATAATATATAGTGTTAATATTATAGGTTTATTTTAATATATAGGTTTGTAATAACATATAGGTTTGTTATAATATATAAGTTTATTATGACATATAGGTTTTTTGTAATATATAGGTTTATTATAATATAAAGGTTTATTATAACATATAGGTTTATTGTAATTTAAAGATTTATTATAATATATAAGTTGATAATAATATATTATTATAATATATAGCTTTTTTATAATTAATGCATTTTCTACAGAGTTAATAATTTGTAAAGCAGTATGAAGCACTAATAACTAGTATCATTGATTAAGTATTACATGTGTTTTATTAACATTTTATTTACTGATCGGTGATCAGAATTAAAACTCATTGAGCCATTCTTATCCAAGACTACAGATATTTGTTATGATCGTGAACTGTGTTACAGAATTTCCTATTGACAAATACTTTAAAAGTGTGACAATTGTTTACATAGCACTTGATAAAGCGGAAAATCTCTCAATCCCTTCTCAACAGTGCCTTAACAACTGTTTTCCGAGTGGAATGCCTGGAAACATGTAATGTAAGCCAAATTATCAACAGAAATGATAAAAGCAACTACAATTGGTAAACAAAACTACACGTTTAATGTATATCTTACCATCTGCTTAGAAAAAATAAAAATTGTGTTGACAGAGACACTATTAGAGTTCCAGTAGCAATATTGATAATCCTTTACCACCAACAGAGAGCCTCAGGTCAGAATTAACTTTCCTGTTCCTAAAATTCTGATATTTCAAATCTGCAAGAATTTAGCAATTAGCTGCTCTGAACAAAAATTTAGCAGGGCATATCATCTTTAAATCAAATAAAATGTTAATGATTTGCTGCAAAATTCTAAGTTAGTTGTAAAACTAGAAAAAAATATATTTCCAGTATTTTTTTTGGGATTACATTCTTGGTGTATGGTATTACATTTATTGCAATATAAAGCTATAATTTTTATCTGGCTGACATAAGTTAAATCTTAAGACTCAACTCTTTAGTATAATGAGATACATTTCCTGTCATCGAAAAACGAGCAAAGTCCCTCGGAGCCAGGTTCAAAATCCACTGAAACCTGGTTCAATACCCAAGAGCTTGTTTCTAATAACAGTAGATTAATGCTACAGTCATAGAAAAATGCAAAGATTTAATATAAGCATCAACACTTGCAACCAGAATTTACTACTTTTGAAATTGTCAGGTTTAGATAGTCTGACCTGGCGCCAATCCACGGTAACGATTGCACAATCTAATAAAAGTAAACAATCTTTCGTTAAACGAGACTAAACCAAACTTCTGTGAAATGTCGAAATAAGACATTGCCAAAAAACATATGATTTTATCAATCATTTGAAGGAAACATACGCTTCTCAAAGAAGTCAAAACATTTCCAAATGTACTTGTGGAGGATTTGTTTGGATTACAGGAGTGTTCCTCTTCAAGATGTGCTTGATTCTTTACTCAGTATCATATTCTTGAAGCTATTTTTCATCAAACAAAAAGGAATTCTTCTTGAAAGTTATAATAAATAAATATTGAAGAATAAGGATAGTGTGGGTGTATTAAATTACAATTATGAAATAAAATATAATTGTAAGACTGTCATCTTACTGTAAACATCTACGTAGGTGCTGATAATAGGCTTAGTACTTTGTATATTCTAGTCTCAAATAAAACATCTTCCAAAGATATAAAGATCTTAAAAGCACAAGTCAAACTTTGAAGCCTGATCATTCATAGGCAGAAGATGGCAACAACATCGACACTGTCAACACAACATGACTCCAGGCAATAGCTCTTTTTTTCCTCTAAAGAATTCGAGCTAAAAATGATAACATTTTATACCCTCAGCAGTGAGCGGTAAGTTGTTCAAAGTCAATGACCTTAACCATTTGAAGATGGACAGCCCTCACATCAAACTGATTTTGTAAAATTAGAGTGAAAATTATTTAATACAAAGACACTGATATCATTATGAACAAAAGACAGCAAAACATGCCAACCAGTACAACTCACTAATCTATGATACCAGCTGTTTGCATTATCATGTCTGCATGGATTATGATATACATGACAATGGCATTTAATTTAGTCATTAATTAACTAATAAATTATAAGGTGCATTAACACATAAAATTCAGGGCTGATAAGAAGTTTATCATGACATTATGGATAGAAAACTCGGCTATTACGAAAAATCACAACCATTACTAGAAAAGTCTAAGTGAGGTAATCAGATTCCGACATTCTGATTGGCTGTTTAACTCGGCCATTATGAAGCCTGGAATGTTACACACAGAAAAACTGGACACCATTCCAGATAATTTTATATATTGATTTATTAAGATTAAAGCAACCTTTCAGCTGGAACACTAAACTGAGGCAGAATGAAGAATAGTTGAAAGTCATACTCTAAACATTGATTTTTTTGCCCGACGCCAAATTTTGAAGCCATCTTGAAATCATACTACATGTATATGGAGGCAAAACCAGAAAAGGCTGTCTCTGGATAACAGTTATACAGAACTGATGATATGTACAGAAAAAAAAGGTTAAATGGTTCAGAAATGTTGACATTAGTAAAACTAAAACTTCCATTGAGTAAAATAAAGCTAAGGCCACAGTGTACAAAACAAGAAAATGACCTGAAGGTGCATGAAGAATAGACATCTAGCATTACAAATAACTAAAAGCCTAAGGAAGAGCAGAAGACAAGGTCATTATTCTTGCCAAATTTGATTGTTACATTAAGTTTTGATAAAAATAAGTGAAAAAAGTTATTGTCTTTTTGTTAATATTGCAATGTTAGTTAATAAAATTGTCAATAATGAGAGTTTTTATAATGGCTTTGTCATTCAGGCTTCAGACAGTCATATTAGCCTTTGGCCTTAAAAACCTCTGGCTAATGTGACAGTCTTCAGCCCAATAACAACACAATTATGAAATCTCTTAATTATTAACATTAAAGGAAAAAAATATTGAAATGTAGTCTGAAGGGTTATGTTCTAGACTTCTCAAAATGGCAAACTGGCTGTTTAAAGAAAACTTTTCTATCACATCTCTGTAGAAAGACGTTCTCTAGACAGAGTAAAAAATATATTTAATTTCATAGTTGTTAAATCATTCTTAGCCCCTTTTTTCAAAATTGTTAAAGACATACAAATGTATTTCTAACATTCACAAAGGTCAACAATCAAAACATTATTATAACACATATAATGAAATCTAAGACATATCATTTTTTGTTTCAAACATATGAAGAAATAAAATCTGATGAAAAAAAATTTTGGCCTCGATATCAGATGTGGGAAATCTACTAGAATTAATAAGCTGGCATTGGTCCACACCATTACAATTACCCCACCACACCAAATTACTGCCAGAGAATGCCGCGGGTCAATTTACTAATGTTTTTGATGCCTCCTTTGTGATACCATTGTATAACTTAGAGCCAAAATCCTGCAGAAATCTCACATTTCTCTTTGATGGGGGCTTAAAGATCATTATAACGTGAAAACATTTGTTTTCTCTTAAACTTTTATTGCTTGATTTTTTATTGTTTATTTTGTTGCAGAGTTCTTTTTACAAATAGAAAAAAACTTGTTTCTGTGCATAAGTACTTTTAAATTATAAACTTCATGAAATTTGTTTCTATAGTTAAAACGCTAAATGTTTAAAATCAATATTTCCTGTATAATCTGTTGACCATGGAACCACTGCTCCTGAATACATGAATTTTAAGTTTGATCTCTTTCTAAACTTTAAAATATTAACTGGTATTAGATGAACTTAAGTTTTAAGTACTCGATTGATTGACATGTCAGTCGTTGTTTTATGTCATGTTACGATTAAAAATCATAATGATTTCCTATCAAACACGATGATATGATGTACTGTTATCTGGTCACGTTCTTCAATCAAACTTCTAAGCCAGTCAATTTTCTCAATTATCACTAAAGGTGTGCTATATCTTTTACATCAGAATCCAACCTTACACTCCAATTAGATCAATTTGTCCAACAATCCTTCTGTTTAAAGAATAGCAATGGAAAAATAATCTGGGTCTCTCGAATGTCACTACCAGTAATTAATGAGAATAAATCGGTCAATTTCACATGTTGCTTTTTTAGTAAGGAAAACCAATGAAAATGGGACTCTGCCGTTGGTTAAAAGCTTCAAATTTGAACCTCAGAACCATTCTTTCAAAAACTGTTTTTTCCTTTATTAGTACAGCTTCACAATCACTGCTAAAAATAAATCAGAGTTAAATAAAAAAAATAGTGTAAAAATGGTCCATAGAGACATTTTAAATGCTTTAAAAACAGGAGAAAATATAAATAACTCAGCTTCCTGAAACAAATACAAAATAACTTATAAGACTGACCATCTGTTTGATAAAATATTTTAAGATATCAAACATAGAAGTCGCTTGTTGACGTTGAAGCTGTTCAATTCTAAAGTTGTGACACTAGAATCTGTAAAGACCATATAACAAACACTCCGGTTAATTGGTCAAATTGGTCTGCACCTTTTTAGACAATGGACTAAGAATATTCATTACATGCTAACCATAAGAATTAAGAGCCCACATAATCAACATAAGTCAGCAGGATCCATGACATACAGTGAACTATTTCATGCTTCAAGCAATTGTGACAAGTCAGTAATTAATATAAGATTTTTATCCGCACGGAACTTAATATGAATGGTTACTGCCTTTATGAAAGTTTCAAGTTTATTAAGATGCCAAACTTCCGTGTTTTTTTTTTATTCTGGACAAACATACAGTCATAGAATCATATGTAATAATTACATTGCTTAAATGCTTTTTTTTTACAGAAATGTTTTTTTTTTTTTAAACTATTTACATGTACATGTATACAGATTTGCATTGTGCACATATATATTACAACAAGAATTTGTAACAGAGTTACCAATGTCCCCCGCCTCGGGGGAGTTTTATATGAAGCATAAAATTGTGCAATTTCAAAAGATTGAGGTATGGATCTAAGGATTTTCAGTCCAAAATTATGATCAATGCTAGATCTGCAAACGCAACAATAAATTTATTAAAGAAATAAAAGGAATGTTAAGCTTTGACCTCTTAGTGTGACCTTGACCTTGGAGGTAGGGGTTCAGGTGTTGTGCATGACATATCGTCTTATTATTGTAACTATAATTTTCAAAATCCCTTGAACTATGAAGAAGTTATAGATGGGACACAAAATATACCCTCTAATCTTTTAACTTTAAGTGTGACCTTGGAGGTAGGGACCTATGATTTGGACCTGACATATCGTCTTATTATTGTGATTATTTGTGCAAAGTATTTTTAAAATCCCTTGATCTATGAAAAAGTTATGGACTGGACACAAAATATACCCTAAAACAGACTATGTAAATCTTTGACCTCTACAATCATGTGACCATGACATTGGAGGTAGGGACACTGGTGTTACACATGACATATCATCTTATCATTGTGACTATTTGTGCCAAGTACTTTCAAAATCCCTTGATCTATGAAGAAGTTATGGACAGGACACAAAGTATACCATATAACAGACTCTGTTAACTTTTGACCTCTAAGTGCGACCTTGACCGTGGAGGTAGTGTGGCGGTGTTGTACTTGACATATCTTCTTATTATTGTGACTATTTGTTCCAAGATATTTCAAAATCCCTTGAACTATGAGGAAGTTCTAGATCAGACACAACCCTTTATATATATACCCTTTAACAGACAATGTTAATTTTTTACCTTGAAATGTGACTTTGACCTTGGAGGTAGGGATGTAGGTGTTGCGCATGACACATCGTCTTATTTTAGTGACTATTTGTGCCAAGTATTTTCAAAGTCCTTTGATATATGAAAAAGTTATGGACCGAACACAATAACAGACTATATTAATCTTTGACCTCCAAGCGTGACCTTGACCTTGGAGGTAGGTGACCGATTGTTACGCATGACACATCATCTCATTATTGTAAACAATTGTGGCAAGTATTTACAAAATCCCTTCAAAGATAAGGACACGACATATACCCTCAAATAGACAATTTTGACCTTATATGAGCAAGTAAGACCTTGACCTTGGAGGTAGGGGTCTGATTGTTGCGCATGACACATTGTCTTATTATAACAAACATTTGTGCCAAGTTATTTTAAATTCCTTTGATAAATGACAAAGTTATGGACCGGACACGAAATATACCCTGTAACAGACTATGTTGATCTTTAACTTCCAAGTGTGACCTTGGAAGTAGGTGACCAGATGTTGCGCATGACACATTTTCTCATTATTGTGAGCAATTATGGCAAGTATTTACAAAATCCCTTAAAAGATAAGAAAGTTATGGACCGGACATGACATATACCCTCAAATAGACAATGTTGACCTTGAATGAGCAAGTGCGACCTTGACCTTGGAGGTAGGGGTCTGATTGTTGCACATGACACATCGTCTTATTATAACAAACATTTGTGCCAAGTTATTTCAAATTCCTTTGATAAATGACAAAGTTATGGACCGGACACGAAAGTGTGACGGACGGACAGACGGACGGACGGATAGACGGACGGAGCCAATTTCTATATCCCCCTTTTTCTTCGAAAAGGCGGGGGACAATAATAACTTCAGACAAATGATAAAAAAAAATCACTCTGAGACTTATAATCAAATAATTTGATTGCCAATAAAAAACAACCCAGCCCAAGCATCATTAGAAAAGGTCCTTACATTAATTCTTGCACAAATTGTATACAATACTTCATTCTTCATCTCATAAAATGCTTAATTGAAATCAAGAGCACAAGGTTAAGGAGTTTGAAGTAAAGGCGGCCTGCATCATTTATAAAACAGTTAGATGAAACATCAAAAGTCAATTAAAGTGTTCCATGGTAATACATGACATTTGTGGTAGTTAATGAGTCTTGACTTTAGGTATGGTGATTAATTAAATATGTCAAAGTCTGTATGCCACAGGTAAACTAATGGAAACATCTGACTGCATGTTTGAGATGGCAACTGGCGGCCAGCATTACAGATGGTGTAACATCAGATCATAGAATCCAATCCAAAAGCACTAAAAAAACACAAAAAATCTTCTTTTTTTTATCGAATAAGATCAACTTTTAAATTTGCAAAAAAGCTACCATAGTGACTCTTATAAGTTCCCCCTCTGGTCTGTTTCATAGTACTTCTGCACCTATTATAGTACTCCTGCACCTATTATAGTACTCCTGCCCCTATTATAGTACTTCTGCACCTATTATAGTACTCCTGCACCTATTATAGTACTCCTGCCCCTATTATAGTACTTCTGCACCTATTATAGTACTCCTGCACCTATTATAGTATTTCTGCACCTATTATAGTACTCCTGCACCTATTATAGTACTCCTGCCCCTATTATAGTACTCCTGCACCTATTATAGTACTCCTGCACCTATTATAGTACTCCTGCACCTATTATAGTACTTCTGCACCTATTATAGTACTCCTGCACCTATTATAGTACTCCTGCCCCTATTATAGTACTCCTGCACCTATTATAGTACTCCTGCACCTATTATAGTACTCCTGCCCCTATTATAGTACTTCTGCACCTATTATAGTACTCCTGCACCTATTATAGTACTCCTGCACCTATTATAGTACTCCTGCCCCTATTATAGTACTTCTGCACCTATTATAGTACTTCTGCCCCTATTATAGTACTTCTACATCAGCAGGCCTCTACATTAGCAGTGGTCCGTTGGTCCGACACCACCTGATTTTGGCAAGGACCACCTAATTTTAAAAGACACTGGTCTGTCAGACCAGTTGAATTATCTGGTTGGTGCAAGTCTCATTTGGGAGTATGGCGATTTGGTCAAAAACATGTTATATACTTATTTGACTGATGTACAGTATATGGTTCATTAATCTCTCATTAGTTCAAGAACTTCTTAAGTCTAACTTAAGTTGTGGGAGTAGTCGGTTCAATATAAAAATAACATAAATACGAACCTTATTATGTGTTTTTGAATGAGATAAAAAAAACCCAGATAACTTTACGATAGAATACTTGCTGAATTGCTCTCCTACATTTCTAATAAGATGAAAAAGTAAATATTTAAATATATCTGTTTTCTTTACTGTAAAAGGTAATAATACATCTTTGTCATCAATTCAAAGCATTTTTTCTAAATCTGCAGTCGAAGAGTCAAAATTCAAAAACAATAAAATAACAAGGGAAATAACTCTACAAATACTGGATAAATCCACAAGCGAAACCCCAGGAACAAACTAAATATGCTGAGCAACTTTCCAATAAGGTTTAATGACTCTATGTCAAATCCTTTTTGAGTTACATGCGACACATGTTGAAAATTGCAAACATTTTCTAAGTCAAGGGCAATAACTCTAAAAATACTAAATAAATCCAGACGAAAATACCCAGGTGCACAACTACACATACTGATCAACATTCCTGTAAAGTTTCATGACTCTAGGTCAAATACTTTTTGAGTTACATGCGACACAAGTTGAAAATTACAAAATTTTACTAAGTCAAGGGCAATAACTCTAAAAATACTAAAAATATCCAGACGAAAATACCCAGGTGCACAACTTCACATGCTGATCAACATTCCCATAAAGTTTCGTTGAATTCCAGCCATTAGTTGCAGAGAACTACTCCGGAAACGAAATTCGGACGGACGGATAGACGGACGGACAACGCCAAAACTATATCCCCCTCCCGATTCCATACTCTAGGTCAAATACTTTTTGAGTTACATCTAGGATACATTGAAAGTACAAAAACCCTAGTTTACTCTATTACGCTATAATGCTCAATATGATTATCTTAGAGACAAAATTAAATTTAAACACATCTAACTGCATACACCGAAAATTTATCAAAGATTAACATATGGTGTGCACTGACCATATAATCAGTTTGCAATTGACAGGTTAATAAAATCAAACGTAAGGTCATTAAAGATGTTTTTGCCCATTTGGGCTGTTTTCCAAACAACTGCTCTTTGTGTAAAAGCGAAAGTTTTGTTTTCTTCACTTTCTCCCTAATAAGTATCATCCTAAGACCTAATGGAGTTTAATTAAATTAGTTGACAATTTTGTATAATTATCAAGTGAGCAAACCATTCCTCTCTGCAGTTCATGTTCATGCTACAATAAAGCTGTCCTTTAACTGACCTCTGTACAATTAATCCATATCTACATGTAATTCAATTTCTAAATTAATTCAACACATTTATGTTAATTCTTATTTGAATATTCCCCCCACTATAAAAATGAAAATGTAGGGAAGTACAGTCACTGGAATTCATGTACTGTATGACCCTGATAGTACATAAATATATATATGATATAAACATTGGGTAAGTTAACTTTCTGGATAACTTCTTAAAATGAAAAAAGTTTCTTAGCACTTAACAGCATTAACAGCCACAATGATTTCAGAGGGGCTTGTGAAATCTACGATTTTAGAGGGGCATGTGAATCTTGATTTCAGAGGGGCCTGTGAATCTACGATTTCACTACAATTTCAGAGGGTAGATTTCAGAGGGGTGTGTGAATCTACGATTTCAGAGTGGCGTGTAAACCTTCTATTTCAGAGGGGCGTGTGAATCTATGATTTCAGAGGGGCTTGTGAATCTATGATTTCAGAGGGGCTTGGAAACTACGATTTCAGAGGGGCCCGTGAATCTACTATTTCAGAGTGGCGTGTGAATCTAAGTAAAAAATTTGAGTCACTTTAATAAGCTTATGGAGACCTGCATCTAACTTTTTTAAGTGGACAACTTGCAACAGATGAATGAAAAATTTTGTGGAGGTCACATAAAAATTGCTTACTGTGAAGTCAAATTAAAATGTCATTTTCATAATAATGCAAAAGTATGACACTCAAAGAAGAATTGCTCCCCAAGACTTGCACCTATACTAGAAACAGTTCAAGAAACTGTAAACTAAATGTCAACTTCACCTACCGTGTTGTTTCCATTTATCGCCCCCGGGGCATTGCAAAAACCGAAATGGGGGGCGTTAATTAGAAGCACATTTGCATAAAATGATTCCTGATGAATTCTTTACAGATTTGTCCATTTAGAACACAAGATTTCAATATTAAAAAAAATAAGGTGAAATAAGTACATCACAATTTCCACTGAGCAATGGAGTATGTCTATAAGTCCTCTTTTGTTATTTAGAAAATTATATGCACTAATATTATTAAGTGGTTACCAAAGTTTTGCATCCCATAACTCAGCAGTCTGTAGTCTGTTCCAATTAAGCAAATTGAAAGTGAATTTTTCTAAGCATCAATTATCATTAAATATACAGGTATTTATGTCATACAAAAACTGTAGATTAATATTTCTGTATATGTGCCATTCTGGTACATTCTGCTTATAAACCCTCAACTGCTGGTTGCAAAAGAGATTCTGCCCATCTGATCATGGTCAGCTCTGTTAGCTATTCAGTCAGTTCATATCTTGATATGATATCCAAAAAAATAATAAAATGAGCCGCGACCATGACAAAACCAACATATTGTGTTTGTGAACAGCATGGATCCAGACCAGCCTGCACATCCTCACAGTCTGATCAGGATCTATGCTGTTCGTTATTAGTTTCTCTACTTGTTAAAGGGTTTGTAAGCAAACAGCATGGATCCTGTTCAGACTGTGCGGATGTGCAGGCCGGTGTCACAAATGCACTATGTTGGTTTTGTCATGGCGTGGCTCAAATGGTGTTGTCCAGACTGAAAGATGGACAAGACCATTTTAGAAATTCAGGGTCGCAAGACAATTATTTCATAAGAAAAACTTGCACAAAAGAGATGTAAGAAAAAAAGTAATAATATTGGATATATACACGATAGTTTTGCATCAAATATGTTCATACAAATTGTAAAAAAATGGCCTAGTATTAATAAGAAGATTGCTTTTTGTTTGATTGTTTGTGGGTACAATAATCAAGCTCAAACTTATGTTTTCTCACATGATGTCAATTCTGCTTCGTTCCAGGAAGCAGAGAGCTTTTAATAACTTCTAAGCTTTCAACATGACTCATATGAAATTAATATCATTAAATAAGCACTGATAAAACTGTTACAAATACAAGAATAATAAACTTTACAGGTAAACACAGAATTGAACTAATAACCAAGTGCCCTGAATTGACAATAGAGTTATATTTCTACTACTGCATGTTTGTAACGTTTCTTTTCATTGGATAATCGTGACGTTTATACACGGCTGCTGTCCATTTATGAAGAAATCTCACTTTTTTCTCTAAGAAAAGATGCTTACTTTATTATTATTTTGTTATAAATATTTCTGACAGGTTATATGGCTGTATATAAACGGATGTTTGCAATATGTCCCTCGCCTAGCGGCTTGGATTATATTTCCAAACAGCCATTTATATAGGGCCATATAACTTGTCGAAATTTTTATAACTAATAACATAGTTATATTATGTATCAAAATTTAATAACAACAAAAAGTTTTATTTCAGATTGAACACCTTAAGACTTTTATGACATTTTTTTTTTAACATTCAACATTGCTTTTAATGACTCCATTATCAAAACAGTACAAAAAATGTTTGCCTAATCTTCAGAAGCGAAAACATATTTCTGAGACTTCATGGGCCTTTAATCAAAAAGTTACTTTGCAAGGTATATAAGGAGATACTTTTTGAACATCCCTTATACATGTTAATTGTAGAAGATTCAGAATGAAAAATTACAACCACTTACTGGAACACTTATAACTGCAGAAGAACAAACTGTTCATCTACTTCAAGTACTATAAAAATATAAAGCTAATTGCCAATACTCTTTATCTCTCATAAAATGTAAAAAAATAACTTACTTTGTAATACATGTATTGTAACAATAAATAACAATAATGTAACATTCACAATCAGTATCTAGTCAAAATCTTGAACTGAACAATTTAACCCTTAACCTGCTGGAACCAAAAGTGATAGATGGACTGAATGACCATCTGCCAGGTAGATCAACTGATGGGTGCAATAAAGTGATTTCAGTAGAGCCCTTACTCACATTAATGTGGTGAAGATATAATAAAGGTAATATAAAAAGCGAAAAGTAAGTATGAGTAAAGGGTAAAGGACTCTGAAGGAAAACAAGAAGAACAAATTGTTGATTTCAATATGCTCCTGCTAGAAGAGTGGATTTATTTCATTTACAAACATGCAACTTGTATCACTACACAGTCAGATGTCAAAGTCCCTTTATATATCTACAGCAACATAAACAAATATGTTGTAGATAATACAAACAAAAATACAAATGTGAAAAAAATATTTTGAGTAAAATTATGCTTTAAAGCTTCCACTATTATATTTGATGTAAAAAGGCTAAGGAATCCCTTCCATACCTAGACAGCTACCATTATAAAACAGTGCTTTCAGTGCTTTGATTTTTTTATTTCGCTGGTCACCAAAATCCCTCTGTTTGACAAAGAGAAAAACACTAAATTACATCCTTTCTGAATCAATGCCATGAAAACTGACAGCTAATTTAAGGATGACAGACAAGTTTCTCTATAAAATGTAGGAAATTTTCACTTAAAACACAAGATGAGCCAGTTTCCTGTAAATCCTTTACTGTCACAGACAACAAACAACTTGTGCTAAAAATATGAGGTAACACAACACTAAAACATTGTCAAACATATATTATCAACATTCTCTGATCTCAAAAGTTCAAACAACACTAAAATGAATATGAAAGATTTTTCTATTCTTTAATCTCAGAATATTTCAATCCAACCATTTACAAACAAAGTGAGGGCCATCAATATTCTTGTCTGATGAATGATGAACAATATTTTATAAATTGTTTTTATTATTTCTGAAAAGTTCATGTTAAGAATAAAAAATTTATACTTTTTAAAAAAATACGTACAAAAACGTACATATATAAACAATAGCATGTATATTAGCAATAGTACGTTAATAAACTTATATTACAAGACCTGATCTAAATTTGACACTATGGTGGCAATTATCTTATTTGAAAAAAAAACCCAAACAATTCAAAGAACAAAACATTTAAAAGCAGTATGACAAAAGGCAACCCCCCCCCCCCTCACCAAACTCATCAAATCCTCTATACCCAGAATGTAGACTCCCGTTTCAAATTATTTTCCATCATCAAAATGTCAAAACTTATTGTTTTTATCTTATAATTGCAAATATTGTGAATACATGATTAAGCAAAGTAATCAAAACCATTCCCAAAGTAAATTAAGACAATGATATATTTTGGACTTTGTTTGTGATACACTATGTAATACTGTAAAAAACAGGAAATGTAATTGACGCATGTTTCTCATCAATTCATTTATTAACGCAAGCCCTTTTTATGACCAAAATCTATTTCTAAGCAAAATGTGTGGAAAACACTAAGATTGTTAATGATTTGGTTAGAATTAAAATCTTATTTCTTGATGTTGCATTACCAGTGCAAGCTTTAGTTGTTTTGATAAACATCTATTTCAGAATACAAGAGCGATCAGTAATCACATGTGTCGCCTCATAATGGCCAATTTCATGTTAGGACAAATTTTGTAACAGACGGACAGACAGACGGACAGTGCACAACTAGACTTGGTACTGATCAATCATGTAAAGTTTGGATAAAATTGCACCAGTAGCTTATGAGGAGTAGTCCGGACAAGCTATTGTGTATCTGGCAACACACAGAAAAAAACACCTTTTTATCAAAGGGCCATAACTCAGCCAAAAATCATTCAACCGGAAAACCCTTGCAATATGCGCAAGAACTTGAGCTACAGATCAATCCTGTAAAGTTTCATTGAAATTGCATAAGTGGTATAAGAGAACTAGTCCGGACAAACTTTAAAAATAAAAACTATTAAAGGGCCATAACTCTGACAAAAATCATTGAACCGGAAAATGCTGACAATATGCACAACTAGACTTGGTACTGATCAATCATGTAAAGTTTGGATAAAATTGCACCAGTAGTTTATGAGGAGTAGTCCGGACAAGCTATTGTGTATCTGGCAACACACAGAAAAAAACACCTTTTTATCAAAGGGCCATAACTCGGCCAAAAATCATTCAACCGGAAAACCCTTGCAATATGCGCAAGGACTTGAGCTACAGATCAATCCTGTAAAGTTTCATTGAAATTGCTTCAGTGGTATAAGAGAAGTAGTCCGGACAAACTTTAAAACTAAAAATTTCTAAAGGGCCATAACTCTGACAAAAATCATTGAACCGGAAAATGCTGACAATATGCACAACTAGACTTGATACTGATCATTCCTGTAAAGTTTGGATGAAATTGCACCAGTAGTTTATGAGGGGTAGTCCGGACAAGTTTTGTGACGGACGGACGGACAGACAGACAGACAGACAGACGGACAGACGGACAGACAGACGACGGAGAAGTGATCCCTATATGTCGCCACTACTCCGTAGAGGCGACACAAAAATGCATCGAAACACACAGATTGTTATTATAACAACTTGTTTAGAATTAAATCTTCTTGACGTTGAAACAGGCTGGCCTTGATGCTGTTTCATTTTTTGGAAATCTTGCAACATCCTGTGTTCATTTGAAAGTTTATAAAGAAAGTTTACTAAAGGAATAAAAAGTTTAAACATTTGGCATAAAGTTTAAACTAAATGTTTTTTAATCTACACGTTTTAATTAGTCCACGCTAAAGTCTTTTATCATACTGAGTGATATATTTATGAGTGAAACTAAAAAAAAGTGTTTAAGCACCACACTAAATACCTTACTCAGGTATATACCAGACAAGGCTCATGAATGATTAAATGCTAAAATCTTGCCTTTTCACATACTGAAACGCATTTTAAGAAAATGAATAAAAAATGCAAGAATTTGTGAAAAAACTGCAATTAGTTAAATCCTATTTTTATCTACAAGTATTTGAGTGACAATTCCAAACAGTAGATCTCTAGATCCAAACAGTATAGCATTTTGATTGACAGAGAGATAAAGTATGACAGATTTATCTCCCTTTGTCCTTATGTCAAAGAATCTGATCATCTCTTAGAGAACAAAAATTTATTACTACTCTACACATGCTTTTTTAAATCAATGTAAGATTGGGAAACACACCTTGACTTTTTAACGAGTACAATACATTGAATGAGAAAAAATCAAATTAATGCATTTAATTAAAAATTTATAAATAAAAAAGAGCATTTGATAATAACTTAACCATATAATGATGTACCTGAGCCGTCCAAAATAATCAAAAACTTTGCATTTTAAATCATAATGATTTACTTAATGAGGCAATAAATTAGCAAGACCCTACAAACCAGCCAATAGCTTATTACAACCTTAAATGGCTTACCAAAATCAACTTCCAATTTTCATTTCCATAATTATCCCCACAAATGATAATGCAGTAAACTAGACAAGTCCAAATGTGTCCATAGGACAACGATGCCCCCCAAATTCCACTATATTGTCAATCCTAATAGACAGTATGACAGGAAGCCCAACAGACAGGCAAAGGCAAATCTATATGCTGCCCCCATCCCTTCTAAGTTAAGTGGTTGTATAAAAATTCAAGGTAATAAGGGGATGGGTATAATTATGTAATTTTTGTAATTGAACAAACCTATTCAGGTGGGATACAATGCCTTTTAAATGATCTCTTGTACCCGGTTTATTCCCATAAACTTTTCATATCAGTAGCAATAAATGATAAACAGATATCTGGTTCCATCAAATCACTTATAAACAAACTTCGGAAAAACTTCAAATCTTGAAGAATCAGATAGTTTCAATCATCAAAGATTTCTAGATGAATTTTTCCCCTCTACAAATTGCAGTGATAATTTGAGATAATTTGCACTTGCAGGAATGCAACAGGTTATCATATTTTCTACAGATATCCTCTGCATTTTTTATATAAATATAATCTACGTGTTGAACATCTGTTATTGCCTTTCTATCAATCTCAGAAAATTTGTGATCAGGACCTCTCTTCAGGACCTCTTGTTACTGTAAAAATAAACTGAAATTTCAATCAAACACCTGACTTCATATTTTACTTTACTTTCACAATGCTTTGTAACAAAATTTGATCATTCTTATCATTATTACTTGCCTATCTTAATCACTTCAGAAAATCTCTAATAAAAAGAGGAAATTAAATGAGTACAGATGAATACCTTTTTGAATGTACTGAATGAGTTTAATACAATAGCCAAGCTTCTTATAGTTTCATTCAATTCAAATTCAATAAATATAATAAAGACTGTACATAAAGTAAATATTCTATTATAACAAAAATGCACTCTGACAATTCTTCTTGAAACAAAATAGTCAGATTTGTAATACAGTCCAAGGAAAGCTTTGTAAGAAAGAAGGCACTGACTTTTGGAGGAAAACTTTGTTACAAACAGGGCACAAACTTCTCAAGAAAAACTTAATTATAAAGTGGAGACCAAATTTTCTTAGAATTTCTTTAATAAACAGGGCACCAACTTTACAAGAAAATCTATTACAAAAATGGCACCAACTTTCTAAGTAAATCTGTTACAAAAAGGGCACCAACTTTTAAAGGAAATATGTTACAAAAAGGGCACCAACTTTCCAAGGAAATCTGTAACAAATATGGTATAAATTTTCTCTGTTACAAAAGTATCATTAATTTTCCAAGGAAATATGTTACAAATAGGGCTATGAATGCCTTTCCAAGGAAATCAGTGAGTGAGTGTTATAAAAAAGAGCTTAGCTTAATGAATGTCTTTCCAGGAAAATCTATTACAAAAACGGCCATGAATGCCTATCCAAGGAAATCTGTTTCCAGTTAGCCTTTCCACAGAAATCTGTTACAAATAGGGCTATAATGCCTTTCCAAGGAAATCTGACACAAAAATGGCTATGAATGCGTTTCCAAGGAAATCTGTTACAAATACGGTTATTATGCCTTTTCAAGGAAATCTGTTACAAATAGGGAAATGTCTTTCAAAATATACATGTATTGTTAACAGGTCAAAGACTTTCCAAAGAAATCATTTACCAGGAGGGCACTAACTTTCCATAGAAATCTGTTGCAAAGAGGAATGGTACCAACTTTCCTTAGAAATCAGGGCACCGACTTTCCAACTTTCTGTGTGGTTAGAAATGCTAGGTATGAAAGAGGTATCAAGTTTATTTCAAATGTACCATAAAACCTAAAATCTCTGAGGCAAGATATTACATGAAGTGTGCCAAATATTTTAACTTGCAATGATAATAGGCTAATTCTATCCAGCTGTTAAAACTATAGTTTACATCATATATATACTTGTACAAAATACATGATTTAATTGGAGATTAGTGGGAAAACTACTTGTTCACTTATACTAACTTTATAATCTCATACATTTTTCAGTGAAAGATAACCCTGCGTAAAATGTCATAAGATTAAGAATATACCAATGGAATATACCAAAGAATACATGTATCTAGTAAACAACTGAAATTCAAGACAATAATCGATTTGATTCATTTTTAGACAAAACAACACTTATGTTTGTCCTTGACCTTAAAATGACCATGACCTTTGATTGCAATTGAAAACATAAACTTTGTTCAAAATGTTTCTTATTGTTTCACATTAATATAACTTATTGTCCAGTAAACATATGATCAACTATTATGATTATTTTAAACCATAATGATTTATCACGCTTTCAATTGTAAAAGATTTTTGACAATTTCTAAAAAATTTACTTTTTTCGAATACATTTTTGATATAAAAGAGTCATCAAATAGGGTGGTCTTCCTTCCACATAGAATAAATAATATTTATGAGGTTTTAAAATGATAGATAAAGCTAGTGCAAAAATATAAAACCCACAACCCCATAGTGAGATATTACTGAACAGAACATCTAAGAAACCAAGATGTTTGGCTAAAAGCCATTGTCCAGAATCCAGTAAAATGTTGCTAACATGCATTTACTGTTTAACAATACTTCTTTACACGCCCAACAATAAGTAATACTTAAAAAACAAAACAAAATGAGTCCTTTTAGTAGCAACAGTATGTAATATCAAAGGAAAAATACTTAGCTTTGATATCACATTGAAAAAGATATCAATAGTGTGAACAATCATATAGATCATCCATATCAACAGTGTAAAAACATGTCACATAAAAGCATATGCCTCAGAAAGTCTGTCAGCTTAATGTGACACATAAGAAACAGTACGATAGAATTGTACAATTTTTTAGTTTTACAACTTTGGGGTAGATAGCTTTTGTCTTTGCTGTTAATGCAAGTCTTTGAGGTGCTATTTCCTGTTGGCTTATTTATGAGCAAATTGTATTGCGTAAATACAATTCATCATACGTTTTTTGTTTGTTTCCATAATGTCAAATACATGCCTCATATACGTATTTTATGATGGACAGTATTTATTGCGTAGGATTATGGTTTCAACCAATCAAAATAATGTCATTTGCAAGGTGCTAGTATGACTGTCTGCTACACATGGTACTACCAATTCAGACTTAATTAAGTCAAGAAGTTTGTCTATATTTCATAACAATATCTTAATAAATGAACCTTGCATTTCTGCTTAAACAGATTCTTTATTTAGTCAGCAACACATTTATCACATAAATTTTGCCTATAATGGTCTCATTGGCCTCTTGTGCATTATTTCATTAAACAAATGGAAATTATTGCATGCTTTTTAGAAACATTCAGTGAATTACTGAATTCCAATCAAATAAGTCACATTTTTGATTTAAAATAATTATTTAAGGGCATGAGTTGTGACATGTTCGGGGTCCGTACTATTAGTATTACCTGAAAGGGCAGATGGACCCTCAATAAGTGTTACGTATAGACTACATTGTTTATTTCACACATACAAAATGCCTGTGCGGTTATACCAAAAAGTTTTTCTGCAAGACAAGAATGCCTTTCCTTTGAGACACAGAATACCAGATACCCAGAACATTTTTGTTATAACATAAAAGCCGCAGGATCAAATACCGTTTCTAAATACTATGTCAGGGTATATCAAACTGTGGTTTAAAAAGCTGGCTAATCTCCAACAAATCAAACGCGCATAAAATTATAACAGGTTGGTTTGGTGCTGCTTTCCTATGTAAAAGCCCTGTGGTAATACAAGACTTCATAATGATAGCGGTAAAATTGTGGCAATGTTGGATTATATGTAATTATGAGTTACTTTGTTCTTTCTTTTAATTCCTTCCTTTCTTGAACTTTAGTAGTTAATACAGCTATTGGTTGATTTGAAACGGTATTAAAAGTTTTGTCTACTTTATAGTAATAGAGCCCTAAACAAATTGATGGCATTAAGCAATATATATGAAGACACTTGCATGACAACTGGTCATGGATGCTGTATGCCAAATTTGATAATAATCCATCAAATTAATTCTTGGGGTAAAGCTAAAACAAAGTTTTTAAAGCAATTCTTTCTAATGTAGTCAAATGGTTACAAAACCCTTAAAAAAATGATGCCAAAGCAATATAATATGAAGACACTTGCATATGACAACTGTTTGTGGATGTTGTGTGCAAAAGTTTATAAAGATCCATCTATTAATTTATGGGGTAAATCTAAAACAAAGTTCTTTAAGTCATATGGTAACAAAACACTTAAAAAATGAGGCCAGGGCAATGTATCTAAAGACACTTGCATGACAACTGTTCATGGATGTTGTATGCCAAATTTGATAATGACCCATCTATTAATTTATGGGGTAAAGCTATTAGAAAGTTCTTTAGGCAGTTCTTTCTTATGTGGCCATATCCAGGAAGATTTTCTATAGACATCCAATAGACACAACTGTCATAAAGCTGAAACATTGAAACAATTTTTTTTTCTCAGAACATTATAAGTGCTTTGTCTAATGCTATGACTCAAATACAACCAGCTACTAACAAGTCCATAAAGACAGATGGACAATTGACCATTCTCCAATACTTTTTCCATCAGTTTATTTATAACAATTGGATATTTATTTTACACTCAAAATTACATTTCATGACTGAATAAGTGACAGTGATAGTCTGGTGATTGTCTGATTTCGTATTAATGCCCCCTTTGTTCTATATGTGTAGAAAAACAACAACAAAACTGTCCAAAGGCGTGCTACTAGGTACAACAACATCATTATTCTCCCACTATGTTGTTATATTTACTTTTGTAATTACCCGTTAATAAGCCTCCTTCATTACAATAAGCCATTAAAGAAAGATACAGCAAACTTTAAAACAATGGTAAACATCCAATTATTGCCAGGTATATTGAGACAAAACAACAGGTAGGAGTTTAAACAAATGCCTGTTTAATTATTTATCATTTATCCCGCCAAATTAACCGTTTCTCTTCTTTACTGATTTAGTATATACATTGAAAAGATGTCCACTACTAAATGTGATATAACTGTCCAAAAAAAATAATTTTTTTTGTCAGTGTCAGACAAAAAGGTAAATAACTAAGCAAAAATTACTTTCAGGGTCATCTGCTCTTTGTTTTGTTTGTTTGATTTGGTTTTACGTCACATCTACAAGTATAGGTCAAATGGCAACGTTCCAGCTTTACTGGTGGAGGAAGACCTCAGGTGCCCTTCCTTGCTTTATTTCAGGCACGAACGGGCACCTGAGTAGAACCACCGACATTCCGTAAGCTAGCTGGATTATAAGCTTCCTCACATGAAAGAATCCAAAGTCCCTGTCAGGATTCAAACCCACAGTGGTGAGGGGCAAGTGGTTTGAAGTCAACGACTTTAACCACTCGGCCAGGACGCCCCCATCTGCTCTTTAAAAATGCATTCTTATTTTAAGATTAAAATGTCAGTTTTGTGTTAGTTCTAAGTCGGAATCAATTGTTATTTATTATAAAGGACCAATAAGATATTAGGCATTTAACATTAAAAATTAAATTTGCTTATTATAAATAACTATTTCAGTTGTTAGTTAAGATCTTGACCCTGAATCTATGATTGAACTTTCAAACTGTTCATTTTTGTTCACAATGTGAATACATTACTTTTTTTCATGAAAAATATTGTCATTTATTTTTTCATCTTTTCAATGATATGATTTACGTTATGTTGATTAGCTATTAACAACTTATAGCTTTTATTTTATCATTTTCAACATGTCACTGACAGGCGATTCTATGTTGTGAACTAACTTTACTTCAATGTCTTAAATTATTTGGGTTTAATTAAATCGCAGGGAGAAAACCCCTTCAAACCTCATTTCGAAGAGGCAGCCACTTTCTCAATGATAAACTTTGAACTATGACCTGTAAAATTGTGCCATGCAAATTTATTTGTGAGAAAATAATGTAACTATAATTACTGGTTAATTACTTCAATTACATCATAGGTCATTTGAATATTTAACCGATAATGTACTGTGAGCAATCAGGTCAGTTCATGATCATGTGATCTATGGGCGCTAAATTATCTGAAACAATTGCATGTGGATATAGTAAAAGGTGTTTTGGCAGTCAGGCGAAAATCCTACTTTTATTCAGTACATCGATCCCTGTGACTATTTCACAGGAAGTCCAGCTGAAATAAGACAAAAAAGCATCCAGATGAAAAAATCCAAAAGAAACAGTATTGTTTAACTGACGAAAACATTTGCTTTTCTGTTCATGTTATAGCCTAATATAGGGTGGAATTATTATTGACAATGTTTTTGTTTAATGATTAATTCAATATTAAAAGACAGAAAATTTCTCTTAAAACCCAAAAAAAACTATTTAAGATGTTCCACCTTCGGAGACAAGAAACTTTATTGACAATAAATTTTTTAATGATCTAATTTCAATAATAGCCAATAAGATTGAATATAATGTCATTGGACATGTATTTTGCTACTCTGTTCTGAAAATATTTTACAACAGAAGAAATGCATATCATTCTATATCATATCAAATTCTGTCAAAATACACGGTCTTGTTTTGAAAGTATTCATTGTTGAATCTTTTTGTTACTGAGCAAAAATGAGGCCAGAAACTAAACTGAAAATCAGGTGTGATAGGACGCTGGTTCAAACTATGCAAATGATGAAAACTGCTTCCACAAAGTATGAAGTTTCCAGATTGCTTGTATACAAGTTGCATTTAAGGGAGAAAAACCATTTGGATGATAAAAGAAGCCCGGAACTACATGTAGTCAGGCATCATCAAGAAAGTCAACAAGTTAAATCTAGATGGATGCCATGTTTTTTACCAAACAAGGAAAAAGACTGATGGATTACTTAGTTTGTGTGTTTTCTGAAGAATTTGTGTGACAATTTCTGCAGACAAAATGCGGCTTTACTATTATGACCATAAGACATTAAAGCAACAGTCCAGCTATTTGAAATGCAGCAATTCTCCTTCACCATCAAAGGGACAATGTAAATAATACATAGTAAAGTTTATTGTGATCATTAATGAACTAATCCTGATGCATGTTGTACTCAAGGGAAAGACTGTGACTGAAAACTTTTACGACAAATAATCACAACAAAAGCCGATGTGCCCTGGAAGAAGCAGTCATATGCAGTCCAATATGGATTCATACAAAAAACGAACCATTGCCACTTGCAGTCCAATATGAATTCATACAAAAATGCACCATTGCCACATGCAATCCAATATGGATACATACAAAAATGCACCATTGTCACATGCAGTCCAATATGGATTCATACAAAAATGCACTCTTGCAACATGCAGTCCAATATAGATTCATACAACAATGCACCCATTGCATGTCAGTGACAAGGTGAAAATGACTGCCAACATTCAGCTTGATTGAAGTGGACATTTTTCTCATGCCCCTGTTTTCACCTGGCCAGGCACCATGTGAGTTTACCTTAGAGTACACTTCAATAACTTTGATGACCAGATGATAGCACAAAAATATTATTTTAAATTAATTTCTAAGTATATTTCTTAATTATCATTTGCTTATACATGTAATTATGTTCTTATTGAGCATGGTTATATATTTAAGGCAGACTAAAATAATAACATATATTTAAGGCTGACTAAAATAATAACAGACAATATGAAATAAATAACTAAAATAATAACAGACGATATGAAATAAATAACATTTTACTTTTAAATAGATGAAACATTGAACATCACATGGGTATGACTTTAATGAAGATTAAACTTATCAGGTTTACAAAACAATTTTTTTTTTGTTTGGGTAAGTCTGGATCATCCCCAGTATATACAAAATACAAATCTATCAATGGCAACTGTCAATAAATGTAAGACGACAATTATCTTTAGACTCTGCAATGCAAATAAATGAATTTCCTTCAATCTTTACCACATATTTTCCAATGCTCTGTATGTATGACTGTTTCATGTTTTCTTGCACCTACTAGCTAGACAAAAACTTACAACTTATCTGTATCATTAATCCATTATCAATCTTCTCTAAACCATTTCAGTTTGTTGACAGAGTAGGCCTACCTGGGTGCAATATGTATTACGTTTATACTCAGCTGTAATAACATTTTAAATAACATTAGTTAATAGCAATATTATCCCCTAATTCATCAATCTCACTTATCTTTCCCTCTTTTAACATGATAATTTGATAACCTGCAGTTTTATTTCAATCTTAATACAGTTTGCTTTAGTTTCCTGATGATAAAACCAGTTTTCATGATTCCACTTTCATTTGCAAGATTACAATTTGAATTGGACCAATAAAAATAAAATGATCAGTTATTTTCAATACATAAGGGGTAGCAAGAATGGCTAATACAGACCAATTATAAGTCCAAGATAATATAAAATTTTATTAGTTCAAAAAGGGCCAAAATTCTGTTAAATTATCCATGTTAGAGTTATGAGCTTCGGACAGTGACCTCCTATTTTACCAGTAATATTCTTCTTATGACTAAAATAAAATCGGGATACACTTATTATAACACTTATCAACAAATTCAAACAATCACCTTATTATTGGTAAATCAAAACAAGATTTGTTAATTGACGTCAACTATGACACTCTGCATACATAACTTGTTTTAAAAGCATCATTATTTCTATTATAATGGTCTATCATACATCAATACCAATTCAATGTGAGAATATTACAATTGGACTGCCTGGAATTGTTATGATGTTTGAACACCCATTAAAATTACCCCAATAAATAGGTCCATAACCCTAAAAGCAGGAAGTTCATAATAAGAGGAGTTCTGTTTGATTTATTTCAGATACAAGTACACTTCATGGATACATTATTTGCAATAAGTTACAGGAATGACAGTATTAGTATTCTGTAATATTCCTGTGCTTTTTTAAAGCTTTACCACTAAAATTTGAGTATTTATAAGCTGAACTTTTTTTCAACCTATTGCTATAGTCAAATTGTCTGTTCTTATTCCTGTGGCTGCTGCAATTGGTCGTTATTTTTTTATTTCTCAATAGACTGTCTAAAACTCTTTATACTGGGACACAACATTCCTTTGGACAAGACCTTCAAGTAGACCAGACTGATCTTGACCTTGACTCATAAATGACCTTTAACTTCAAGTTCACATGCATTTTGCTTTATTTTTTTTCTATGATTGGCTATATTTTATTATTTGCGAATAAACTATCTTCTTACTTGAGCACAACTACCTTAAGGACAAATTCTTTAAGACGATCAAACTCAATTTGACCTTGACTTATAAATTACCTTGACATATTATTTCCGTTGTTTTGTTTGTTTGTTCTTTTTTTTGTGCCACAATTGGCTAAAATTTTGTAAGTAATAAAAGGAGTGCCTTTATACTTGGGCACAACAAACTTTGGGTTAAATGAACTTGACCTTGACCTTAAATTGACCTTGACACTTAATTTTGCGACAATTTGACCATAGCTGTTATTTATTTATGGATTTGATTAATATGTTGATAAAAGAACACTTATGAGACCACATGCATGTATGTTGAATAATTTAATTATGACCTTGATCTGTAAATGATCTTCACTGTCAAAGCGAAATATGAAATTTGAATTATATTTTTTACAAGAAAATTTTGTATTATGTGAGTATTGTTTACTACAACACTCTTCCCCGATGCAACTTTAGAAACAAGAAACAGGCAGGCATGGTTCTTGTTTTTAAAGATTTATGATTTTTCACCACATCAAATTTTTTATCCTTTTATAATTTCAATCTTCTCATTATAAATTATTTTTCTCATGTTTTGAGTCCTCCTGATGAACTGATGAAAAATAAACCAAATTATACTTTTAGTCAAGGCATTTTTATAAATTTAAAACAGGTGTCTGGAGTTAATACACCTATTTTATTTTATAGCATGGTATGGTCATTCAAAAAAAAAAAATGTTCAAGAAGTGCAGTATTTAACAGGCACACTTGATTATCTTCTTATAGAAAATTATGGTAGAACATGTTCAATGTAGTATATATTAATAAAAGAATGCTACGTTATGATGTGTTAATGAAAAGAAAAAAACCTTAAATATCGAATGATAGAAAAAAACACCACTGCTATTGTAGAGGGACAACCAATACTGTACTAGTAAATAACAGTGTATATTTCACAAAGTAGTACAATACGTATAGTTATTATGTGAGGTGGGCATACTGTAGTATTTAAGCCTGTGCATTACCCAATAAATACTTCAGAAAACTGGTAACGTGTGAGCTAACTGTATCGGCTCTAAAATAACGGCCACAAATCTTATCATATATCAATAACGCAGCTCTGGACGTATCATAATATATATTAACATAATAACGTTTATATTATATATCGATACTTTTATTGTGTTTAATTCTAAAATTTTAATTATAGAACAAAAACGGGAACAGTGTTTAAAAACTTTATTGAAGACAAATGAGTTTTGAAAATCAACAATAGTGATTGGATTTATTGTAGTACATTATAACAGGTAAAGTTTTATTTGAATTTTATGTATCATAATAATAATTCAATATCATTCTATTTTTTGTTAAAAAAAACAACAAAAAAACTTTGGTTAAAGGTTCTACAATGAGAATTTTTGACATGGGGGACTGGAAATATTTTTTAATATTTGTGTACTATTTGATGTAGGTCTTGACCAATAACTTGTGTGCAAAATTTTTGTTTCATTGTAATACCTAAAAGCAAGCAAAGAATGGCACCAAATAAAGGATTTTCAATTAAATTTAATTCTGAGTATGTTTATATCTTTTTAACCTTTTACATTTTTTTTTACCATTTTACGATCACTAGATGATCATCCATTATGTAAGAATTTCTAATTATTTTCTTAGGTTTTTGGACCTCAGTTAAGCCCCTTTAACAAGAATATCATTTTAAAATGTAATATTTTTATATTTACAAAAACTGCATAGAATCATATTACCATCTTTAATGCATTTGTTAACAGGTCATATTATTTAACATAAATGTTATAAATTGTAATGTTGCACTTAAAAAAAAATATCTCATACAAAAATTAAACAAGATAAAAATGTGGCTCAAATTAACAAAATTAATTTTTAAACTAAACTTTAGTGCTTTATGCTGGTAAAAACTGCATATTAATTATTCATGAAAAACCACTGTGCATAAAATAAACAGTTTGCTACAAAACTAATCTTCATTTATAATGATCTGTGACTTTGCAGAATGTTATTTTTAAAAGTATTATTATTTTATATAATACACCATCAAAATCTTTGCTTATCAGTGTAGATTTCAAGAAAAATAGTTTCCAATTCTAACTTTAAAATTGTTACAATTTTGGTCAGTACACTTATGATTGATTTAACATTGAAATGCCTTACACCCAATCCCATTATTATGTCAAATGTTATAAGTTTTCATTTTTTTCAAACAATTAAAGGGACTCTGCTGAGGACAGGATGTGACAGGATTTGAAATATTTTTACCATTTCATGTAGGTCTGGAGAAAAAGCTTGTGAGCAAATGGTCAGATTATTCCCTCATCCAGTTTTCCACATTAATCACTTTTATTATGTTAAATGACTCAAATCAAGCTGAAAATTGCACACAAAAATTATATTAAATTTAATTATGAGTATATTTCATTATTTTCCTTAGAAGATTTTTCCATTTAAAGTGCTTCACTTGATCTATATAAGAATTTTAAATTTTATGTTTTTAGGCTTTTTCACCTCAGTGGAGCTTCTTTAAGAAGAATTTACATTTCAACAATTATATATGAATCTGCTGCCAATATTGTATACTGGTATTTTAAAATTTTTTAATTTACAGTAAAACTTTAAACTTGTCTTTTGTGACCTGAACTTACCCTTTTTGTCCATTTATATTGTTTGTAGAAAGAGTAATACATGTACATGTTATTTGAACATACCTTTTGAAATTTACCCCTTTGTATTTCAAGATATAGAAAACAACATGCTACTTGTTTCAAAATTTTGACAAAAATAAATGGAATGTTTTGTTTCAATTATTCAAATTGAGCAATTAATTGAAAGAAGCATGTTAATTAAAACGGTATTATACTCTAAAGGTGACATTTACATTTATCAATAAACACAGATAAAAATATTCTTACAACAACTTTAGGCCCGCCAGTGTCAGAAATGAAATGCGCAAGTTATGTCTGTAAACCTGTAATTTTGGGGGCATCCAAGGCCGAGTGGTTATGGTTGTTGTCTTCAAACCACTTGCCCCTCACTGATGTAGGTTCAAATCCCGACAGGGACTTTGGATTCTTTAATGTGAGGAAGCTATCCATGGAACATCGGTGGTTGTACTCAGGTGCCCGTTCATGCCTGAAATAATGCACAGAAGGGGACTTGAGGTCTTCCTCCACCAGTCAAGCTGGAACGTCGCCATATGACCTATACTGTGTCAGTGTGATGTAAAACCAAATGAAACAAACAAACAAACCTGAAATTTTACAAGTTTTAAGTTGTGGCCAAGGCTAATGATTTGCTTGCCAAAACAATGTTTAATTCTCATATGCCTCTTCTGCTGTTTAAGTTATACAAAATAGTTGTTGATTAATATAAGAAGATAAACCAGATAGCACTCAGGTACTGATACAACAAAAATCCAGAAAGTGCCTACTTGCATATGACTCAAATACTGGCGCTAAATGTTTAATACCCAGCAAATTGTATCATATCACAGTGCCCTACCACCTTACATCATATCAGATTACCAAGTAAGGACTTTAATTAAGGTAAAAAGTAAAAAGTCCACAATCAAGCAAATTATAGATTTAAAACCATATGTTATTTAACAAGCTACCTATTGATATTGTAAGTTATGAAATTACCTATCTGTTCTGTTACATTTGATTAGCATGACTTTCAAGTTTGTGATTTAGTATTTAGGTTGCCAAATGAATTCAATGGTAGCCTTTTCCAATTTGACATTTATTGATACAAAAAAGTACCTACTTGTTATATACAAAAATGTACCTACTTGTTATATACAGTGTAACTTCACTGACCAACAAAGGGTTAAACTGATAAAATTCTGTTGCAAAAAAACTTTATTAAAGGGAAATCAGACTAAAATCAATGGGAAATAACTCCAATAAAGTTTACTCAAATCAATGTCGATAATGAACTAGGATAGTGACAAGTCAACAAAATAATCTTTAAACAATGCCTCTTGAGAATATTATCTCAAGTACAAAAAAAATTGAAGAAGCAGATAGGATCTTGTCTTCTCTGAGCAGTAACCCCTCCTCTAATAAAATCCCTTCAAGATAGAAAACTGGTAAAATCATTGTAAACGTCAATATTGTAATACTGAAAATTGCTAATTTTGTTATGTAATTATTACCTATCATCACTGTGAAAGGAAAGGTGCTGTTTGGAAAATCAATATAAATATTAATTGTAAATGAAATGACAATATTCACTTCCTGTGCGTTCCTTAATCTTGACAGCAACACCACCATTTTACCCTTGGTAACAGCAAACATTTTGGTGGCATTTTATCATCTTCAACCTCCTGAAATTTTATAATGGACTTGTCCTTCTTTGAATTTGGGACAGTCCATCTATAGTTTAAGGGACTTCAATATCAAATATCAAAATACACATGTCTTTTCAGACTGGCAATAGGCACGTCATTATTGCTAAGATTCATTTTGCTCTGCTGTTTTTCATGCCCACTATACCAAATTCTGTTAAAACTTGGCGACCAGTCCTCCAAGGCTAACAGACCTTCCTGGATGACTAACTAGTAGTTACAAATTTCTCAGAAAGTGATCAACAACTAATGCCATATAGTTATAATTCAGGGAGACAAAATGACAATTACGCTTAACGTCCGAGATCAAATGCAATTGTCTTGCCCGAAGATCGAACCTGCGACCCAATGATTGCAAATCTGATACTCTCCCAATTGAACTAAGCAGGCTAACTATCATTTAGATAAGGGTATAGTACACATAACAACCGATGGACATATTGTTTTGAACAAAAAAATTCTGACGTGTAAAGTATTGGTAACTTACGCCATGGTCAGTTACATTATGACATCATGCCAACAACATGACAAGAATGCCAGTGATATCTGACACTTTCAACAGTTCTGCTGATGTCACACCTTATCTGGCAATGACAACAGAGTAGTTATTAATAAACACAACATGTTGGAAGAATATGAAACATATTGCTTAAGCTCAAACAATTTGTTGTGAATTTTTTATTATTCTGTACATTCTGTATTTGAAATTTAAAGAAAATTGTTTTTGACTTTACTTTACAATAAATAAAATGAAAAGGTATAAAAAGTCTGCACAATGTAACCATGTTTCCACGTCATAAGTTCAATATAAATTCTTCTTATTATTGTTCTAATTATTGTCCTCATTTTTTCATCTTTATTGTATTATTATTAGTAGTACTATTTTTATTATTACATTTGTTATTACAGTTAATAAGCCTTGGCTTCTTGTTAATGAATTTAAACATATTTTAATAATAAAATGAATTTATTTCTTATGAAATTTCAAAAATCACTTCAAATGAAATGAGCTGCATCACAACAAAACCAACAAAATGGGTTTGCGAGCAGCATGGATCCAGACCAGCCTGCGCATCAGCGCAGTCTGACCAGGATCCATGCTTTTCGCTATCAGTTTCTCTACTTGTTATAGGGTTTGTAAGCAAACAGCATGGATCCTGATCCATCTGCTTGGATGCGCAGGCTGGTCTGGATCCATGCTGGCTGCAAACTCATTATGTTGGTTTTGTCGTGACGCGGCTTACATTTTCTAAAGAAATGATACATGTTATAGAAATCTCAAATTCTGCAATGTTAAACAAATTTTTTAGTTTTGTTTTTTATTAAATGACAAAAGATATAAATTCTACGTTCTACATGTATTTTTCCACATTGGCTTCCTGACAAAAATTAACCAAAAACACACTGAAAGAACTTTTTTTGAGAGAAAAGAAAAAAAATTTAAGCCCTGACACTCCACTATTTATTCAGTTTTCAGATGGACAACTGGACTGAAAGTCATGGCAAATCTACAAACCCCTTCCGCATCAAAACTGGGCATAAGAATTGCACATAAGAATTTATCATGAAGTTTAACCGACAAGAATTTAAAACTTTTGCCAAATAAATGACCTATGATCAATTTGTTTGAAATACCACTCTATCTTATACAAGTCCTATGGCAGTTACATATAAAAGTACAATAAATCATTCAGTGTAACTTATCAATCTTTGAAAACAGTAATTATCTTATCTTTTTGCATTTACAAAAGGTATCTTCAACATTGAAAGGTAAGCAAGTACCTTTTTTTTGTTTTTTTTTAAAACAAATTCAACATTCAACAAAAAAACTTGGAAGTTCCACTTTTCAAGGTTAACAACAAATAGGCTCTCTTCAAACTAATAAAATACTTGTACACCATAGAAAAAAGAACCCATTTATACAAGGCAGGTAACCTAGAAATTTCTTATCACACAGTCATGCCCCTTTTTCAACTTTCATTCTTTTTTACTCTCCATACTCCTCCAAAACTGGTTTATATATGTATACAATTTTGCTTCAAACTTGAAACACTTATACATGTATTCACCATCAAAATCGGAAACGCATATTATATTTCATTTTTTACAGGTGTTTGTATGTACAAGTAATTAATCTCACAAAAACAACTTTTCATCTTTTTTTACACGATTTTATGTTACATAACACACTAGAGAAAGCTTTGAATCTCATAATTCCAGAAATATATAATTGCAGTAAGAAGATTCACACCCTTTCAGTGCTTGCAGCACTAAATCTACCCATGTGACCAGTGCAGACCAAGATCAGCTGATGATGAATGGTTTTGTCCAGATAGAAAGATAAATCTATATAAGATATGTTGTGCAATAAAGGTCAGTCCTATCCTTGCTCTTGCCATTTTAACACCAATAGAGAGCTGCCATTTTAACACCAATACAGACCAGCCATTATAACACTTAAATATAAAGCTACCATTTTAACACCAATATAAAGCAGCCATTAAAACACAGATATAAAGCTGCCATTATAACACTGATATAGAGCTGCCATTATAACACCAATATAGAGCTGCCAATATAACACAATATAGCAGCCTTTTTAACACCAATATTGAGCAGCCATTATAACACTGACATAGAGCTGCCATTATAACATCAATATACAACAGCCATTATAACACTGATATAGAGCTGCCATTATAACACCGATATAGAGCTGCCATTATAACACCGATATAGAGCTGCCAATATAACACCGATATAGAGCTGCCAATTTAGCAACCATTTTACCACCAATATTGAGCTGCCATCATAACACTGACACAGAGCTGCCATTTTAACACCAATATAGACCAGCCATAATAACACTAATATAAAGCTACCATTTTAACACCAATATTGAGCAGCCATTATAACACTGACATAGAGCTACCATTTTAACACCAATATAGACCAGCCATAATAACACTAATATAAAGCTACCATTTTAACACCAATATTGAGCAGCCATTATAACACTGAAACAGAGCTGCCATTTTAACACCAATATAGACCAGCCATAATAACACTTATATAAAGCTACCATTTTAACACCAATATAGGAGCTGCCATTATAACACTGATATAGAGCTGTCATTTTAACACTGATATAGAGCTGCCAATATAACACCGATATAGAGCTGCCATAAGAACACCAATATACAACTGCCATTATAACACCAACATAGAGCTGCCATTATAACACCAATATACAACTGCCATTATAACACCAATATAGAGCTGCCATTTTAACACCAATATAAAATTGCCATTTTAACACCAATATAGAGCTGCCGTTATAACACCAACATTATAGAGCTGCCATTTTAACACCAATATACAACTGCCATTATAACACCAATATACAACTGCCATTATAACACCAACATAGAGCTGTTATTATAACACCAACATAGAGATGCCATTATAACACCAATATAGAATTGTAGTATACTAATATCTAAGCGCCATACACATACAATAGAAAGGTCCAAATTCAATGAATTCAATGCAGGACCAGTCCATCTTTATAAAATTAGAATGATTAAGGGGTTTATAGGAGTTCCAGATAATCAACTTTGTAATTAACTCCTATTTAAGACAAAGGAAATAGTTAAGAAAATTCAATAAACAAGTTTGCTCCTTCAGGAAGGTTTTGTTTCCGATAAAGAGAACTCCAAGACATGTTTCAAACAGATGGCTAAAATATATATCATAGGAAAGACTGTTTCTACATCCTGTCAGTTAATAAAATATAGATAACTCTTATCAATAATTCAAACAACTCTTTTTTGGACAAGTTAGATGTTTTGAAATGAATGCATAATACAAACGAACACAAATAAAATCATTAGAACAACTTGGGTAGAGTTTCATGCATGGAATTTCATGCGTGGGGAAGCATTATCAAATTTGACCCATTTGTTTTATAGGATATATCTTCTGAAACAATACCATGCAGCAGATGACGCATGTGACAATAGACAGTAATTGATACCAACTGACAGCTATCCATCATAAAAGTACAAATACAGTTGCCCTTAAAAAAAAAGCAACAACAAAAAAAGACCCTCCAAGAATTATCTTGTACTGAAAAAAAAGATGATTTCTTTTTTACCAGATTCATGAAAATAGGTGTAATCTAGGCCCTATCATTTGCAATAAGCTTAAAAACAGACACATATTTCTAGTAATTTGGCAGATTTGATCCCAGATGTCTTCTGCTTTTTGCCTTAATTGAACAATCATGCATTTCTAATAAAGACCTGTACAGATGGCTGTTTCAACATTTACTCATCTGCCTATACTCTATCTACCTGAGATACATGATCCACCTCTGTAACATGACCTCATAATCTCTTGGTTTTCTTATCATTTGAAATATTTTAAAGTTTATGTGGGCTTTCACACAGCATTAAATTTTTCAAATTAGATAACACATGTACATGAATATTGCCTTCTTAAAATTATGAAACTTAAATTATCATATCAAAACTTTCCAAAATATATTGAGATTTGACTTTCGACACTTTCACATAGTACAATCTTTTAGACACTTTCACATAGTACAATCTATTGTACAATCTATTGACTTTCAAACAGCAAATGTAAGTTTTAATACAGCAAAAGTCTTTTGGCTTTCACATAGCAAACATCTATTGACTGTTAGATTACCCATATCCTTCTGCAACTGAAAGTAACACAAGAAGCACAATTTCATGAAAAAAATGTACAAGACATTTCCTTATTATAAGGGGCAGTCATTATCACACTGCAATACAAGATAGAGTTATAGCCCTTTATTTAGGACCTCGCTATCACACCCATTTTGTAATAACACGCGTATGACTACATAATAAGTTACAACGAAGAAATTTTTGAAAACGGTACGTATATACCTGAGTTTGTTTTGCAGTTGAAATAATTACTTCACATTAGTGCTTTTGGAGGCAGTTCAAAATCGGTATTTGCAATTACCTCCCTTTTTTGTGATCTTGATAAAGTAATAAAGTTTAATGATGAAAGCAACATGAGAGTAAATAATATATTTACGACGTTTGTCAATTGTTATTGAATCACTACATTAATTGCAATACAAGATATGTATATTTCTCATGCAATTAAACAGATTTATTTGTTATTTTCTACTTCAGTAAATCTACTGGTTTCTTGTAAACCACTTAAATGTCATCAACATAGTAAAATGTCTATATACATGCAACAGGCATGAATCAGCTCAAATGAGAGCTCTGCACTCCTGTAGCCACAAGGTTGTGACTAAGAATAGTGCCAAATGCAAATGCTTAATAAAATAAAGCTGCCAAATCCTTACTACTTAAAACTAAAAAAAAATTACACAGTTTTATCAAACCTTTACTACAACATTAACCATAGGTTGGAAAAACTTATTAGTTGTTAATGCTTGTCTTTACCAAGTGGAATCTATCCTAGTGGGAGATGATTAGCACTTAAATCATCCCTTAAAACTTCACTCCTTGTAATAGTTGACCAAGGATTGTTCGAAAACAAGAAAATGACTTTGCTTCTAATCAGCAAAATTTGCTGTATCATTTCTGTAATCACAATTACACACAAGAACTCTGCGAGTCGGATATGTCGCCTTCTGAACAATATAGTTTAGGAGAAATGGCCAGGCCATAAATGAAATTTGAAAATCAACAAAGGGCAACAACTCAAAAAATAAGAAATGCAGAGCAGCAGTTTCTGTGCACTGCACTTCTTATCAATAAGATCTATCATTCTATTAAGTTTCAAGTCTAAAGTTTTATAATCTATGAGAAATGGCCTGGACAAAAATAAAGTTTGAAAATTAACAAGAGCAATAACTCAAAAAATAAGAAATGCAAAGTACCAGTTCTTGGGCACTGCACTTCTTCTTAATGAGATCTCTCATCCTATGAAGTTTCATGTCCATAGCTTTTATACTTTAGGAGAAATGGCCTGGACAAAAATAAAGTATGAAAATTAACAAAGGGCAATAACTCAAAAAATAAGAAATGCAGAGTACCAGTTCTTGTGCACTGCACTTCTTCTTAATGAGATCTATCATCCTATGAAGTTAAGTCCATAGCTTTTATTACTTTAGGAGAAATGGCCCGACAGAAATAAAGTATGAAAATTAACAAAGGGAAATAACACAAAAAATAAGAAATGCAGAGTACCAGTTCTTGTGCACTGCACTTCTTCTTAATGAGATCTATCATCCTATGAAGTTTCAAGTCCATAGATTTTATACTTTAGGAGAAATGGCCCGGACAAAAATAAACCGGACAAAAATAAAGTATGAAAATTAACAAAGGGCAATAACTCAAAAAATAAGAAGTGCAGAGTACCAGTTCTTGTGCACTGCACTTCGAGTCTTTATAAGAAGCATGCATACCAAGTTTGAAGTCAATCCGACTTATAATGACTGACTTATGCTCCAGACAAGCTTAAGGGGACACAGACACCGACGACAACGACGCCGAAAAAAGTAACCCCTATATGTCGCCTTTTTCAAGGCGACACAATAAGGTAATATCAACTTTACCACAATAAAACACAATAATAAATGTATGCTAAATTTTGTGTGTTCATTACAGTTATACATCAGTAATATAAACTGCATTTTAATGTGTTCATCACAGTAATAAAACAGCAATATCTAGATCATCTCTATGTTTTTATCACAGTAACATGTCAGCAATATCAATGTGTTAATCACAAAAAGTAGTCAGCAATATCAAGTTCATATCTATGTGTTAATCACAAAAAGTAGTCAGCAATATCAAGTTCATATCTATGTGTTAATCACAGAAAGTAGTCAGCAATATCAAGTTCATATCTATGTGTTAATCAGAGAAAGTAGTCACCAATATCAAGTTCATATCTATGTGTTAATCACAGTAAGTAGTCAGCAATATCAAGTTCATATCTATGTGTTAATCAGAGAAAGTAGTCAGCAATATCAAGTTCATATCTATGTGTTAATCAGAGAAAGTAGTCAGCAATATCAAGTTCATATCTATGTGTTAATCACAGTAAGTAGTCAGCAATATCTAGATCATCTCTATGTGTTTATCACAGTAACAAGTCAGCAATATCAAGTTCATATCTATGTGTTAATCACAGTAAGTAGTCAGCAATATCTAGATCATCTCTATGTGTTTATCAAAGAAACAAGTCAGCAATATGAACTGATAATTATGTGTATTATCAAATATAAAATTGTCATCAGCAATATCAATAGCTTGTCATTCTGTGTTTATTACAGTAACATTAGTCAATAATATCGACAGTATAATTATGATATATTATGTGTGTTTATCACAGTAACTTGTCAGCACTATTTATTGTATACTTTTGTGTTTATCACAACTGTATATTTCTTTGTATATACAGTTACTTGTCAGCAAGAGTATATCTGTGTTTATCACTGTAATATCTACTGTATGTGTTTATGACAGACATAAAAAGGCAATAATAGCCACTGTTTATTTATGTGTTTATTACAGTAATCTTATCTGCTAGGTAGCAGAGAAATTACAGGCAATTATTTAACAAATTAGGTGTTGAGACTTTAGGATAAGTTTATCAATAAAAAAGAAACATGTGGAAAATTTCACAAAGAAATGGTGAGAGATTTATTTCCTACACCTGGTTCCTTGTTAATGGAATCTGGAAACATTTTTTTCAGAACCGGTCATTATAATTATGAAGCTTTACTTTTGAAGTGTAATGTGATTTTAAAAAGATGTTTTACAAGAGAAGGGTCACTAGATTTTGACAAGGGGTTATGAATTATTGCAGAAAGCCCCTGGGTTTGGCATTTTCTAGTTTTCCAGGGAGGCCTATCAGTTGAACTGTTGCATGATTATCACTAACAAAATGCAAATCAGGGATATTTTCCAGGATTTTGGGAACATGACCCATACCCATGGAATTGGGAATTTCAGTGATGTTTTGTGAAAAATTGGGAAATAATATATGACTGAAATTTTGCAGTGATAAAAATTAATGCAAACAATCACTGTCTAGGATGGCATCTTCTAATATTAAAGCACTATTACAGTGAAGAAGCCCTTAGTTTCAAAGATTTTAGAATTCTTTATTCAATATTTTTATTTTGTAACTTTCAATTGGGAATATGTTCCTGTGGATTGGGAAAATAACATACTAATTTCAATTGGGAATATGACCCAATAATGGCTATAAAACAAGCCAAAAAAATCCTTGCATATAAATATATCAAGACTTGATTTTAGATTTATTTTTTTCCACATTTAAGTATCAGTGAGGAAATACTGTAATACTAGGATAAGATATGATTATATAAGTATCAGTAAAGAAATTTTGATCTTTATACTAGAATATAATATGAAATGATGCAAGCAATTTGGATATAAAACTGTCAAAGTCACACAAATCCTTCAGTTTGTAGGAACTCAAGTAGATTAAATTGAGATAATAAATGTAATTTATTGATAACACAATATTATATTATTTTATAAATGATTTTTTTTCTGAACCATTTATTTATTTATGAAAGAGGATAATTTAAACAATGGGGTATAAATCTGTAATTACGTCATAAAGAATATTATGACTCTTATCACTGAAAATAGATCATAGGATGTTTGCAGGTTCTATTTTTTTTCTAATGCTTAGAACAATGAAGTTTTGTGAACTAATTTCAATATCTGTTACTTTAAAAAACAATTTTTTTGGAGCAAATTTCCATTCACATTTGAGGGCTTTTCTGTTGCCTACAAATTTCTTTTTACATTTTAACTTGTCTATAACACCACATTTAGAGTCAATTTCCTACAATTTAAACTTTATCTTGTGCCTATACTACTTTTTTGGGAAAAATTTCATTCAAAAGTTTAGGACTTGCCTATTCACAATACATTCATTCATATTTGGCACAAATTACCTACTCTAGCTTTTCTGTTGCTTGTAAAACAATTTTCTTTTGGAAATTTCTTTTTACAGGTTTACTCTTTTCCACTCCTAATATAAAACAATCGTTTGGAACATATAATCTTTTTATAATTTAAACTAAAATCTGTAGCTTATAAAACAATATCTGGAAAATATATGTTTTGAAAGAAAGTTGCCCATAAATAAATTGTCCCAGTTACACTCATGTGCTGGATTCTGTTGCAAGAGACGTTATCAAAAATTTTATTTATAATGGCAATTTATATCAGTGAACTTGATAATCTTCATGTCCCCTATTAAAATGTACATTTTAAAATCCATTTTAACATGTTTGCAAACTGACTTTTAGCATCATTTTTTACATCATGGAATCAATATAAAACTATATGTGACATGGAAAATACCACCCAAACCTGTATCTCATGAAACACATGTTTATATTTAATCTTATATCTAAAGATATATCAACATATGGATATCTTAAAAAACAAATCTGTGAACATTCCTGTGTAAAGAGTAACTTTAAAACTGAGTTCATTAATGTCAAGACATTTGTAAAAGTTAAAGGCAATACTGAAACTTTGATCTACCTTAATAATGTCTATTTTCCTCCAAATTACCTCCCTTTACAATCTAAAATTAAGACAAAAAGTGCAGTGCCCTATCCAAACCTTCAAAGTTCAGGAAACCAGCATTTTCCAATACAATTTATTACAATCTTGTTTAAAGAAATTTAGGACTTAAAAAACTGTTTTATTGAAAAATTGGATATTTTATTGGGTGTTATGCCTGCATATCAGATACTGGTTAACTCTTGGCTTATCCGAATGCAGATTTTATGTATTTTTTCAAGTATGGGATGCAGATAGATATAAATATATAAGCATCTGAATATCAGGGAGAAAAAAAAAACTGCACCAATCATCAACATAAATTCCAGCAATTTAATGGTTCATTGGATATGTTTTCAGGCATAATTTCTGGCTTACACACATAAGTAAATGATATCTAACTCCCCAATTCTGTCTAAATTTCGCCCCATTAAAGCAAAAAGGTACCAAGCGACATTTTGGCCAAAAATGACATTTTAACATTTTTCATTATGTTTTAATGTTATCTTTAATCTGTAGAAATATCTCTATAGTATCAGGTTTATTTACAGACATATAAGGTTATGTAAAAAGGTACTATGTCAATATTTTCCCATTTAGTAATGCAAAAAGGTACCATATGCATATCAGTTTGAGCAAAAAGGTACCAAGTGTCACATAGTACCTTTTTGCATTGTATGACTATATATGTTTTGAGCATTTATTTTTATACAAAAAGGAGCCATGTGTCACATGGTTCCTTTCTGCACACAAAGAATTTACGAACCTTAAGATTATTTTATATATTAAATTGTTTGCTTGGTACCTTTTAGCTTTTTAATGAAAACACAATCTAGATGTTGCTAAGGACATCACATATAACAATAAATCCCAGAGTATTGTTTCTGTTTAAAATTGAGGAATGATAACAGTGTGAAGATAATGATAGTGTATAAATGACTTCTGGACGTAAAAAGAAAAGTAATTGACTGTACTCTTGCCAACAAGATACATGGGGTATATGAAAGGAGAAGAATGACAGGGAAGTGTACATCTGCAAATAAACTAGATTATGATAAAGTTAAATTGGTGAAACAGCATAAAGAGTAATTTCCTAAAATGGAATCTCATAATACAATAAAAAAAACTGAAAGAAACAATACCTATCTCATGACTATGACTTAAACATTAAAAAGATGTGGAATCTGTAAACTATTGAAAGTGAAAAGAAGGAATTAAAACCTGTTAAGCAACATACATATAGGAAGGCAGTAGGCACACTAGATGGCACGATCAAGGAACAATATATTGAACATCAAAAACAGAAAGAAAATTCACAAGAACAAAAGATTTAAATTAAAGTTGGAGCAAAAGGTGACACATGCGTTTATGTTGCATGTTTTAATCTAAAAGCCATTGTAACAACCCTTTGCTCATTAGTGAGTGAGCTTTACTATTTAAGAAAAATCTGTTGCTACACAACTCGACAGTATATTCCTTATGACACAAAAATGTTGCAGTCATGTATGGAATAAAACCAACTGCAAAGATTAGCATGTGAAATAGCTTCCTGCTTAATAAAAAACCCTTTTCTACTTGCCAATGTGGTTATGTCAAATAAGTCACTGTCATATATCTTTCAGATTCATACGGGGACAAAACAGAAATTGATTCATAGCTGCGTCTCTTCTTTCATATTATCAAAAGTTCCAAGTATAAGATTGATCACAAATTTATTGTATCGGGTCACTCACAGATGGAGTGACAACTTGACTCTTGAAGGGGCAAAGAAAATAATTCCTGTATAATTATGTATCATTCAGTTGTGTTCTCTTTTATATCACTGGCCAGAAAATCATAGCCATACATTGCTGTGCCAATGAAATATAACCATGTTTTTGATTTCAAATACTTCATTAAGAAACAGTGTAAGAGACTCAAAACATCCATTGACGGACAAAGAGTAAACTGGCTACAGGTGAAATGGATACAGGTCAGTATTTGTAAATTACAGCTTCAATGCTGAAGATTTTATGAACATAGAAGTTCAGAATACAGAATCTAAAGTATTAGTGGACAAATGTTGAACAATATATGAAGTTATGATACCAAACCTCCAGTTTCTACTCAAAAGAAAAATAACTTGGTTACTTTTTGTGCAAAGAAAATTATCCAAAAAAGAGTTCCATAATTATAATGCCACTTAACCAACATAAAGGAAAGAAAAGGATTATGTCACAATGGAATCGGATGAAAATGATTCTGATTTTGACTAACAATGTAAGAGATTTTGACATAGGCATTGAGATTGATCACAGAGGAAGACTTTCAAAACATGCAGTGTGATAGTTGTTGCAGACATTTACTGAAAACACAATAATTTCATATTATTTTTTGTATGATTGTAGAATAAAATTGTAACCAAATGATGCTTTTTGTTAATATTGTTGGGACAAAAAGGTGCCAACTGCCATATGGTACCTTTTTTTGATATACTCGACAGCAAATGTTAAAAATCATACAATGCAAAAAGGTGCCAAGCGTTCATATGGTACCTTCTTGCATTTGTCGGTCAAAATATTTATTAGTGCAAAAAGGAACCATTTCCTTTAATTGATTAATTATCACTAATTAGTAATATATAAGCTTTCCAACTTTTTGAGCATGTACATTCAAATATTATCTAAATATATGTGAAGTTTCTTTACCATGTTGTAAAAACCTGATTTGATATGGAACTTCAAATCTTTAAACGCAATTTTCTCGAAAACATGAAAATGTCACTTGGTACCTTTTTGCTTTAATGGGGCGATTTAACCATCCACTTAGCTAATAAGTAGTGTTCGACTGTGAATCAGGGTTCTCTTCTAGGACGGTGCAAGTTGCTTTTGTTGTGCATGTTTCTATTGTCATTTGCACTGTACCTCGGCTCTGGCATGTACAGAAGTTATCAGTTCTTTGCAAATGTTAAGGCAACTAGTACAAGTAAACTGCTTGACAGACTGCCCAGGAGTTATGTGATAGCTGAAACTGTGCTCTGATAAATTCCAAAGTGGCTTGGTGCTGTGATCCAGAGGATTAGACCAACACCACCACTTTTTTCTATACCTTTTTGACTAAGAATTTCTACAAATTCAGCATATAAAAATGTATATTTTCAATTCTTTGTAACTTTCCCTATTATAATGCAGATGTTCATCAATAACAGATAGTGGTTTAGTGGTTAAGGTACAGAAAGTTGAATTATAATGATGTATTCAATACTGAAGTGCACACTTCACTTCCACATTTTTGTGAGTAAAAAAAGATAATGACTTTAATTATGAATGAAAAAGAATGTTTAATTACCTAAACATAAATACGGCACATTTTGTTAACTGTTTAAGCACCATTACTCACTTGCTGTATAGATCCAAGCAAGTATAAGACTGTGTAAGTAGAAAAAGCAAGTATAAGACTGTGTAAGTAGAAAAAGCAAGTATAAGACTGTGTAAGTAGAAAAAGCAAGTATAAGACTGTGTAAGTAGAAAAAGCAAGTACATGTATAAGAAAGTACAAGCAATAATTAACAAGTACAAGCAAGTATAAGGAAGTACAAGCTAAAGCAAATACAAGTAGAACAAGCAATATTTATCCAGTATAAGTCTCACAGTATAAGCAAGCAAGTATAAGTTAATACAAAACATTAAAAGCCAGTATAAGGAAGTTCAAGCAAGTATAACTAAGTCTAAGCACTCAACCCACATTTAATGACTGCTTGATTTTCTTTAAATATTTTCTTAGATCTATGTGGTTCTATTCTGCAGTGTGCCTGAGTGTAGATGCCTGAAGTAATGCACCTCAATTAGGTTTTCCTCAACCAAAAGGCTAGAGAAAACCCTAAAATCTCAACAGTGTCCGAATGTGTAGAAAAACCAACTACTCCAATATCAAAGTACAGGAGGCACTGGACCTGAAAGTGATGAGCATTTGCCACTAGTATAGGGGTCAGGCCGGCCTGTACATTCATGTTTGACCTGAGGCTCTATATTATTGGCTGACTTAGTTTATATTTTCATCTCCATATCCCTAAAATTGATAATGGACAGTTCCAAAACTGGAAGTTTAGGAAATTCTGTATGTCAAGGGTATAAACATTACTAGACAAGATCTTAATTCGAGTGCATGATGTCTGTACAAGATGAAAGGACTGTATGTAAGAATTTTATCACTGTCAATTATCATCCAACAGACTGGTCAAACCTTGCACCAGAGGGTACATCAAATGTCTTGTAACCTTATTTAAGACGACTAATTGTTATTGATGATAAACTAAGCTAACTTGATCATTTTGCCTTCAGACTTAATTATACAACACTGTTAAACCTCATTTACAGGCTTCAAGCTGTATAATTAAATTTATTTATCCCACGTATGTAATATCATTTAAATTTCACTCAAATCAATTTTCTTCAGTTTTAAAAAGAAAGTTTCTTACACAGACAAATTTATATATGAGGAAATCATTTTTAACTGATAATTGTAAAATAATTTTTTTTCACGTGCATTCTCAGAAGGTAAATAATTTTCACCAATACTTTGCAAGATTAATGTTCTGCTTTCGAACTGCCCAGTGTTAACAGAAATGATTTTTAAAGTGGAAATGTTAAATTATAAAGTAAAGGACACAACTGGCTGGACTACAATAGACATTCTGGCTGGCCTAGCTTCATGCTAGTGCATGCTTCTGCAAATCATTCTCACCACTATGAGCATAAAAATGACTAGGATTTTATCTCTGACAATACTGCCACTAGATTACATAACATTTTTATACCAATTCTATTTTCAGGTGCAGTGCAATTTGTTTAAATTTTAAATACCCACTTAAGGAACATTTTTCATTTCTGAAACTTAATATTATAAGACTAAGCACATCATCTTACATAATACAAAATGAGATTTTACTGAATACCCATCAAGTAAAAAATATTAATATTCTTTCAAGAGTTACAAGTACTTGATTCTATTAAGTTATAGAATGTTTTTTTCATAATCATATTATCTTATATTGTTATATTTTATATCAATCTTGAATCCACTGAGAGACATTTACCTGATAAGATAAGTGTACCTCTTCTAGACAAGCCCTTTTTCCATACTTTCCGACAACAACTTTTCAATGTTGTCTGCATTTAAATTCAGTAAAACGTATTTCTCACATTGCGATTTTCTTACAATGTACAATGCTTATCTGACAAAAACATCTTTCAGCTTATATTAGAGATGTTTGAGCCTATATTAACCACTTACGATGAAAGAGAGATAATTGAGAAGTTTAATCAGGACAATACACACGAATCCCTTCATCTTCAAAATGAAAAGAATTTAGAAGAAGAGTTAGTGAAGTAGGCCGTCTAAGTATTTAAACATTGTAACAACTTGCTTAACCTAAATTCTTTAAAAAAAAATGTTATCAAAAAAATTGAACTAATGGTGAATTATAAGTATTCAAAAACTGAATGAAAAAAAAAAGACCCAACAAAAACGCAAACACATTATGCCTCAGGATGAAATTAAATACTTTTACTGCACATAAAGAATTTTACAGTACTCTTATTTCATACCTATAATTTATATATTTTGAAATCATAAATGTTCTAACTGTGCTATAAAATTATAAACAAAATAATGTATTTTCAAATCAAAACATGATAATGTACTTGTAAATCAAAACATAATCATGTTTTTGTACATCATAAAAATAATCATGCATTTGTGAATCATAAACATAATCACATACTAATCATGTACAGTGAAAGCTGAGAAAACCGGACGGCTTTCGGACCGAGGGTTTTGTCCGGTTTTCTCAGCGGTCCGGTATTCTCATTATGTCCCCTTCAGCTGTTCAGGATCCTATGTACCGAGCAATAACTTACAAAGAATGCTGTATATTTGCATTTTCATGATCATATGTAAGTATATTGCTAAATAAAGATATGATCAAAATAATTAATTTAACATTGTCACTTATAAACAGCTCTCGTCGAACTCTTTTCAGCCATGGATTAGAATTTAGCGCCGCTATATGTCGTTTTCGATGCGTTGTCATTTCGGGAAATGAATAATTATACAAAAAGCAACGCAGTTTAAAAATACTCTATACTTGTTATTGACATACTGATTTTAACTTACCAATTCCTCGTTCATTTTGGCATTTATTTAACAAGGTAACATCTATGCATTACAATAAATCAAACTGTGAAAAGAGACATAAGAACCATCTGTGCTCCTTTACAGCTCAGGTAGCGTTTTAGACACAACCAATTGACAAGTACACAAGGTTATTCACACATTTGTCTTCCGGTATTGTCAGGGTAATTGTCTATATAATTGACTTTGTAGTCCCCTATCAACCGTCCGATATTCGGTTTTTACAGATTCCGGTATTGACAATGTTTAATGCAATAGTTTAAAGAAGGGAAAATTTGGGACTGTATTATTCGTCCAGTATTTAGAGAGTTCCCATTTTCTCAGCGTCAAGTTTTCTCAAATTTCACTGTATTTACAAATCATAAACTTGTAAACCTGTGCTTACAAAAAGTATTATAATATAAAGTCATGACCATTACAATGTACTTCAATATAAAATATATACAAAATAATGTCCTTTTGGATTTTTTATTAAAAATATTTGAAAATGTGAATGTTGTTTTCGGTAAATTACTTTAGAAAAGAAAATGTACTTTATCTATTGCCACAATACTTGGATGCTAATTACGCACCAAAATGTCAAACACTATTGTGACATTACCTGGATGTTAATTTAAGCACCAAAATGTCAAACACTATTGTGACATTTACCTGGATGTTAATTTAAGCACCAAAATGTCAAACACTATTGTGACATTTACCTGGATGTTAATACATGTATAAGCACCAAAATGTCAAACACTATTGTGACATTTATCTGGATGTTAATTTAAGCACCAAAATGTCAAACACTATTGTGACATTACCTGGATGTTAATTTAAGCACCAAAATGTCAAACACTATTGTGACATTTACCTGGATGTTAATATAAGCACCAAAATGTCAAACACTATTGTGACATTTACCTGGATGTTAATTTAAGCACCAAAATGTCAAACACTATCATGTGACATTACCTGGATACCAGAATGTCAAACTCTAGGAGTATCTAATATTTATCTTGTCTTGAAGTATTCTTAACATGATTTTCTGCTCCCTCTGTGATATTGTAAGATATTATAATAGTTTTCAATAGGCACTTGTGGAATAGTGGCAGACAAAGACATTTATAATTTATATAATTTATAATTACAAAGACATTCACATTAAAGTCAAGTCTCAACAATGTAACACCTCATGTTATACTTCAAGTACATTGTTTAAAGGCACCAAACCTGATAACAAGCATTGATTTTATCATACAACAAGGACTGATTTTATCAGACAAACTTGTATTATGATAATGTACTATCTAGCCCCTACTTTAGATAGAAATCATTCTTCCCTTATTTGTTTGTCTATCAAAATCTATCAAACAAATTCCCCCACCCTCCCAGCTGAAATCTAATACACAATACAAAACAATAGAATAATTTACCGTTTCAAAAATCAGCAGTGTGCCTTTAATACAATATTATACTGCTAATGGCAGACGTGTGTATGTCACACTGACTTCTATACAAAACACAACAGCTCGCCAAATATTTATTTATTTATTTATTTATCAGTACTCTTGTGTGAAGCACATCTATAGTATCTCTTAAAGTATTCACATAAAAAAACCTGATGATATACAAAATATGTTATCGTAAAAATTCTTTAATTGAATTATAGCAAAGAGAATGCTATTTCTATAAATTTGAAGGAGATCCTCTCTTTGGGGGACTTCTTTTTTATTATTTCAACAATTATCAATTTTTTATTCAAATAAAAGACATAATAATGAATTCTCTACATAGTTTTTTTCAAAATATGCTTCGTCCGTCATAAAATGTAAATCATCGTAATATTATGACAATATCTCTTGAATAAATAAAATGATATCAGCATAATTATATTGTCATATTAATGCAAAATAATTGCCATCAGGAAATCATAAAAAAGAATTATAAAATTTTACACCATTTAAATGACTCAATCATCTCGACAAAACTTGCAAATGGGCTTATCCAGTTTATATCAATGGAACTGTCCATTTTCAGTTTTGGGGAAAGCAAGATGAAATTTTACCAATATGACCAGCCAGTCACGGTCTGGCTAGATAGCATGGCTTTCCAAGCAGACGTACTATAACAATGGTGACAATAAGGCTGTTGAATTTTTGTTTAGCATTCTAAAAGTTACGTAGTAATAAATTTGTATACTCTTACCACTCTTAATACTTAAAATGGAATTGTCCATCTTTCAATCTGGACAAAATCATTTATCATATTTAGGGAAAATTTCAAAATATGTGGTGATTGAATCAGAGCAGACCTTGGTTAGGGTAGAACACTGTCAGGTCTGCTCGTTGAATAATAAATTCATGATCATTTAAAAGACTCTTGGATTACCCAAAACACCTTTACATAAATTATTGCAAAAAACATACCTTGGTAATTGCAAATTGTGTACCTGTGTACGAACCACAAACCTCTTTTATCTTGAATAACTATAATAAACACTAGTATGATAGGCAATGCAAACTGCTTCAAAAAAACTGGCTAGGTAAATGCTTCTCCTTGTGCTCAAAGCCCTTAAAACATTTTATATCTTATGATATCAGCATTTCATTGTTACGATTTACATTATTGTTATTATATAATGTAGGAGAATTTATGACACTATTGGGAAGGAATGCAGTTATATCTTGGAATGGTTGTAATGTATTGCTTCACATAGCACCACTGTGTTATCCTTATTATACAAGTACCGGTATATCAGACACAAAAAACACATAAAATTGTAGCGAAATGTTCATACTTTCTTCTCTCTCTCTTTTTTATAAAGAACCCTAATTTGAGAGATAAAAGAGCTACTATGACTAATGTTATGTCATTCAAGTATAATATACTTCAAGGAGGGTCTGTTTGAAAAATCCTTGCTTATAGCAATTAGCATTTTTGTGAGAAAACTTGACAATGTTACAATTAAATATGTAATTTATGCTTTAACACCTACATAATAAATTGATTATAAAATATTTAAATTGGAATACTTTTTGAAGAAAATGAAACCAATTTAAACAGAGACTTTTAAAATTTTCTTTTGCTAAAAAGGATTCCATTCGGAATCACTAAATCATGCTTCCCAATGGCTTTAAATCTTGTTAGGGAATTTTTAATAATTCTGATGAGCAACAAACTAGTTTGTTACACAAGTATATCAGTAAAGCTGGGAAGTTGTCATAGGACTTTAACAACTGAACAACCCCCCTCTTCACCCCCCCCCCCCCCCCCCCCAAAAAAAAAAATATAAATAAACAAATAAAAAATAAATATTTCTTTTTTAAATATTCACAAAATCAGTATCATTTCATTTATGACACTTCAGTGTAAGAGCTGTAGCAAGTTTTCATGTTTATATATACATGCAGATACTTCTGCTGGAATGTGATGCATATAACAGACGTACCTAGCTAAATTATGAAATCATTTCATAACATTACCTTCAAAGAAAGGAAGAGAGTTGTGATCTGGTACAATAATGTTTCTGGTTTTGCTACAGGTGTATTTTCAATCAGATCACAAGTTGTAACACATTATATAATAATTAATATAAAAAGTTCTTAGAAAACTGGCATGTCACACCCAGTTCCAGAAATATGTCAAAATTTGTCTCTCACTTCACTGGCAGCAAGAATAAACTGCTTAAATTCACTTTCTTTGCATATACAAACTTAAAAGAATATGCTTACTTTGCTTTTATGAATCAGATTATACAATTTTGAAGGAATCCAATAAATTTGCTTTGTGTGTCAGCACATACAGTCTTGTAGAATGTGTTTGCTTTGCTTTATATTTACCAGATTATACAGTCCTGAAAGACTTCCCTTACTTTGCTTTATTCGTCAGCTCATATTACAGTTTTGTAAGAATAAGTTTGTTTTGGTTTATTTGTCAGCTTAAACAGTGTTGTAAGAATTTGTTTGCTTTGCTTTTTGTACTGCCAGCTCATACAGTCTCGAAAAATCTTGCTTACTTTAATTGCTTTTTTGTTAGCTTAGACAGTCTTGTAAGAATTTGTTTTCTTTGCTTTATTTGTCAGCTTAGACAGTGTTGAAAAAATTCAGTTTGTTAGCTCATACAGTACAGTCTTGTAAGAATTTGTTTTCTTTGCTTTAAATTATTTGTCAGCTTAGACAGTGTTGAAAAAATTCAGTTTGTTAGCTCATACAGTACAGTCTTGTAAGAATTTGTTTTCTTTGCTTTATTTGTCAGCTTAGACAGTGTTGAAATAATTCAGTTTGTAAGCTCATACAGTACAGTCTTGTAAGAATTTGTTTTCTTTGCTTTATTTGTCAGCTTAGACAGTGTTGAAAAAATTCAGTTTGTTAGCTCATACAGTGTTGAAAATTTTTGCTTACTTTGCTTTATTTGTCAGCTCATACAGTCTTATAAGAATTTGTTTGCTTTGCTTTATTTGTTAGTTCATACATGCAGTCTTGAAAATTTTTGCTTACTTTGCTTTATTTGTCAGCTCATAAAGTCTTATAAGAATTTGTTTGCTTTGCTTTATTTGTTAGTTCATACATGCAGTCTTGAAAATTTTTACTTACTTTGCTTTATTTGTCAGCTCATACAGTCTTGTAAGAATTTGTTTGCTTTGCTTTATTTGTCAGCTTATCTAAATCTGCAGTTTGTTTGCCCTGCTGTATTTGTTATTTAAGATGCATCCCTGTTATAATTTTCTTTGCTTTTATTGTGAGCAAATACACACTTATTAGAACTTACTTGCTTTGTTCTTATTTTTCTGTGATAGAATACCTGTTTTGATTTTTTGACAGCATTTACAAATCTGTTAAAAAAACTTATCTATAAACAAGTACAAAAGCTGATAAGATAGCATGCTTCATTTGATCATCAGACTGAACTCAGTTGCTGAGGTTATTAAGTACAAAATATAATAAACAGTTCCCTATCAGTTCTCATTTGATTAAAAAAAATTAAATCATGTACCCAAGCACCCCTGCAACTCCCACTCCATGGCAAAAACAAATATCTGATACTACATATTTTTATCCATGCTAAATTTTCATTTGTCAAAAATGTTTTCATTATATGAACAAAAAAATATCTGATTTACTAAAATTAATCTATTAGTTTGAGCTCATATCAAAATCTGTATTTACCTCTATATTCTAACCATTATTTTGTTGTACATATATTTGTTGAAAATTACCATGCTGTGTAGATAATTAAGAAACAATCAAAAATGATTTACTTTCAAAATTTCAATCACTCTTTCTCAATTATTTTGTTTTCTGTGGTTGTCAGAAGATATTACATACACCATGTTTATTCTGAGGTGTTTTTGTTTACCAATAGACAATAAACATCCTAAAACAGATGTGAACATTCAAATATTCCACATCTGTCAACAATACAACATTATGAAATGTTCATGTTACACTGGCATCATCACCTCTCACTGACATAAAGTAACATTCTTGTCTACAAGTTGATGATCTACTATAACATATTGTAACTATTTTGTCTTGCATCAATTCATTTCTCTAGCAGTCAGTAATTTATTTATTTCCTTGTGTGAATGCAGTCTGATTTTGTATCTCCAAGAAAAAAACCATGAAATATTGATGTGTTCAAATGGAAAATACCAGCACCCCTAATGTGTTATGTTTTTTGCCAGAGTAAAATATATGTTGTCAAAGCAACATGTGAAAATAGAGTACCAGAAAATGAAAACATACTTGAAATCATTTAATCTATAAAATGGAAAACAAAAATATTCATATATATTGTGTAAAAAACTACCTAATAGTTGTGGCCCTTTGTTATCTATTCAAGTCACTACTAAATACTTGTAGACCTTTGTTATCTTTTCAATTTACTACTAAATAGTTGTGGCCCTTTGTTATCTATTCAATTTACTACTAAATAGTTGTGGCCCTTTGTTATCTATTCAATTTATTACTAACTAGTTGTGGCCCTTTGTTATCTATTCAATTTACCACTAAATAGTTGTATCCCTTTGAAACTTATTAAAGCTACTACTTAAAGAGTTGTGGCCCTTTGTTATATAATCCAATTATTATCTTATAAGATTGTGGTCCTTTGTAACCCAATTCATTTACCACTCAAAGTTATGACCCTCATTACTTATTCCAGGTAACAAATTTCTTTCAATTATTTTGGAAATGGTTCAAAGAAAATATCTAAAAGTAAATTAAATGGGTAGTATTATTTACAGCAATAACTTACAAACGGCAGCAGTCACAGACTGACAAAAAAATTCAGTATCTGTTTTCCTAAATTCAGACATGTTAAAATTAACATATTTTATTTTATTTAGAAGATTGGATTCAGCAACGTGATAATTTAACAAGAGTTAAATATGACTTAAATTTTTGAAGGGAACAATTATATGTCTGTCTTGAATCAATATTGAATATTTTCTCCTTTGATTTATAAGCAGATTTTCAAAACACTCCTGAGTCTTGTTTTAGTTTCAGTGGGAATCTTTTGGGTAAAAGTATACCTTTTTAAAAAGTATATGATTGGAACTGTTACCATAATTATAAAATAAATTCTAACTAACACATCAATTTTATATTATATCAAAGAGGTTAAGAAGTTAGTAATAAAGACAGTATGTATTTGTTTTTTGTTTTGTTTTGGGTTTTACGTCACATCGACACAGTATAGGTCATATCGCGACGTTCCAGCTTTACTGGTGGAGGAAGACCACAGGTGCCCTTCCATGCATTATTTCAGGCACAAACGGGTACCTGAGTAAGAACCACCGACATTCCGTAAGCTAGCTGGATAGCTTCCTCACATGAAAGAATCCAAAGTCCCTTTCGGGATTTGAACCCACAGAGGTGAGGGGCAAGTGGTTTGAAGTCAACGACCTTAAACACTCGGCCACGGACGCCCCAGACTGTATGTAACATAGGTAGTATGTAATAGGGGTAGTTTGTAATACAGAATACAATTGTTGTTTGTGATACAGGTAATCTGTGAAACATGGGTTTAACAATACAGTTAGTTTGTTATAAAGGGGTTTATAATACAGGTAGTGTGTAATACTGGTACAGTGTAATACAGGTAGTTTGTAATACTGATTGTTTAGTTTTTATACAGGTAATAATGTGACACATGGATTTCACAATACAGGTAGCTAGTTATACAGGGGTTTGTAATACAGGTAGTGTGTAATACATGTTGTTTGTGATACTGGTAGTCTGTGATACATGGGTTTTACAAACAGGTTATTCCTAAAATTTGTAGTTTGCAGTGCAGGTAGTCATCCCCTTAGTGCAGTTATGGATTAATTCATATTAAATTAAATAGGAGTTAACCCACTACTGCACTAATATGACATTATGTGCATTACAGGTAGTGTATAAGACAGGTAATTTGTAATACAGGTAGTACATATACATAACATATGAAGTTTTTAATATACTTAATTTGTTATACAGGTAAAAACATTAGTTCTCATACAAAACTTTCCTGAAAAAATGAAATATAGACACTTGATAAGTCTGCATCTTCAAGAAAAGGTACTTACAGGCACTACAAAGAAAACATTATTTTGGAGTAAAGATTTTCCTCTGTCTGACAAAAAAAAACCCACACCATTAATGAAAATGTTATGCAAAAGTAATAAAGAGTATAAGTTTAAATTAAACAATGCTGAAAGGCATAATAAATATGAAGTTAAACAATTGAAAGCTGATGTTACTTTAGACATAAAAAAGTCAGGTATATATTGCTTTTCCTGCTGTAAATGCCACAGTAACAATATGAGAATTACTCATTTAGTGAAATATACCTTCAAAATAACACTGTGAAAATGTAAAATCTCCAAAAGGTGTTAGAAATTATTTAAAACATTTAGCAATGTTACTTTACATTTTTTTCCTCTTTTTCAGGTCACAGACAGCACATGGTCACAAGAATAAAATGATATAAACTGACGCAAATAAATTTCTACATCAGGCTTTCCCCGATATCAAGTACAAAATGGACGACATCCTTGAAAATATGACCACTCTGTATAACAGCAGTTTTGACAACATAACTTCAAGTATGGACAACTTTACAAACATGACGACACCTCCTACAATTACAGCTGAACAAAGTCATCTTGTTGTTCGAGATTTGATTTACAACCATCTCGGACCGGTTGTTTGCATTTTTGGGATGCTCACTAACATCATCAATTTGATTGTTCTGACACAGAATCAACTGCCAGAATCACCCTACACATCCCTAACAGGTCTTGCATGTACAGATTTTTGTGCTCTCATGCTCTCTTTTATTTACATGGAGTTCTCCAAGGACACTTACACATATGAATGGCGCATCTTTGATGCATACATATTCATTGGTCTCGTGAATGTTTGTACAACGTCAAGCATATGGATAACTGTTCAGTTAACAGTTGAACGGTTCCTTTTTGTCCGCCACCCACTATGGGCTAAAGATACATGTGATCGTGCAAGCGCCAAGGTGAAGGTCCTGATGACAGTTGCTGCAGCCGCGGTATTCAATATCCCAAGATTCCTTGTTTTCAAGCCAAGATACTATAAAGATATGTGGATTCTAGATTCCACAGAGTTCCGGCACAGCACAGCATTCTTCGTCATAAATTGGTTATACAGTGTATGCATACACTTCCTACCCTTGCTGATATTAAGCGCTGCCAACATCTACTTGGTGTTTGCTGTCCATCAAGCAGGAAAACAGCGGCAAAAGCTACATATTCGGAACAATCGAGAGGCAGCGTGGCAGAGAGAACAACGTCGCCTCACCATAACACTCATCAGTATCGTATTTCTGTTCATCATCTGCATTATTCCATCAGCATTTTCCGACTTCCCCATTGCCTACGCCTTGTTCGGAGGAGACAAAACTAAACAGCAGTTTAAAACTTCATCATTCTATTTCAGCCTTCAGTATATTGCAAATTTCCTTGTGTGGGTAGAGCTTTCCCTCAACTTTGTACTGTATTGTGCTTTTAATGAAAAGTTTAGGCGTGTGATGAAATTTACAGCAAATCGCTGCATAAAAAAACTAAACGTTCCTTTCTGTCGGAAAAAAAACATTCTACTACACGTGAATTTCAAATCTGGGCAGAGTAGTACACGGAACAGTGTTCTTCACACTAACAGTCTAACAATGAACTCAAAAGGGTCATTGGTCCATCATGAAGGTCAGCCACTACAGAAAGTCATACAAACTGGCGAGAAGCAGGAGACTGTCCCGAATGGTGATACACCACTGTTGAATCAAAGCGTGTAGAGTATCTAGCTGCGTGCAGACATTGGCATATTTCATTAAAACATTTGTTATGTAAAAAATCTTTAATGCTATATTTTTAAAGGGTAGACAGAAAAGGATGTTTAAAAAGTTAATAATATTCATTTGATGAAGGAAGGATACTTTTATATTCAACATAACAATCAAAGTTGAACCAAATATCAAATATAAACAAATTAATAAGTTATCATTTAGAAAAGGAAAGGGATCAATTTTCAGGAAAGGGATCTCACTCATAAAGATGTGAAATAAAAAAGTGTAAAACTTAAAATAAAATGCAAACTTTAAAGAAATTACACTGAGAAAAGTGTGCTTTAGTATTTTAGTACTGGAGTTATCAGTACTTGAATGTGGACTTCAGAAATTACATTCTGGACTGACTTATTTGATAATTTTTGGATCTTGACAAAAAGAAAGTGCTTGGTGAGATGGGATGTTTGAATAATATGATGATAATTTCCACTAAATGTTTCATTATGTACCCATCAATCGTTAGAATGTTCTGATGACCAAACATTATAAATTAACAGCTTTGACTGTGACGATGTGACATAGACGCGTGACACAAAGAGAGTGTGACAGAACAATGATAATACCCAGTTAATGATATAGTATAATATCATAACTATCTTTCATAATGACAAAATATTAATTCTGGAAAAGGGAGATCATTTTCAAGCAATAAAATACTAATCATATAGTTGAAAATTATAGACAGTTTTAATAAGTTTATGAAAGATAATGAAAAATTTAAAAATCAAACGAGAAGTTTGATTTCAATTCTTTGAGTAAGAATTGAGTAAGGGCATCTCATTAGCTAATGCAGTATCCAATCCTCATAGCAAGAACCCTTGCAATTCTACAACCAATATGAATAATTTAGTGCCTTCTTGCCTGAACAAAATTTCAACTTTACCCATGACATTCATCTACTTACCGATCAAAATTCTCTCCACTAACTATACATATTTTGCTTTCATCAAAATCACAACAGGGCAACTTTTAGCTTTGTGGTAATACTTACGGTAAAGAATCTACAATTATGATGATGATGATGTCACATAGTTCTATACTCATCTGGTATGCCACAATATTTCCTCACCATATTCATTATCTGTTGATCAACACAGAAAAATTGCAAGCAAGGTACCAGTGACAAAAAAATGACAAGGATTATGCTTTGTCAGGCCAGTGTGTTTGTCTGATAGCGGATTGTAGGACAATGTGTTTGTCTGACACTGGATTGTGGGACAAACAGTGGATTGTGGGACAGTGTGTTTGTCTGACAGTGGATTGTGGGACAGTGTGTTTGTCTGACACTGGATTGTGGAACAAACAGTGGATTGTGGGACAGTGTGTTTGTCTGACACTGGATTGTGGAACAAACAGTGGATTGTGGGACAGTGTGTTTGTCTGACAGTGGATTGTGGGACAGTGTGTTTGTCTGACAGTGGATTGTGGGACAGTGTGTTTGTCTGACACTGGATTGTGGAACAAACAGTGGATTGTGGGACAGTGTGTTTGTCTGACAGTGGATTGTGGGACAGTGTGTTTGTCTGACAGTGGATTGTGGGACAAACAGTGGATAATGGGACTATGAATTGCAAGTCTGTGTACATCTTCAACTATTTAAGGAACTGAAGGTAGTTGTAAGCTAAGCCAAGTAGTGAAAATGTGAAAAGATAATGATTATCAAAAAATTACTAGTGACAGAAGGAAGTCATTTCAAGTGCTTTTTTGCAAATTGTAGTCAGTTGTATCATTGTAGAATAAATAAATTGGAAATAAACTAATTACATATATGTATATAGTACATAAGAACTAAATAGGGCAATTAACGCATAGTCTAAAAGACACTGTACAATTTATATCTAAATTAGGGCAATACAAAATGCTTGTTAAACTATGGAAACACCTGTAACTGACTGTAAAAAGGTATAAAAGGAAGTAACCAGTTCAAGGCACTGCAAAGTTTATTTGCAAGCATATCATGCTGTGATGAGTCAATCATCTAACATGAATTAAAGTTGCCTGACATTAAAAACATTAGATATTAACTGTTCTAAATGAACTGCCAATTATGTCAAAATATGAATCTTAAATAAGTTTGACCTCATTATTTAATTTATTGCTAGTTATTCCCTCATTAATCATACACTTTGTCCTTATTTACTGTCAACTTAATGCCAAATTTCCATTTTGAACAACAAAAAAATTGATTTATTGATTTTAAGGGTTCAATTTTAACTTACTGAACACCCACACATTATAGTGGTTATTAATTTTCTTGACATTTATTTTCAACACCTGTCATTATAAAGTTTACAATGTTGTTTCAATGGTTGAATAAAAGTCTAATTAATTTAATTTAAATCAAATTAATGAGTGAATTAAACCAAAATGTGGTTACATTGTCTTTGGGATAGATTAGAAACAAAAGAAAAATTAGCTAATTACTGTTCAATTACCTTAATTAATTACAATGTCACCCTAGCTAACAGGTGATATATGGTGCTGGATGGAAAAGTTAGGTGCATCTACTATTTGCAATAATCTTATGGGTTTTTTCACCTGGACTTTGAAACTGAATGTCACATTGGCATTGCAATTAAACATTTTTAACACAATTTGCTGGGCAGACAAGCTAGTCTCCTTTAAACTTTGTTGAGTGAGGGGGAACTGGGGTTTTAAACCCTGAATAAGGATTAAGGGTAGACTAGGATATCATACATTTAGTATAGAGAAAAGTTACAAGACTGGAGAATATTTTGTGACTTAGACTATGAGATCATGTGATAGAGAAGAGAAAGCTGGGAATATATTTTGTGATTTGTACAATCAACTAATGTTGTAAATAGTCTTGAATGTTTAGTTATCATTAGAGAAATGGTACAGCCACATAATGTTACACAATTTTAACAGACCTTATTAAAACTTTTAATGAAAAAAAATACCAACTAATTTTCAAACTTTTTCAATTTATTATTGCTTTAAATGCAATGTATATTAATAGTTAAATAAAGGTTAATTGTAATTATTTTTAAATATCCCATTTCATGATCAAAACTCTTTGACATTGTTATATTCCAATTAAGCATTTTATTTCCTTTTTTTTTTTAAAATTATATACATATATATTATATATAAAAAAATAACCCGAGTGAGCCTTTATCTCATGTAAGTTTCTTATATTTATACCTCAATCTTAAATCTTTATTTTTACACAGCCAAATATAGATAAGTTTGTAAAATATTGTTGTAAATTATATTTAAATCTATATCATCATTTGTTTTTATAAATTCATCATGTTATTTTATTAATTAATAAAATCCCGTATTTCATATCTGTGAAATATAATCAATATCAATCACTGTATATCACTCACTACATATTCCTCATTGTAAATCACTCATTTTCCAAAACTCATTGTTGTTTGTCAATAAGCAAGAAATAAAAAGAAAAAAATGTTTTTCTCGACTATGGAATATATCCGACTTCAAAATAATATTTTTTGATATCTCACTCACATTCAAAATGGTAAAATTTGTTCACTACTTCGTCAGATATATTCCATACTTGTTAAAAAAACAAATGTTGTTAATAATCATGAGCAACGGACCCCAAAAGAAGATATTTTCAAGATCATTAAGTCATTAGAATATTATTACAGCTAGGCCATTATAAAGGAAGAACATCATTGAATCAAACCATTTCTGAAATTCTGAGATGTGTATTAGAAAAAGTTTTTCCCCATTGTTTCCTATATATTGTAATAAAAGCAAACTGTTAACAATTTAAAACTAAGTAAAAGTCCTTTCATATACAGATCATGATAGTATTCTTGAAAATTTCTTCTTTTACAGCGAATTTTTAATGACAGTACTCCAGGGAATCTGCCATTCATCAAATTGAATTGAACTATATTTTTTTAATGAACTTTCAATAAAAAACTTTTCCACAAATTGTTTGACTGAAATTGGTACTGATTACCAATACTACACATACATGAAAATGGGTATCAACATGTTTCATGTAATTACAACAATTAAAATCGACTTTATTTTTTTGCATTTTTATAATTACATGTATTTATTTAACCAATTAAATTTGATTTTATCAATTTCTTGTAAAACTTAAATTATCTTAATGTTTAACATATTTTTCATGTGCTTTCTTCATTTAATTAAAATATGAAATTAAAAAGTTCCATATAATAACTCATCAAAACTATAAAACTTGAGCTTAAAAAAAACAAGAATGGGAGTGAAGGCCTAATGGTCAAATTGTCAGCCTCACAACCATGGGCTCACAGGTTTGAGCCCTACCTGGCATGACCTATGTTTCCCCATATGGCACCTGAACTGGTTAAATTCCAAAATGTTAATTCAAAAGTTATTGATATAAATTTTAAAATAAAAATAACTAATGTGAGCTTAAATGAGAAAAGGTTCCCTTGGAGTACGAAAGCGCTGAAGTGCTCTAGTATTTTATTTGTGTCATACTCATTATTACCTCATGTTTTTAAATGTTTATTCTTTATTTATATTTTACTATACTGCATATATTTATGACTCAGTTTGTTTATTTTTGGTAGGAATATGCCAACAGAAGTGTATGAAGATTGTATTGTTGGATGTCATCATAAATTAGTCATTGAATTGGTTCCCAGCTACAATGTATATTTAAGATTTTTGCAACATGGAATGGTACCAATCTAAAAATTTTGATTTTAACCAATCTGACAATATGAAATGGTACCAATTTGACAATGTAGAACAGTACCAATCTATGTGGAATGGTACCAATCTGTCAATGAGGAATAGATCTTCTATATGTGAAATTAAGAAATTAATTGTTTTCAATTGGAAACCCCCTACAGGAATGAATCCCGAGGGTATTTATCCAATGTTGAACAATTCTTTTACATAGCTAGGAAATAAATGTAGTTTCCTGACATTTGAAGTTACAAAAGAAAATAATAATCAAACTTCTTTATTTTGTTAACAGAATCCATAAAAAGCTTATATATCTCAGAACTGCTCATTATGATCCTTGTTTGCAAACATTTTCTCATTCTAACTTTCTCTAATTACATGACTATATTGATATTAATCTGGAGGCATTTTCCTATAAAAAAATTAAATACTGTTATCATTATTTTATCATTAATGCGTCTGATTTTTGTATTGTTGTTTTCGTTTTGAATTTTCAGCTCAGTTTATTGTCACTATTACACTGTATTTTTAATTATTCTATATGATAGCAGTACTCTTATTGTGTTGACCACCTTTAAGATGTATATAAAAAAACTTATCTGAATAAATATATTTCATTTTTATAAAAGTAAAATTATAATTTACCAAAAAAGTTGTTCAAGTGTAGGCAATATAATTTTTTTTCTTCTTTGAGTAGCATTCCACTTTATGCAACTTTTCAGACTGTCATCAAATTTGGACAAGAACATTATGATTAAAGGGACTTCACTGACTAAAATTTTTTTTTTGAGATTAGTGTTTGATTTGATGTAGGTGTAAATCAGTAACTTGTGGTCAAAATTTCAGACCATTCCCTCACTCCCTTTTTCCAGAATAATTATTCTTATTGTGAAAATAACCCAAAATTGTCAAATTGGACTAAGAATAGCACAAAAATTTGATTTTCAACTTACTTCTGAATCTATTTCTTATTTATCTATTGCATATCTTCCTGTTCTTGTTTAGTAAGAATTTTTTTTTTTTTTTTTTTGGCTTTTGGACCTCAGTGGAGTTACTTTAATAAAATTTTACACATAATATATATATTTATTGATAGAAAAGTTACAAATTTACAGAAGACCTTTAGAATCTTATTAAAATATCTTCTCTTTTGATCATTGTATTAACAAAGTACTTTTTTTTCAGATGTGCATACATAATTTTTGTTTATATATTGAACATAAAAACACAAATGATTGTGTACGCTTGATCTTGTACAGGGATCAGACAATTTTAGTACAAACAAGTAAATATTTACCTTTGCACAAATGATGACAAATAAACTCCATTACAAATGCCCCAATTCAATTATAAATACCATAATTCAATAATAAATACCAGAATTCAATAAAAAAAATACCCTAAATCAATGAAAAGTATGGTTTTACTCATAGAGATACCAGATGGTTTTTCGTGACAATTTTCCACTCCCCGATTCTTTGTTGACATTGCAAATTGTCTGTAATATTAATACCTCAATTATAGTGCAATTAAATATTTGTTAACTTTAATGAGATTAATTGGGTTAAAAAAAGAAAAATTGACTGAACTGCTTTTGTTGTATTTTAATATACACAACTTTAATATTCTTAAATACCCTGTATGCCCTTATAACATTGTGTTTTGTTCATATATAGATTAAAGGGTTAACATTAAAGCAGCATGCCTCCAGATGAGCCAAAATATTTCAAGAGAAACTTGACAAAAATGCACTAAGAGTTTAAGAAAAGTAAAAAAATTAAAGATTCAAGAATCTAGAAATAATTTACATGTTATGTGCCATAACTGACAAGTTTTTGCAGTGTTTATCACTATATTTCTACTGCATGACTAACACAGAAAAGGCTATTTTTGCATATTTAATCCTTTTTTGGTAATTTAAGCAGATTATAAATGCCACTTGTGATGCTAAAGTTATTTTCTTTGTTTATTTCAAAAAACATTATCAAAGTTAGTATGAATCTCTAGGCATGCTGCTTTAAATCACAGATTACTCAAGAAATAAATTACTCTATTTACAAATTACATAAATTGGCCTTGCTTTGTACATGACCAGTATTTAATATAGCTTTGGATAACATTATGGTACTGGCAGCTACAACAATATCACTAATTATAATCATATTGTTATGACATATTTCTCTGGAGGTCATTATAGAGTTACTGGTCTAATACTCTTATAACAGTTATATTAATAACTTGATGATTATGGGTTTATAATATTCTTAGTTCAACTTTCCGAATTTCAGCAGACCAAATGTCTATACCAATTTCATTATACAGGATAAATGTCAATACCCATCTCAACAGGTGAAATGTCCATACCCATTTTAACAGGTTAAATGTCCATACCCTTTAAAACAGTTCAAATGTCAATACCCATTTGAACAGGTTAAATGTCCATACCCATTTCAACAGTTCAAATGTCAATACACATTTCAACAGGTTAAATGTCCATACCCTTTTCAAAAGTTAAAATGTCAATACCCATTTCAACAGTTCAAATGTCAATACACATTTCAACAGGTTAAATGTCCATACCCATTTCAACAGTTCAAATGTCAATACACATTTCAACAGGTTAAATGTCCATACCCTTTTCAATAGTTCATATGTCAATACCCATTTCATTAGTTCAAATGTCAATACACATTTGATCAAACCTCAATGCTCATTTGATTCATTCAACAGTCCCGTCAGTTCTGTTGACTTGCTATTCATAATCTTAATAAATCTTTCACAATCTTTATGAAACAGTTTGGTTGGTTGTTGGATACTTCATAATCATTTAGCTTAATGCAAAATAATGGACACATGTAAGGATTAAATAGAGAAATTGTGAAAAAGTTACAGGAAAATCAAGCTATGATCAATCTCATTTATAGCATGTAATATTTTTTTGCCAATTTAGATGAAAGGAGCCCTGTTGTCAGGCGTTCAATCCTGACAAATCTGAGATTAAATCCCTATCGCATTCATACATTTTCACTGTTAACAACTATTCAGCCATTAAATCATTAAAGCTTAATATGATTGCAGAAATATCACGCAGGTATACAAGTTTTTGTGAACTACAACAAAGAATAATGAAACTGGTTCTTTTAAATTTTCTATTGTGACATTAGTCATCTTTACTAGCATTGTCAAGGTCGCAGTTAGTGTTATCACTGTTAAAGTCACAGTGAGTGTTATCATTGTCAAGGTCACAATCAGTGTTATCACTGTCAAGGTCCAATGAGTGTTATCACTGTCAAGGTCACAATCAGTGTTATCACTGTCAAGACCCAATGAGTGTTATCATTGTCAAGGTCACAATCAGTGTTATCACTGTCAAGACCCAATGAGTGTTATCACTGTCAAGGACACAATCAGTGTTATCACTATCAAGGTCACAGTGAGTGCATATATATGAATATACCTCAATAAAGCAGTCATCGTTATATTTTAACACAGATTATTTGTTAAAAAAGACTCATATCTTGCTTTAAGTGGCTACAATCACAAGTTTGACTGTAAAAAATAATGACAAACATTTTTTTATGCAACTTAAAGAATTTTGAAACCTCATTTGGCTTGCCCTCCCGGATTATTTTTTGCTATTTATAAACCAATTAACACACTTCAAGAAGGCTATTTCCTTACAGGCCTGTAATAATATTACAATATCAATTGCAGATTAGCATTTATTTAATATCACTTGCAACAAAGCCTGCTCCAAGCTAGCATATTACTTGCAGTTAAAATGCATAATTTACGCATAATTATACTTTTTTTGCACATTGTATTTATTGTAAGATGTAAATAGTTTCATTATTTAATCATGAAAAATGTTATGTGATCTTAGATTTGTTACTGTGAACTATTTTTGTGACTGAGGCTTTAATTGTTTATCTGTTGTATGAATAAACTATTGTTTAAAAAAAAAATAAATGTACTTCTATTTTATTCCCTTTAAAACTTCCATTAAAATATGAATAATAATTATGGTGTCTTGCTTGATAATATATTATATCTTTTGTTTCTAAAAATTTTTTATTCCAAAATCCATATAATTCATTATTACCCAGTATGAGATATGATTTTACAGTAATAGGATTTCAATGTGGATCATGTATTCTAATTAAGTTGATTTTGTAAGCCATAATCCTATGACCAATCAACTCCTAAATAATCGCAACTACAAATGTACTACTATGTTTGAGCATCTGCATGACAGTCACTAATAAGAGGTCAACTTCTCATGACCTTTCAACCACTCCAGCCAATCAGTGACTACTATCGCATTTTTGAAAGTGGATCAGTTTCTATTCCATTATTAATGGCGATTGTGATTTTCATGAATTCAATATATTATGGATGCATAAAATTACTCATAAAGTTTTTGTGGTGTCTTAAAAATAAAACAAACTAGAACTATCACTAAATGTGATTAATACCCCCACAAGACTGCTTCGGAAATGAGGATGTTACTAGTAACAGAATACCTTGTAAAAGAATTGAATATAGAGTTAAGGATGTGGGCAATTAAAGATAGTTGTGGTTCTTGTATATTGCATTTCCTTTCAATGTGGTTGGCCATTTATGAAGTTTTATTGAATTACTCTGTAATAAGTCCAGAAAGACAAAGAAAAGGAACAAAGGGCAATAACTCTATAAATACTGAAGATGGAGTTATAGTTCTTGTGCACTGCACTTCCTCTTTTTGTGCTTGACCATTGTATGAAGTTGTTTTGAATTTCAACCACTATGTTTTAAGTTATGCTCCAGACAAGGAAAAGTATCAAAGGGCAGTAACTTTGTATTTTGTCAAAATGGAGTTATGGCTCTTATGCACTGCACTTCCTTTTAATGTCCTTGACAACTGTATAAAGTTGTATTGAATTCCAAACAGTAGTTTTCAAGTTATGCTCTGGACAAGGAAAAGTAACAAAGGGCAATAACTCTGTAATTTGTCAAGATGGAGTTATGGTTCTTGTGCACTGCACTTCCTCTCAATGTACTTGACCATTGTATGAAGTTATATTGAATTCCAACCATTAGTCTTCAAGTTATGCTCCAGACAAAAAAAGCAATGGAAAAGTAACAAAGGGCAGTAACTCTGTAATTAGTCAAGATGGAGTTATGGTTTTTCTGCATTGCACTTCCTCTCAATGTGCTTGACCATTGTATGAAGTTATAATGAATTCCAACAATTAGTCTTCAAGTTTTTCTCCGGACTAAAGAAAGCAATGGAAAAGTAACAAAGGGCAATAACTCTGTAATTACTTTAGATAGAGTTATGGTTCTTATGCACTGCACTTCCCCTTACTGTGTTTGACAATTATATGAAGTTGTTTTGAATTCTAACAAGTAATTTTCAAGTTATGCCCTGGACAAGGAAAAGTAACAAAGGGCAATAACTCTGTAATTAGTCAAGATAGAGTTATAGGTCTTGTGCACTGCACTTCCTCTCAATGTGCTTGACAATTGTATGTAGTTATATTGAATTCCAACCATTAGTCTTCAAGTTATGGTCCGGACAAAAGAAAGCAATGGAAAAGTAACAAAGGGCAATAACTCTGTAATTACTTTAGATAGAGTTATGCTTCTTGTGCACTGCACTTCCCCTTATTGTGTTTGACAATTGTATGAAGTTGTTTTGAATTCCAACCAGCAGTTTTCAAGTTATGCCCCGGACAAGGAAAAGTAACAAAGGGCAATAACTCTGTAATTAGTCAAGATAGAGTTATGGCTCTTGTGCACTGCACTTCCTCTCAATGTGCTTGACCATTGTATGTAGTTATATTGAATTCCAACCATCAGTCTTCAAGTTATGGTCCGGACAAGGAAAATGCAACGGACATCTGGACCGCGACCGACCGACCGACCACCGGGTGACTCCTATATAACTTCGTATTTGGGGGTATAAATATTGAGCAAGTGCAGGAACAGACAGCATGCTACACAGAGATGTAATTTTGTTCAGGTATCTTTATGACATTTAATGATGTACAAACTTGACTGTCTTAATGATCTAATCAATGTTCCTGATAATACAAAATTAATGAAAGATTAGCATCAATTAAGCTGGAATAAAACTGTTATTGTACTTGTCATGAAACTGGTCCTCTCTCGAAACTGGTTCACAGTCAGTATATATATCAGATTATATATATATATATATATATATATATATATATATATATATATATATATATATATATATATATATATATATATATATATATATATATATATATATATATATATTAAAACGTGATGAATGTTCCTTGTGCAGTGTTGAAATATATAAAATTATAATGTTTAAGAAATAACAAACTCTATATGTATATATATTACATATAGAGTTTGTTATTTCTTAAACATTATAATTTTATATATATATATATATATATATATATATATATATATATATATATATATATATATATATATATATATATATATATATGTATTTAAATGATACATTATAGTCTTTCATCTCTTAGTCATTTTTTTTGGTTAAATTTTTACTGGTGGAGATGACCTCAGGTACCCCCTCTGTGGATTAATTCACCAAGAATTCAATGTCCCTTGCAGGATTCTAACCCACCACAGTCAGGGACATGTGGTTTGAAGTCAAAGACATTAACCACTTAGCCACAAACACCCCATCTGTAAGTTATGTCATAGTTATAAATTGATATAGATCAGTGCCAGTCTTATAACCTTCAAAAGTCTTATCATAGAACAAAAGGTTGAATCAAATAACAAAGCTGATATCACAGACTAAAGGTGATATCACAGAACAGAGTTAATATAATAAAACAAATAAATATCAGAGAACAAAAGTGATATCAAAGCATAAAGGTGATATCACAGAATAAAGCTGATGTAACAGAACAAAGGTGATATAACAAAACAAAGGTGATAATAAGGCATAAAGGTGATGTCACAGAACAAAGCTGATATCACATACCAAAGTTATATCCAAGAACAAAGGTGATATCACACAACAAAGGTGATATCACAGACCAAAGTTATATCAGAGAACAAAGGTGATATCACACAACCTTTTCAAAAAACAAAGGTGATATTACACAACATTATAAAAGATCAAAGGTGATATCACTCAACATCATTAAAGAACAAAGGTGATATCATACAATATTATTAAAGAACAAAGGTGATATCATACAACATTATCAAAGAACAAAGGTGTTATCATACAACATTATAAAAGATCAAAGGTGATATCATACAACATTATCAAAGAACAAAGGTGTTATCATACAACATTATAAAAGATCAAAGGTGATATCATATAACATCATCAAAGAACAAAGGTGATATCATACAACATTATCAAAGAACAAAGGTTATATCACACAAAATTATTAAAGAACAAAGGTGATATTACACAACATTTTTAAAGAACAAAGGTGATATCACACAACATTATTAAGGAACAAAGGTGTTATCAAGCAAAATTCTTTAAGAATAAAGATGATATCACACAATATCATTAAAGAACAAAATTTATTAATGTGTTATCACACATTATTCTTAAAGAACAAAGGTGTAATCACAAAACATTCTTAAATAACAAATGTGTTATCACACAATAATATAAAAGAACAAATGTGTTATCACACAACATTCTTAAAGAACAATTGTGTAATCACACAACATAATTAAAGAACAAAGGCATTATTTCACAACATTACTAAAGAACAAGGAATTTATCAAACAACATTATTAAAGAACAAAGTTAATATCACACAACATTATTAAAGAACAAAGGTGATATCACACAACATTATTAAAGAACAAAGGTGTTATCACACAACATTATTAAAGAACAAAGGTGTTATCACACAACATTATTAAAGAACAAAGGTGTTATCACACAACATTATTAAAGAACAAAGGTGTTATCACACAACATTATTAAAGAACAAAGGTGATATCACACAACATTATTAAAGAACAAAGGTGATATCACACAACATTATTAAAGAACAAAGGTGATATCACACAACATTATCAAAAACAAAGGTGATATCAAACAAAATTATTACAAAACAAAGGTATTATCACACAACATTACAAAAGAACAAAGGTGATATCATATAACATCATCAAAGAACAAAGGTGATATCACATAACATTATCAAAGAACAAAGGTGATATCACACAACATTATCAAAAACAAAGGTGATATCACATAACATTATCAAAGAACAAAGGTGATATCATATAACATCATCAAAGAACAAAGGTGATATCACATAACATTATCAAAGAACAAAGGTGATATCACACAATACTATTAAAGAACAAAGGTGATATCACATAACATTATGAAAGAACAAAGGTGATATCACATGACATTATGAAAGAACAAAGGTGATATCATACAACAATATCAAAGAACAAAGGTGATATCACATAACATTATTAAAGAACAAAGGTGATAGCACAAAACATTATTAAAGAACAAAGGTGATATCATATAACATTATCAAAGAATATATGTGATATCACACAACATAATTAAAGAACAAAGGTTTTGTTTGTTTGTTTTGGGTTTTATGTCACTTTGATACAGCATAGGTCATAAACCGAGATTCCAGCTTTACTGGTGGAGGAAGACCTCAGGTGCTATTCCGTGCATTATTTCAGGCACAAAAGGGCACCTGAGTAAAATCACCGACGTTTGGTAAGCTAGCTGGACAGCTTCCTCACATGAAAGAATCCAAAGTCCATGTAAGGATTCAAACCCACAGCGGTGAGGGGCAAGTGGTTTGAAGTCAACAACCTTAACCACTCAGCCATGGATGTCTTAAAGAACAAAGGTGATATCACACAACATTATCAAAGGACAAAGGTGGTATCACATAAAATTATCAAAGAACAAAGGTGATATCACACAATATTATCAAAGGACAAAGGTGGTATCACATAAAATTATCAAAGAACAAAGGTGATATCACACAACATTATCAAAGGACAAAGGTGATATCACACAACATTATCAAAGGACAAAGGTGGTATCACATAAAATTATCAAAGAACAAAGGTGATATCACACAACATTATCAAAGGACAAAGGTGGTATCACATAAAATTATCAAAGAACAAAGGTGATATCACACAATATTATGAAAGAACAAAGGAATGATCACACAACAGTCTTAAAGAATAATGGTGATATCACAGAACATTATTAAAAAACAAAGGTGATACAATGAAGAATGGTGATATCAATGAACAATCATAGGATGGAATCACAAAATTAAGGTGAAATCAAGGAAAAAAGGCAAAATCACAGACCTATAACAATTTAAGACAGGTAAATATTTCTCAAGAATTAATTAATCCCTAGAAGCCCTTGAATGTGGATTAGTAATGAATAACATAGAAATTGCTCTTTAAACATTCCTCCTTTAAAATTATATTATACTATGTAAGTGTATCAACCTTTATGCAATAGCTATTTATGTATAGGATATCGACCGAGTACGAGGTCTTTCTGTTTAGGAAAGACCTGGTCACGAATTTCATGTGACACCGAGAGCGCGAAGCGCTCGAGGTGTTTCATGAAATTCGTGACCAGGTCTTTCCTAAACAGAAAGATCGATGTACGAGGCCGATATCCAACTTACACACCGTCAAACTATTGGCTTGAGCAATGGCTGATCCGAAACATTTGATGTAATGCACAAAGATAATTTTTAACACAGCGCATAAACAGGTAAGCTTTTATCAACGTTCTGCTTTTATATAGTATATATTTTGCATTTAACTTTGTTTTTCAAAATAATAATAAAAAGGCTAAATGTGTAATTTGCCAATAATAAAGTGAATGGGTCTGTAATTGAATTTATGTAAAAGAATGAATAATTATATGTTGATAGTATTTCGTATCAGACATTTCAAATTCTAGAACATTTGCTCCCCCCGAACAGTTGCCCTCTCGGACGTATGCCCCTTTTTTTGCTTGTAACTTGTCAGAGGTCATCTCGTGTATATATTTTATGTATTTTATTTTTTTATTTATGGATGCTAATTTTAAGTTTTCACAAATTTGCGCGAGATTTTTTGTTTATTGAAGCAAAATGGAATTTCGACAATAGGCGATGAATTTTAATTTTTGTAACAAACAATTCAACAATTAAATTTTTTAACATTTTTAAAACATGGGGGTGATGGCAAATGTCCAAACCTTCCAAGGATATGGGGGGGGGGGCAAATGTTCGCCACTGCAAAAAGGGAGCAAACTCCGAGGGGGCAACTGTCTGAGGGGCAAATGTCCGATACCCAGCACACCATGAAAGACTTACATATGTATATTGTTGCATGACAAGTGTAAGATGCATGATCCGAAATTATATTTTATATAGCAGATTATAAAGTGTTCTAGAATAAAAATAATGAAAATAAATTTTTAAACTAAATCACTTATAACTTTATATTAACATTTCTTTTTCAACATTTCTTTTAATAATATTCTAATCGTTTTTGTTGATATTTTAATAACTAATGGGAGATGTGTGTCCATTGTAGACCAATCCACTTTGAGTACTTGTATCTGCATGTCACAATAAGCAAGGTTTGGATTATATCTTTAACGTTCTTTGAACCTAAGCCCTGGATTCGAAGGTTTTAGTTTAAACATATTTATTCCCGAAAGTATATATAATGTACATACAAATATATAACAAACAAAACATTTATACACAATGGAAAAGGATGAGAATGAAAGACAAGTCTTATAGAATTCTTCTCCTTTGGCGAACTATATGGTTTGTCTTAAATAAGTTTATAGTAAGTATATACTAGACGAGGGAATAAGTATTAATTATACACACATAAAAATATATATTAATAAAAGAAGAAAACAAAATAGTGGGAAAGAGAAGAAAGAGGGTGAGAGAGGATTATAGTCTCAATTAGAATGGATCTAAGTAAATCATTTCGTTTTTTCTATATAATTTTGTGCATTTGTAAATATAATAACGTTGTCCTGGTATGTAAGAGATGGGTCACCATAGAGAAGTTCATGAAGGTTTATGCTGAAGTCTTGCAAGTTAAGGAGGAGTGTTCTGCGGACGGCATCGTATGCACAGCACTCGAAAAAGAAATGTTGGGTAGTTTCAATTTGCCCACAATTACACAAAGGGGTAAGAGAAATGTTTTTCAGAAACAGGTGGTGATTTAATGCGCTGCAGTTCGTTCGAAGCCGAGTGTGAAGGACCTGCAGTTTACGACTACCTGTATAAAAGTATTTTGGTGTATATTTTCTGTCCTTGTTTAAGAAAGTTTTAAATGAAGATATTGTAGGGCTGTTTCGTATTATAACAGGCAAGTTGTTCCAATCACGAATAACTGATGGCAAGAAAGAATTGTGGTACATGGGGAAATCAGTTTTGATTTTTCGCGGGTTGAATAGAAAGGTAGGATAAAGCCAAACTAAAAGAGGGGGTGGGGACGGGTTAACGGGGATTTAACAATCTGATTGATCCTGAGGGTTGGAATGTAACCAGGGACTTTGCTATGAACTGTCGGTAGCTGCGGTTTCCTAGGCAAAGCGTATATCAAATGGACGTAATTTGAATCACAAATGAGACGGACATATTTATGTTATATTTTTTCGATATGAAAGTTTGGTACAATTTTTATTTACTATGAATTTTTTGTGGATTAGATGATTTAGAATCGTGATAAGTATGCGGTCAGTGATAACTGTTATAGTTTCATAGAAATGAACTTAAAGCACCCATTTTTGTTATATAATATTGTGAAATTAATGACAGAAGAAGCGCTTAGATTACTATTATTTTAAAAAAATGACGCGATTACAAAAATGTTAAATGTTTCCTAACTTTGATATGCTATCCATTTATTTCATTCAAAGATTTAATATAGAAATGTTGGAATAATTATAAACATTTTCTTGTTTAAAAGAATGTATCCAGATTTTGTCAGACAGGAATATTATGACAATCATTTATTTACATTTTATTTTCATTTTTTGATTGCATTTCATGTTTTCTTTATCTACGCATAGGCAGGTCTATTTTTTCACGTGTTTTTCATGACCGGGTCTGTCTGACTAGAACAGACCTGTGCACGTGCAAAAGATAGACCTCATAACGGACTTTCTTTTGTTAAAACAGGTCTATCCGAAAAATATAGACCTGTCACAAACAATAAAGGAGGTGTGTAAGTAATGTTTCAAAACTAGTTTCTTTTAAACATTTTCATGAAAAAGTCAACAACAACACATTAATGTAACAATACTGCAGAATGAGGAACTAGTTTCTGCTCTGGTTTTATCTGGAACAATTGATGCTGTTCACCAACCGATTCTTGAAATATAGCTATATATCTGTGTACATTGCAATCAATGTAAACAAAAAAGGCTTAACACGGAAGAAGAATGGTAAAAATTGAGGAAATGTTAAAAAGTCTTGACAAAATTGAAGTAGACTAGAAAAGTTACCAATTATTTTACTCCAGCTGATTTGACAGGGAAATTTGAGATTTATCCTAAAAATGTCTCCCCTTAATGTTCAATCCATTCATTTAGATATGAACTTTCAACACTTAATTACTTTGTCTTTGCTATATATTTCTTGAAGATTTTCTCTGCATCTTGTTTGCAGAATTTTACTTGCAATGAAAATTGTCAATGGTTGCAAAAAGCCGTTGACTGAACAATTATATAAATAAAATGTCCACTTTCCAATAGCGTACATTTGCAGGGGGGAGTATTAAAATTCAGCATTATGTAAAATGAAACATCATTAAGTCTTTAGGTGTAAGGTAGCCCCAGAATTTTTCCTTTGAAGCTATGATTTAGTGATCAGGTTTTACTACAAAATTCAGGAATTATGATTCCTCTCTACCTCTTTCCAACTAAAATTACTAATAGTTTTTCAGATGAAACTTACAACAACAATCATATCTTAAAATAAACAGAATAGTCTGTCACCTCTATATATGATTATTGTAACCTTTCATTTCCTGTTTTTGTTTTGCCATTGTTACACTTTGTACTTATATGACAGGATGCATTTTAACCTTCAATTTTATTTTGGTCATTTGATTGTCCGTTATCTGGTTTTATTGCTGAGTTTTACTCAATTATGGTCAATATCTTGGCAGTCAACCCACCTAACCAGATTTCGTGGACAACTAATGTCTCTGTGAGTGACTATATTTTTGTTTTAACAAAATCACACTGTTTTTAAATTTTCTAAAAAAATAGCTTTATGTCAAAGAGCTTTAAGGGATTAGAAGAAACATTTAACTGAAGTGATAGTGCCATGTTTGATTATCATATTCTTTTTATCCATGTTTGAATATCATATTCTTTTTATTATTATCTAATTTTGTCTACATAATAAATAACGTGCCAATGAGCCAGTCTATAGTCGATCGTTCTAAAACTTAACCGTTGAGAGAGGTGACAACTGAGGCAGTGCCACTTACTTCATTTGCTTCGCCTTTGTTGAAGTTCGGCTCTGCCTTAAATTGTCATATTAAATTTGATATTATGCTCCATATGCTAGCATTTAATCTTCGTTGACGGGTAGAAGGGAACCAGGACAACTTTGATCAATATCACTTGTCGAATCATTAAGTTACAAGTTACAAAGCTTAAACCACGCTCACTATCAGAGAGGCCGTTCTCACTCAACCTTTAAGAATGTACAACAAAACAATACGCTACGGCCTGTAAGGGGAGATCACTGCAGAAAAGTTTGTCCTCAAAATCAATCGAACATTATGCAATTCTTACCAATATTTAAATGGGTATATTCTCAGCACATATTGTCTTGAATTTATTTTAAGTATACCAATTTTTTCAATTTTATTTGTTATCCAATTTATTTTGATTCGACCATACGTTACAGTCTTTGTCGCAGCATACAAACATTTAAGAATTTCAGACCTGGCATTATTTTGTGAATTTATGCATTTGGTTCTACTTTTTCACAAAAATATGCAACTTTATTATTAAACAATGAGCATATACCAAGAACATGGAGAAAAAATTGATTTGTGCTTCGGATATTCAACTTTAATAGAGAACGATTTTCAATGCTGATTGACTGTTCACATCATTTGGCGGCGTCTTTGATGTGCAGCATCAACATTTAACTTGTTTTTACTGGTTTTTGTTTTCATGACATGACTGTTGTATAGGAAACAAAAATTACCATTCAATCAGAAACAACAAGGGAAAAATTAAGGTGTGAAATTAGACCAATGGGTCTTGTAAAAAGTGGAGTGGCCAACTTTATAAGCAATCTTTATTTAGGTACCTCCTCAGGCTATTGTACTAGAAAAAACCGTTATCAACACTTCTTGGTAACACCTCTGACCATTGCCTGATGACCACCTTATGTAAATCAAGGTTTAAGTAATTAAAGATTTATAGAATTTGCAGACATGTGCAAAAAGCACACAAATATGTAAGGTGCTATTACTTGTCATCGTTATAATGAATAAAATGTAAATCTGTAAAATGTGTCATATTAATCAAGATTAACTCAAAGCATCGGGGAGCTAATAATCGCAATGTTCTCAGAAGGGATAATAGTTCCCCAAGCTAATTATTTTATATCAGTTGAACTCTTTATATTGTGTCCGGTGGGTCATCTCGACATTGTATTGTACATTCCTATTTAATGCATGTGCACTAAAAGACAACTACATGTAAATACAGATGTCACTGGTAGTCCAAATCAGTTAACATTTAGAAATTAAGCTGCTTACTGTATCCTTACATCATGATCCAGCGCATTTAACAATATTATTTCTTTGTAATTGTATCTTTGATAATTAAAATACTTTCTTTAATTGTCATCCATTGTTATGATCTCTGAAAAAATGAAACCATAATGATGAAAAGTTTAAGAATGACGGTGAAAAGTCAAAACCATGAATGAAAAGTTGAAAGTACGATGATAAATAGTCGAAAGTATAATGATGAAAATTCAATATAATGTTTTGAGGAATCTGTGTGTTCTGATGGCCCTAAAGGTGTCGCAATGGCCACAGGACTCCATTTGTTATCCCTCTCACTAATTTTAATTTCTGGCTTGCTTACTATTGTAACAATTCTACTCTGAATCTATGGCTTTCCATACTTTAGAAAACAAACTGAGAAGGGAGTGAGTGTTTATTGCTCTAAACAAATTAAAATGTTGCCTGACAAATACATATATATAGAAATTAATACATGTCACATATTTATCTTTTCGATATTTTTTTCTGCTATAGTGATGTCAACAATGAATTTATATTACATTAAAATGCCAAACTACCAATTTATATCAGAGTTTACCTCAATTCAGCTCATTAGTCTAATTGTCTCATGAGACAGTGAAATATACATTGTACGAGCCCACAGTCATGTCAATATGCTGAAGCTCACACTTTTAATACAGTCTCGTAGATTTCCCCGGAGCTCTGTTTCTCCACAGTTGCTAATAAAGTTAATATAACATGAACTATTGTGAGTTTGAACTATTGTTATCTCATTCGGAATGACTATGATAACATCGCAGTAGTAATTATATAAAAGTAGTAAACAAACAAATAACAAAAATAGTACGAACTTCAGAAAATTAAGGATTTATTTTTGGTTACAAAGCTCAGCTTAGCTATTGTTAGACTGCTCCTGCCGGTGACTAAATAATTGTAGACTTCATTGTTGAACAGAAAATTTGAAGTATATATGTAGTTATTTCCTGATTATTAAATAAAATCTAAAATTTCAAATTAAATTCAAGGAAAAAATATTATGTTTTTTTTTTCTGTTTGTGAAACTTTCAAAAATTTTATTCAGATACCAATTTGTTTGATACATGTTCTGTCTATCTACAACACAAAAGTGAAAATAAGCAATGTTTCTCTATTTGAACTATCTTGTATGTTAAATGCAAGTTCTTTTAATTAAGAACTGTATGGTTATGGTATTTGATAAAGATGCCATGAAAAAACAACACATGTTGAAATTCACTTGTTTCACCTATAAATGTTTTTTCTGTTACCTTTGGTAATAAACACACTGATAATTACACGTGATTTGACCTTTTTGTTCTTGAAACAGGTGTTGAAAATATAATTATGAACTTCAAAGGCATAAGGCAGTTAACAAGCACTCCTGAATACCCATGTTTTTGTTTTCTTGTTGTTTTCGCTTTCAAATTCCAGTAAAAAGTGTAGCAAATCCTTTCTGAAGCATGACTGCTCCATAAAAATTCACCTTGCCTCATTACACCCACTGTTAAAAGCTTTTGTTCTTTGGTGTAAGAAAATTATACAGGAATTTGTTTATTTAGATATCAGACATTAGGTATTTATTTGTATAGTTTGTTATTTTCACAGACATTTTTTTCTTATGATATGCCTTTACATTTATGCAATAAACTTGCCCAGCTTTTACTTTGGAACTGTTTATTGTAAATTTAAAGTAAATAGGTCTATAAATTTGGAAGGTGTCTGTTATACAATAAATAATTACATTGATAGTATTTAGTTAACAAAACAGGGAAGAATAATAAAATTATGGCAAGTGTGAGATACTTTTACAATATTACATAAATTATACCGGTATTCATATAGCAAATAATTACTAGTAAATGTTTTTGAACAAAATATTATTATTCCTTATATAAATGTTCATTCATACTACATGTACATTGCTTAAAACTTTATCAACATTTTCATTTCAAACATATCCAAAAGATATATCTTCAATTTCTGATCGAAGATCAGTAAATACAAAGCTAGCATTCAAACTCTGACACAGAAGTTTCACGAAAAACCTAACAACAAGTAGTTCTCAAAACAGCTTAAAACTAGCGATTTAAAAGAAAGACATATTTTTATTTTGTTACAAGTATCCAACAGATTAAGAACACATTCAAAGTTTAAAAGTAGCGTTGGCTTATACAATTGTCAATATATGCACAATCACAAATTACGCGGATGAATATGATTTTTATCAATGAAAATGCTATTTTTAGCGATGTCGATTACCGAATACTACACAAATAAATCTGACTGCCGAGTAGTGGAATATATAGATTGTACATGTTTACTTCAATTTTAAACAACAGGTTTAACCATGAACAAAACACCTTGAAATTAATAAGGATTACAAACCCGAAATGCAATGGAAGTTCTAAATTTAGAATGACTTGATTTTATTCAGGCGTTGTTTGTATAACTTCTCCGTGGTGCAGGGGTAACACGCTCGTTAAGTGTGTGAGAGGTCTGGATTTCAAATCCCAGTCGAGGCAACTTTTTTTAAAATTCTTTTTTAAGTGTCTTTGTTAAGGAAGTAGCCATGATATGCAAGGATAAAGTGTGGCTGTCATAAAAAAATGAACATTAATGATTTTTTGATGCAACATAGTTCCGTATGTATCAAACTCTGGTGCCTTGCAAAATGAATTATAGTACATAAAATAAACTTACACAGGAAACTACATACATATATACAGTATGTTTTAGATTGAAAAGATCAGAAAATACCACAGAGCTTGCAGCCCTTTGATTTTTTATTAATATTTGAAAAACTTATCGAAAACGTGCCTACAGCAGACCAATCCACTTTAAGAGATTTCAATAATTGTTCAGCCAGCAGTCTATATAAAAGCTTAGTCTGAAACTGCAAGAATGCTCAGGAAAAAAACTGTTGTCAAGGGAAAGTTTTTGCTCAGATTTAAATATTGTCATATATGTACATGTATATTTAAGACTTATTGTGACAGTTTTTGAAACAACTAGCAAGTATAAATAAATCTTTTATTTGAAATACATAACAGTAATCTAAAATTTAAAACCTCAGATACCCAAATGCTTTTATTAAAAAAACAACAGTTTGTCCAACTTTGAATTTGATACTGTCAGAGACGTTATGTATTGTATGTCACGTGGATCCCTGGAAGATGCTTTGGTAGTTTAGCGCGGAGGAAGGTAGTCTAGTACTGGTGTAACTCTCCAGGAACGATGGTTAGGATACTACCCGCCTATATGACTGAAATACTGTTGGGAAAAGGCGTAAAATGAAACAAACAAACAAACAAAAAAACGTATTGTATGTATATGTCTCTGATACTGTCCATTGTAAATTGAGGGTACTTTAATATCAAAAGAAGCATGATCTGCGGAATTATAGTAATGTAACACTCTTATTTAAGGTACTTATATACTTCCTGAATAACAAAAATTGTCTGACAGTTAAAATGGCTTTGACACAATATATTTATTTTAATTAGTCATGGGAAATAGCATGCCCTAAATGTTAACACATAAAATGATAATAAAACTTGGTCATTCATCTTAAAAGCTGTTATATAGATTTCCCCCATGCACAATTTTTCTAAAGGCCTGTTAATAATGTATTAAGTTTGTAATTCATGTATATGACTTTATTGTCATTTCTGAATATGTAGTGTCTGTTAGCTAATAATGTCATCTAATGGACATGTAATTTTTAGTGTATGCTTCTAACTGTTGTTCCATTTACATACCATCACATTTAAATATCTGTCATATTTACATACCACATAAAGTAAATATATTGTCAGTTACATACCTGGTGACAGTTACATATCTGGTGATACATGTAGTTACATACCTAGTCACAGTAACATACTGTACACAGTTACATACCTGGTCACAGTAACATACCTGGTTACAGTTTCATACCTGAACACATTTACATACCTTGTCACATTTACATACCAGGTCACAGTTACAATCCTGGTCACAGTTACATACCTTGTCACAAATACAATTGCTGGCCATAGTTACATACCTGGTGACATTTACATATCTGGTCACAGAAACATATCTGGTGACATTTACATTCCTGGTCACAGTTATATACCTGGTCATAGTTACATACCTGGACACAGTTACATACCTGGTCACATTTACATATCTGGTCACAGAAACATATCTGATGACATTTACATTCCTGGTCACAGTTATATACCTGGTCATAGTTACATACCTGGACACAGTTACATACCTGGTCACATTTACATATCTGGTCACAGAAACATATCTGATGACATTTACATTCCTGGTCACAGTTATATACCTGGTCATAGTTACATACCTGGACACAGTTACATACTGGTCAAAGTTAAATACCTGGTCACATTTACATACCTGGTCACAGTTACATACCTGGTCATAGTTACATACCTGTACACAGTTACATATCTGGTCAAAGTTAAATACCTGGTCACAGTTATATGTCTGGTCACAGTAACATATCTGGTCATTTGTCATATTTTAATTCTTGTTACATTTACACTTTTATCTCATTCACACATCTGTCACATTCGAACATCTGTCAAATTCACACAATCTGTCACATTCACATATCTGTCACATTCACACATCTCTCATATTCACACATCTGTCACATTCGTACATCTGTCAAATTCACACAATCTGTCACATTCCCATATCTGTCACATTCCCATATCTGTCACATTCACACATCTCTCATATTAACATATCTGTCACATTCACATATCTCTCATATTAACATATCTGTCACATTCACACATCTCTCATATTAACATATCTGTCACATTCACACATCTCTCATATTAAATTAACATATCTGTCACATTCACACATCTCTCATATTAACATATCTGTCACATTCACACATCTCTCATATTAACATATCTGTCACATTCACACATCTCTCATATTAACATATCTGTCACATTCACATATCTCTCATATTAACATATCTGTCACATTCCCATATCTGTCACATTCACACATCTCTCATATTAACATATCTGTCACATTCACACATCTCTCATATTAACATATCTGTCACATTCACATATCTCTCATATTAACATATCTGTCACATTCACACATCTCTCATATTAACATATCTGTCACATTCACACATCTCTCATATTAACATATCTGTCACATTCACACATCTCTCATATTAGCATATCTGTCACATTCACACATCTCTCATATTAACATATCTGTCACATTTAACACCAGTCAATTTTACATGCATGTTACATAAATGTAACATTTACTTGAAGGTATGTCACATTAATGTTAAACATCATGTTCATACCAACATACAGGAATGATGCTGTTTTCTGTAAATGCATGTAAAATAACATCATGGATGGCCAATCTGCCAGTTCTTTTATGATATAGAAAAATGGAAAAAAGGAGTTTATGGAATCAGATTAAAAAAAACTAACCGATAGATCAAGGGGAATGTTCGTTTATACAAAACAGTGGTAATTAATATATGACTTTTATTAGCATAAAAATGTCAATGACTTTTAATTCCATGAAATAACAGAACTTATGCTTATTTAAGTAACAAATACATTACAAATATACAAAAGTGTAAATAATGCTAATCTTTATGAAATCATTTAGGTGTTTGTTTGTCATCATCTGTAAATTTTCTGTTAGCGCCATGTTGTCATCGATTAATTATTATTATTATAGTACTGACAAACATGTTCAGGTAAAATCCGGGTCCATCCAGTTCCAAGAGAGAAACAAAACAAAAATCAAAATAATTCAAACATTAAAAAATTACCTTTACATTTTAATAAAAAATAATGTATATGATTATTCACTATGCATGAATATTCAAATATTAAAGGGACTCCACTGAGGTTTTTTGACATGTCGGTGCTGAGATTTGTGTTCCAATTCTGATGCAGATCTGGACCAATAATTTAAGTACAAATTTTCAGATTATTTTAAAATCACTTAATTTATGGACTTTAAAACTTTTTTTATTTAACAAATACAACATATTTTAAAAATTCATAAAAATAAGCAGCATTTCTGGAGTTGTGTTGCTTTAAGGTTTTGAAAGAAATTTACAAATTAAGGTTTCACACATGTACAAAGTTTGTTTTTCACAATTATTTTAATGTAAGTAACCTAAATGTGGTTTTTTATATTAATCCCATATTCACATATGTTTTATATTAATCTCATGTTCACATATGTTTTATGTACCTTTCAAAACAATTTGTTTCATAATTACCTGTAATTTAAACTCGTTTGTACTAAGATATTTTGTTGAAAATATAAAGGAGATGTATTAAATGAGTTTGACATTAAACGCAGATTGTGTTAAACTTGAAATAAAACATTGAATGTTTCTGTTATGAACTACTATTATCACAGATACATAAGAATTTAATGTTTCTTTATGACTGAAGAATCATGTCTGAAGAAACAAGCCAGTTTGTAAAAATGTAAAAACAGTATCATTTATTATAATTGATATTAAAAGCGATTTTTGTTTTTTCTGATCGCAAGATCAGTAAATACATAGCTAACATCCACGGTCTAAGGCCGTGTCTACACCTATTCAAGTTTCTTACATGTCACATTTAGATAAGCTAAATAAATGGCCCTTTGAACATTTTTTCAGGCACAATTTTTACTGAAATGTCTCATTAAGATAGCCCAGGATTTATACCTTTGTCTTTGCAAGACTATCATGTTTCTGTAAAATATGTGAAAAAAGCGGGAAAATGATGCAATTAGCTAAAACAGAATGGAGTAAATGAAATGCTTTGTTCATTCATTTTAAAATTGAAAAAATGTGACAAAAATTTATTTTGATGCAAATTCTTTATTTGATGAAAGTTATTCACTTAATGAACAAGATCATTTTAAATCCATTTTGACTCTACTTGAAAAAGAGCTCTTTTTTATTTTTTTACAATGTACAGTAGAACTTCTATGAGTCGAACTTCGATTAGTCGATTTTCTCGATGTGTCGAATAAAAATGAAAGTCCCGACTCTCCTCCCTATATATTCCTTATAAAAACCTATTTATGAGTCGAAATTTTATGTGTCGAATTTTTCGATGTGTCGAGGTTTTTTCGTGGTCCGTATAAAGTAAATCTAGTGCAATTTACCACAAATAAGTCGAAGTCGTTGGATTGTTTTGACACCTTTGACCTCGAGACATTTTTCACACCTTATCTGGCTGCGAAGACGATTTCCAATCAACTTGTGTGATAGGTGTTAATAACACAGCCGTGTGTTCAAACAGCCTTTGTTTGCGATAAAATATGTGATAAAATGCTTTAATCGTATCTTTTTTAATTGCCGTAGTGGTATTTGAAAGTAAACAGTAAGAACTACTTCACTACTTTCATTTGAAAACATCCTTGACCCGGTGTCGCGTGAGAATAACACGCGAAATATTTACTATAAGCTGGTTTAGTTATCGCCCTTTCGTAATCATACGCCTTTTGTAACTCTTTGGGTAGTCGTGAAAAACGTAATTTGACATGCTATATTTATCATTGTAAAAATTAAAGATAAGATTAATGATGGAAAAACATGAAATATGTTTCGTTATAGAGCTTATAATTAGGACTAGCCACGGGTCGAAATTTTGTCATGGAATTGAGAGCGATTCATGAGTCAAAGTCCCGATGTGTCGAAGTTTTTACGCAAGTCCCTTCAACTTCGACTTACCGAAGTTCTACTGTATTTATTTTTATTTATTATTATTATTTTTTTTGCTCTTCTTTGTATCAGCGTATTGATTTGTTCGTTTGACCAATACATTGTAATCATTTACTGAAATTCAAAGGGCAAGTACACTAAATCAACAACAAAAAGTCGGAAAATAATAAAATTAACAGCACTATCAAACCTTCGGGCACATGTTTTGTGTCAAACTGGTGTTATCAGTGTCTTGACAGCCAAAAACTTGTAGAAAAATAGAAGTGTTCTAACTTTCTTGCAAGGAATTATCTTCTTGGATGTCACATAATTTCTCTTTAAAACTCATTCAAGTAGGGTGTCTACACTATCCAATACAAGAGAATATGATACTTGCATTCAAGACTTGGATAGGTGTAGACGGGCTCTAACACAAAATTTCCTCACAGACCTAACAACGCAAAGTAGTTCTCACTCAAAACTGCTTAAAAACCAGCAATTTAAAAGAAAGAATAATTTTTAATGTAGACATTTAAGGAATTACAGTGCATTAAAAGTTTAGATTAGTCAATAGAAATATGAGGTTACAATCACAAATTTCGCGGATGAATATCTTTTTTACCCAATGAATAATGTTCGACTATTTCCGTAAAGCTTAATCAATGAAAATGATATTTTTAGCTATGTCGATAACCGAATACTCCAGAGCGTAGTACACAAATAAATCTGACTGTCGAGTAGTGGAATATATACATGTCGGACTGTTTTGGCGAGAAGATTTTCGCTAAATTATTTTCATCAGTGTTTAACAACAGGTTTATCGTGAAAAAAATACCTCGAAATTTATAAGGATTACAAACACTAAATGGAAATTCTCAATTTTAGAATTACAATGTATTTGTTTTTATTCAAGCTACATACGTATTAATTCACCCTGGTCGCAGAGGTGGCGCGCTCGTTTAAGGTGTGAGAGGCCTAAGGTTCAAATCCTAGTCGAGGCAATATTTTTTTTGAAGTGTCTTTTTTTAAGGAAGTAGCCACGATATGCAAGGATAAAGTGTGGCTGTCATAAAAAAATGAAAAATGATTTTTTGATGCAACTCTAGGCATGCAAAATTCCATATGTATTAATCTCAAACTGTTAAAGAAATAAATCTAAACGCAGTCGCTGCGTAAGATGAATTATAGTATATAAAAATAAACTTATACAGGAAAGATCAGAAAATACCACAGAGCATGCAGCCCTTTGATTAAGTTTTATTTCTGTTACATTATGTTGGTTGCTGTGACCACAATATTAATAGGTTAATGGCAAAGGAAGGGCTGAAATGGATTTCTGGTTATCATTGATAAGCTTACTATATAACTTTAAAAATCCCAGAATTGCTTACATTGGTGAACATCAATGTGATACTTTCTGATACAGAAAAAAAACAACAGAAAAAATATTGATGAAAGATGAATTTTAAAGAGTTCCTTTAAAGCATATTTTTACCAGCAGACAAATTGATTGATTTCTAATAATATTAAATGGATGTTGAGTCATTTGTTATTTTATAAACATCAATTTATTTTGTACAGGACTAAATATTCATAGCTAAGAAAAGCATTTGTTTTTATTGAATGATAATAATATAAATCATTAGCAAATACTATATATATATGATTATTCACTATGCATGAATATTCAAATATTAAAGGGACTCCACTGAGGTTTTTTGACATGTCGAGTGCTGAGATTTGTGTTCCAATTCTGATGCAGATAACTGGACCAATAACTTGTGTGCAAATTTTCAGATTATTTTAAAATCACTTAATTCATTCACTTGAAAACTTTTTTTACTTAACAAATACAACATATTTTAAAAATTCATAAAAATAAGCAGCATAAGCAGCATTTCTGGAGTTGTGTTGCTTTAAGGTTTTGAAAGAAATTTACAAAGAAAGATTTACTATTACAGTTTCACACATTTTTTCACAATAACTTTAATGTAAGTAACCTAGATGTGGGTTTTTGATATTAATCACATATTCACATATGTTTTTCATTTAATCCCATATTCACGTATGTTTTATATTAATTTCATATTCACATATGTTATATGTACCTTTCAAAACAATTTGTTTCATAATTACCTGTAATTTAAACTCTTTTGTACTAAGATATTGTGTTGAAAATATAAAGTAGATGTATTAAATGTGTTTGACATTAAACGCAGATTGTAAGTGTTAAAATATATGTTTATTACTTGAATGTTTCTGTTATGAACTACTATATCACAGATACATAAGAATTTAATGTTTCTTTATGACTGAAGAATCATGTCTGAAGAAACAAGGTGGGATGCCAGTTTGTAAAAATGTAAAAACAATATCATTATAATTGATCTTAAAAGCTACTTTTAAGTTTTATTCCTGTTACATTATGTTGGTTGCTGTGACCACAATATTAACAGGTTAATGGCAAAGGAAGGGCTGAAATGGATTTCTGGTTATCATTGATAAGCTTACTATATAACTTTAACAAGAACTGTCGGAGGACAGTAACGCTCGACTATTCGAAAATTTGTCACAAGGGTGTTTCATTGAGTATAATAATGCTTACCTATATGAATACATAAAATTGTCCGAAAAGGTACAAACCCTTCAAGTTTCAATACATTCCCTTCAGTAGTTATGGAGAAACAAGCTTACACACAAAAACTTAACCAAGAATTTCTAAGTCGAAAAAGGGGCATTATTATGTAAAAAAGCAAATCAGAATTATGGGACTTGTGTCAATCATCTAAGAAAATCACAGAAAACAAGTGTGTGAAGTTTCAATCCATTCCCTTCAGTAGTTATGGAGATACCAGCTTACACGCAAAAACTTAACCAAGAATTTCTAAGTCGAAAAAGGGGCATAATTATGTAAAAAAAGCAAATCAGAGTTATGGGACTTGTACCAATCATGTTAGATAATCACAGAGAACAAGTGTGTGAAGTTTCAATCCATTCCCTTCAGTAGTTATGGAGATACCAGCTTACATACAAAAACTTAACCAAGAATTTCTAAGTCGAAAAAGGGGCATAATTATGTAAAAAAGCAAATCAGAGTTATGGGACTTGTGCCAATCATCTTAGATAATCACAGAGAACAAGTGTGTGAAATTTCAATCCATTCCCTTCAGTAGTTATGGAGATACCAGCTTACACGCAAAACTTAACCAAGAATTTCTAAGTCGAAAAAGGGGCATAATTATGTAAAAAAAGCAAATCAGAGTTATGGGACTTGTACCAATCATGTTAGATAATCACAGAGAACAAGTGTGTGAAGTTTCAATCCATTCCCTTCAGTAGTTATGGAGATACCAGCTTACATACAAAAACTTAACCAAGAATTTCTAAGTCGAAAAAGGGGCATAATTATGTAAAAAAGCAAATCAGAGTTATGAGACTTGTGCCAATCATCTTAGATAATCACAGAGAACAAGTTTGTGAAGTTTCAATCCATTCCCTTCAGTAGTTATGGAGATACCAGCTTACATACAAAAACTTAACCAAAAATTTCTAAGTCGAAAAAGGGGCATAATTATGAAAAAAAGCAAATCAGAGTTACGGGACTTGTACCAATCATCTTAGATAATCACAGAGAACAAGTGTGTGAAGTTTCAATCCATTCCCTTCAGTAGTTATGGAGATACCAGCTTACATACAAAAACTTAACCAAGAATTTCTAAGTCGAAAAAGGGGCATAATTATGTAAAAAAGCAAATCAGAGTTATGGGACTTGTGCCAATCATCTTAGATAATCACAGAGAACAAGTGTGTGAAGTTTCAATACATTCCCTTCAGTAGTTATGGAGATACCAGCTTACACGCAAAAACTTAACCAAGAATTTCTAAGTCGAAAAAGGGGCATAATTATGTAAAAAAGCAAATCAGAGTTATGAGACTTGTGCCAATCATCTTAGATAATCACAGAGAACAAGTGTGTGAAGTTTCAATCCATTCCCTTCAGTAGTTATGGAGATACCAGCTTACATACAAAAACTTAACCAAGAATTTCTAAGTCGAAAAAGGGGCATAATTATGAAAAAAAAGCAAATCAGCTTACATACAAAAACTTAACCACAGGGACGCCGACGCCGACGCCGACAAATGGGTGACTGCATTAGCTCGATTATTCTGCGAATAGTCGAGCTAAAAATCTCAGAATTGCTTACATTGGTGAACATGAATGTTATACTTTCTGATACAGAAAAAAAACAACAGAAAAAATATTGATGAAAGATGAATTTTAAAGAGTTCCTTTAAAGCATGTTTTTACCAGCAGACAAATTGATTGATTTCTAATAATATTAAATGGATGTTGAGTCATTTGTTATTTTATAAACATCTATTTTTTTGTAGAGGACTAAATATTCATAGCTAAGAAAAGCATTTGTTTTTATTGAATGATAATATATAAATCATCTGACTATACATGTAATGTAAGATCTTTTTATGAATAAAGATAGGTTTAGACATTCAAAGTTTTCCAGAAAAGCCATAGGTTTCATAACCAAATCAATTAATCTTTTAAAATCACTTAAAACTACATGCCTCCAGATGAGTAAAAATATTTCAATAATATCAAACTTGAAAAAAATGTTGTAAGATGTAAGGAAAAGAAAAAAATAAAGATTCAAGTAATATTTTACATATTATGTGCGATTAATGACTGATTTTTCAGTATTAACAACTATATTTCTACTGCGTTACTAACGCAGTAAAGGTTATTTATGCATATTTTGACCACTTTTTGGTTATTTACATGGATTGTAAGTGCCATTGATAATGTGTTAATTGCTTTCTTTTGATTACATGTTTAATAACTCAATATATTGTATAAACTTATTTAAATTATCAAAAAAAAATCAATCAAGAAAAATGCTAAAAAAAAGAAGAAGAATAAATAACATCATCACTGGCTTGGTATATTGGTATATTGCTCACCAGGGCTTTTCTGCTCTAAATTTTGTCAGAGGAATAATTGCTATTGTGACCAAATGACCTATTTTCTATTTCTCAAAGAAAAAGTTGCAATCTAATAAAAGATATAAACAAGTCAAACATTCTGGTTAATAGGATATTCTGGAATTTTGAGACATAATTTGTTAATGCAGCTGAGGTAACAAGCCTTTCATTTAATTTGACAAAGTTTATCCATTTTCTGACCACATTGACCAATATTCTATCTTGAAATGAACTATATTTGATCAAGACAGTTCTGACTTACTTTCATTAAATTAAGACTGAATGTGTTAATGAAATGTTTATAAAATTTGACCTGATGACCTCATTGTAGTTGGTATATGACAAAAAAGTAACAGTCTGAACAAGTTTCATTTAGACTGAGTCAAAGCTTTAACTTGTAACCTAATACCAAGGTTTTCACATTGTTTTACCTTGAAACCTACTTTTTGACCTTAGATCTTGACCTATATTTAATCAAGATTGGCCAATGGTTGCCCTTGTGACCTTGACCATCTTTGAATTTGACATATAACCAAATAACTCTAGCATTCTGACAAAATGTCAATAAGAAATTGTAAAGTATGTCACCTAAGATTATTTACAAAGCATTTTATAGGATTTGACCTAGTGTCCTAGATTTTAGATTTAGGTGATAAAATATCCAAACATACAAATTGTGATCTTGACCAATTTTTTTAAGGATTCATACAGTTTGTGACCAACCTATGGACAACCTAGCACAACACTGGATGCTGGACATGCTGAGCAATCCTCAAGGTTCAAGTATGTTGTACATGTATATTACTAAAATCATATTTTCTCACTGCTGGACTAAATATATTTATTTTTACAGCATAACAAGTGAAATATTTGATGTTTTGTGATACATAATTACAAGAAAATGCAGACACACTGGTATCTACCTGATTATAAAATGTCACAAGAAGACTGAGAGCATGGTCACACAGACAGTATAATCACACCAAGATTACTTCTACAATCAACATAAAAATGTTCATATAAGTAGTAGACTTCTATTATTAACTATTTCTGATTATACACTTTTTAGCGAGGTGTGTCAGCGACTGCTTTTAAATTATATTTCATAATTTTTGAACTCGAGGTAAGAAAAAAATATCTCTTATTCTACGAATGCCAGTGACAATCTAAGTACTGAAGTACTGATGGAAGGTGATGTTCGGATTATGTAAAATTACCTATTGCTATATTTAGCAATAATGTTAAGCGGGATATGTCCAACTGAACTCATTAAATAAAACTTCTTGATTAACTGTACAGATCAGGGGAGTTAACCGTTGTGAATTGAATATATTCTTTATTTGACTATAAAACTCACATAAATTTGTTTAAGAACATATATTTTTATGCAACAGCTTTAAAGAAATTGATGGATTTGTACTTATTTATGAAAGATTTTTGTTCTGACTTTAAATAGCATCAAACTATATTGTTACACATATGCTGTATTGGGCAATACAATATTTCTTATGAGGTGAAAATAACAAAATCTCTTCCTGCATTCTTAATTAGGCCTAATGTCATGAGTCTCACTATGGAGTAACACATATCTATGAACTCTGAGGAGGTAATCCAAATCTTAATTATTTTTTTTTACCTTTGTTATTACTGAATTACTGAAATTCAAAACGAGGCAAATGTGCCATATCAATTTAGCAGTGTCGGGGTTGAATAAGAACTGAAACTCCATGCTGTTGTTTCTAATAAAATTTTCACATCACATAATTTTTTAAAGTTTAATTCAGTGCTTGCCAGTGGATACAGTTTGTTTAATGTTTATCTGTTTATGTTTATAATATCCCTTACGTAAAAACAAAACAAAAACAAATTTGCTTCCTGTGTTCTTAATTAAAACACAGTTCTCACTAACTGCTATATTACCAGGAGTATCATGCATAAAAACACCTTAGAGGAAGTATTCTAAAACTTTCATTTTTTGTACCTTAAAGGAACTCCACTGAGGTGCAAAGGCATAAAAACATAAAATTTTAAAATCTTACAAATATCAAGTGGAGCATGCATGTAAAATCAAAAAATCTACAAAGGATAACAAAAAAAAATTAAATTGAAAATCAATTTTTATGCAATATTTAGCCGGATTTGAGTGACAATGTTGCAATGTTTTTCATTTGTTGGTCCTTTTGCATGACAAAAATGATTGTTCTGGAAAAACGAGGTAAAGGAATAAGCTGAAAATGTGAAGACCTTTATCAATTTGTACATTAATCTCAAAAAAAATAAATTTTCCAATCCCTTCATGTCAAAAAACCTCAGTGGAGTCCCTTTAACAATTCAACACTTGTTATAACTAAAATATTTATATTTATAGCATTAAGGTTTACTTTTCAGCTCAACTGGTGGTGAAAGATCTCTGAGTAAGGTGACACACCATGCATGGTATAAGGCACACATTGTCATATGCCGAGTCTCAACCACCAGCCGTCAGGAAATCTGCTTGATAGCTTCCCAAAATTAAACTATCCTTGATCCATCATAAGATTCATACCACAGCAATGAAGAGCAAGTGGCAAGAAGTCCTTAACCTGAACAACTTCCAGTGACTTTGACCTTTGACCTGAAAATCAGTGTGGCAGGTAGAACTCATCAAGGAGCCAATTAGTCAATGTAGGTAAAAACAATGTGCGTAAGATTGGTACTCAAATGTTCACCTATAATACATTTAACATACAGAATTTTTTATGAAAATTATTACAAACAAATCAAAGATTTGCCAGATTATGTTTACGTAATACAATAATTTTATTGCTTAGCCTCCAAACACACCACTTAAATATCTATAATCACTTTTTCAACCCTCATTTTTAGAACACAAGGGTCATAGAACACAGAAATTATTTTTTTATTTGATAGATAAAAGATTAATCTACCGGTAATGTTAACAGGTGAAGTCGTGTTTATTAATATATGTTTTATGGCAAATTTATCAATAAAAAGTCAAGCAGTTAGGATGTGTTATAAGGAATGCTATAAGGATACATGTAAAATCTCTATTTACTTTCTATGTAATTCTTTATTGATAATCAAAGCACTGAAGGCACTAAAGTTATCAAGTTCAATAAAGAAGACTTTATGTTTAAATGATAACCCTTCTGAATATAACAAATACTTTTATTCTTTAAAAAATATAAAAACCATAATTATGTAACTATAAACATGTACATACATTCTAGATTATTACAGAAAAAATAAAATACCAAAGTTAAACACATCTCTACAATATTGAACCACAAATGAATATCAAATCTGTATTGCTATTACTAGCAGTCTCAAGAAATAAATTGTGCCACTGAAAATATTACTATTCATCATTTTTTATAAAAAAAACATATTACTTTTTATGTTTATGTAATTATGAGGCTTCAAGCAGACATGTTTGTAGTTTATATTAAACAACATGTTAGAGCTTTGTTCTGTTTCATCTACTTAATTTGAATCTACCTGCTATTCTTTAAAGTGGTTCTAGCTCTGAAATATAAAGCTAAAATACTTTTTGTAGTTTGAAGGTTACATACATGTACATATCTGTTGGCAATTGGCTGAATGTTGAAAAATCACCATAATTTTTTTCATACCAAGCAAAAAAAAACCTTGTCAAAGATGATAACAGATTTAATGGTTTGATATTACAGGAGAAGACATAGAGAATAACCATTGAAACTTTACTGAGGCAATTACCACAAAAAATGCCTAGAAAATATTACCGCTATCATAGATATATCACTATTTTCAAATCTTGGGTTTGAACAAGGTCACTTATTCTGTGCTATCCAGCTGAAATGAAAGTACTATTTTACAGTTTAAAAACATATAAAACTAGAACTATCACTAAATGTGATTAATACCCCCCGCAAGACAGCTTCGGAAATGAGGATGTTACTAGTAACAGAATACCTTGTAAAGAATTGAAACAGAGTTATGGTTGTGGGCAATTAAAGATAGTTGTGGTTCTTGTATGTTGCATAAATTTCCTTTCAATGTGGTTGGCCATTGATGAAGTTTTATTGGATTACTCTGTAAGAAGTCCAGAAAGACAAGGAAAAGGAACAAAGGGCAATAACTCTATAAATACTAAGAATTGAGTTATGGCTATTGTACACTGCACTTCCTCTCATTGCGCTTGACCATTGTATGAAGTTGTATTGAATTCCAACTACTAGTTTTTAAGTTATGCACTGGACAAAAAAGTAACAAAAGCAAAAACTGTAATTAGTCCAAATAGAGTTATTGTTCTTGTGCACTGCACTTCATCTCACTGCCCTTGACCATTGTATAAAGTTTCATTGAATTCCAACCATTAATTTTCAAGTTATGCACTGGACAATAAAAAGTAACAAAGGGCAAAAACTTTTAAATTAGTCAAAAAAGAGTTATGCTTTCTGTGCACTGCACTTCCTCTCAATATACTTGACCATAGTATGAAATAGTTTTGAATTCCAACTAGTAGTTTCAAGTTATGCTCTGGACAAGGAAAAGTAACAAAGGGCAGTAACTGTGTAATTAGTCAAAATGGAGTTATGGTTCTTGTGCACTGCACTTTCTCTTATTGTGCTTGAACATTGTATGAAGTTGTTTTAAATTCCAACCAGTATGTTTTAAGTTATGCTCCAGCCAAGGAAAAGTATCAAAGGGCAATAACTCTGTAATTTGTCAGAATGGAGTTATAATTCTTGTGCACTGCATTTCCTCTTAATGTGCTTGACAACTGCATGAAGTTGTATTGAATTCCAACCCGTAGTTTTCAAGTTATGCTCCAGACAAGGAAAAGTAACAAAGGGCAATAACTATGTCTTTAGTCAAGATTGAGTTATGGTTCTCATGCACTGCACTTCCTCTCAATGAGCTTGACCATTGTATGAAGTTATATTTAATTCCAACTAGTAGTCTTTAAGTTATGCTCTGGACAAAAAAAGCAATCGAAAAGTAACAAAGGGCAATAACTCTGTAATTAGTCAAAATGGAGTTATGGTTCTTGTGCACTGCACTTCCCCTTATTGTGCTTGGCCATTGTATGAAGTTGTTTTGAATTCCAACCAGTAGTTTTCAAGTTATGCTCCGGACAAGGAAAAGTAACAAAGGGCAGTAACTCTGTAATTAGTCAAAATGGAGTTATGGTTCTCATGCACTGCACTTCCTCTCAATGTGCTTGACCATTGTATGAAGTTATATTGAATTCCAACAATTAGTCTTCAAGTTTGAGTCCGGACAAAAGAAAGCAATGGAAAAATAACAAAGGGCAATAACTCTGTAATTACTTTAGATAGAGTTATGGTTCTTGTGCACTGCACTTCCCCTTATTGTGCTTGACAATTGTATGAAGTTGTTTCGAGTTTCAACCAGTAGTTTTCAAGTTATGCTCCGGACAAGGAAAAGTAACAAAGGGCAGTAACTCTGTAATTAGTCAAAATGGAGTTATGGTTCTTGTACAGTGCACTTCCTCTCAATGTGCTTAACCATTGTATGAAGTTATATTGAATTCCAACTATTAGTCTTCAAGTTATAGTCCAGACAAAAGAAAGCAATGGAAAAATAACAAAGGGCAATAACTCTGTTATTACTTTAAATACAGTTATGGTTCTTGTGCACTGCACTTCCCCTTATTGTGCTTGACAATTGTATGAAGTTGTTTTGAGTTTCAACCAGTAGTTTTCAAGTTATGCTCTGGACAAGGAAAAGTAACAAAGGGCAGTAACTCTGTAATTAGTCAAAATGGAGTTATGGTTCTCATGCACTGCACTTCCTCTCAATGTGCTTGACCATTGTATGAAGTTATATTGAATTCCAACAATTAGTCTTCAAGTTTGAGTCCGGACAAAAGAAAGCAATGGAAAAATAACAAAGGGCAATAACTCTGTAATTACTTTAGATAGAGTTATGGTTCTTGTGCACTGCACTTCCCCTTATTGTGCTTGACAATTGTATGAAGTTGTTTCGAGTTTCAACCAGTAGTTTTCAAGTTATGCTCCGGACAAGGAAAAGTAACAAAGGGCAGTAACTCTGTAATTAGTCAAAATGGAGTTATGGTTCTTGTACAGTGCACTTCCTCTCAATGTGCTTAACCATTGTATGAAGTTATATTGAATTCCAACTATTAGTCTTCAAGTTATAGTCCAGACAAAAGAAAGCAATGGAAAAATAACAAAGGGCAATAACTCTGTTATTACTTTAAATAGAGTTATGGTTCTTGTGCACTGCACTTCCCCTTATTGTGCTTGACAATTGTATGAAGTTGTTTCGAGTTTCAACCAGTAGTTTTCAAGTTATGCTCCGGACAAGGAAAAGTAACAAACGGCAATAACTCTGTAATTAGTCAAGATGGAGTTATGGTTCTTGTGCACTGCACTTCATCTCAATGTGCTTGACCATTGTATGAAGTTATAGTGAATTCCAACCATTAGTCTTCATATGCTCCGGACAAGGAAAATGCAACGGACCGCTGGACCGACCAACCGACCGACCAACCGACCCACCAACCAACCGACCACCGGGTGACTCCTATATACCCCCCCCAAACTTCGTTTTTGGGGGTATAAAATATGTCTATACAAGCAATATCAGTGTAGCCATTCCACATGGTATACAGTGTTATTTTGCAAACTGCAATGATAGGAAGGAAAATTTGCTGTTGATATTTCATTTCTTTATCAAATTTAATGGGATACAGTGAGTACCAAGTAGAAAACAGTTTCTTGCTCAGCTGTCGTGATAACCTGATTCTCAGATATCAAAGCTACATGCCTCCAGGTAAGACAAAACATTTCAATAAAATTAAACATGAGAAAAATGTACTAATATTTTAGGAAAAGTTAAAAAATCCTGAAGTAAAAACAAAATTAAGGAATAATGTGGGTTTTATGTGGGTTTTCAGTATTTATAACCATATTTATGTTACACATTCAATATTGGCTCTGCCATCTTAAAACAATTTATCACACACCCGTGCCGATTTTGCGACTCCGTAAATATGGTATTACACGGCCGTGCATATATTTTGACGTGACGTCATTAGCGTTATACAAACATAGTGTAAAGACGCGCTAAATATTAACGTTATACTATAGGCGCGTCAGTGAAAAATGATTCCTTTTCATTTTAAACAGTCTTTATATGGGGTATGTGATAAATAGAGTTTTATATTGGTGTAGATTCAGGACTGAATACTGAACTCGTTTAATAAAATAATATTATGCTCGCCAGAGGCTCGCATAATATGATTTTATTCAACTTGTGCAATAAATTCAGTATTGAACTTACACTCATTCAATATCCTCTATTTATTATACCCATACAGCTTTGAAAAAATGATATTGCTGTGCATATGTTTTGATGTGACGTCATTTGTGTTATACAAACATAGTGTTAATACATTACATGTTTGCTTTTTCAGTGAAAAAATGAACATTTTTTTCCACTAAGTGTGCATGTAATAAATATAATAAAATTATTATTATATTTTTGTATCTTAAATACTAAATTTATTGAACTCTTTGAATTAAATTATATTATGTTGGCCAATGGGTTGCATAATATAATTTTATAAAACTCCTTTCATGAATTCAGTTTTGAATCTACACTTATTCCTCTGTGTTTCTAATTCAAATGTTTGTTTTTTTTAAGTTGAAGATGTAAAAGTCTCTTTATCCATCAAAAAATGTCAATCAATTTCTAAATGAGATGAAGAAAATGCACTTTTTTCAATAAACCATTATAGTACAAATAATGTGCCAATATATTTGTACTAGTTTCACTTGATGTCAAAACTGATTCTTTAGATAATCTGGATCAATGCATTGAATTAACTTGTCAATTTACTTGTGGTTTATATCAACTTTACAGCCTTTAATCTTTGCTCTTTTTTATTATTTACATCAATTATTGTACAGTCCCAGATTTTCCAATCAAATCAACAATTATCATTAATTTCATGGTGTACCATGGATTATTGAAAATATAACTTCAAGATCATATCTTGGTGTGCTAACTGATGTGGGAATAAACTGGAAATTTGATAATGCTTTTGATTAAGACATTGAGGGAGAAAAAAATCAGATAATTATGTAGAACATTGGGTATATTGTTGTAAATCATATTGAAATTCAGGTTGATTTGGTACAACATTTTTGCCTCATATATATTTATATCAAGTGGATAATCTAGTGGTCACTAAGGTTTGGTGATAGTTCAGATACAAAGATTTTTCTATAGTCTGCATTATAACAAAGATTTTAACCTTTTAAACCTCAAAGGAAATGATAGGTGAACTGAATACCAAAACTCATTTTTGAAATTCAGAATTACACTTCCCATATTAATCATGTACCTTTTCAATAACTTCAATAATGTAACCAGTTTCAGTTAGCTCAATAGGTAGAGAGTTGGACAAAGAATCAGGTGATCCAGGTTCGATTCCAGGACGGTGCAGGTCACTTTCATTGTGATAGATCATAAAATCCTTTCTACAGTCATTCACACCGTACCTCTGTCCTGGCATGTACAGATGTTAATATTTCCTTGCGAAAGTGAAGGGTTAACTGCTTGACAGCCTGCCCAGGACCAATGCGGTGGCTGAACTGTGCTTTGGTAAATTCAATGTGACTTAATGCCGTGATCCAGATTGAAAACTACCAACACCACCACCACTACAATAATGTTCAAAGTAAGCTATAATGACACATGGAGATAATTTCATATTGTAGTTCTACAGTCTGCTCCGGCAAACAATTTCCAGATTAAATTCTAATCACAACATCAATGAATACGATAGACTATCAGTCAAGCACCAATTTACATGCAAATTCAACAGTAATTGAGCAGATATTGCCTATATCAAGTAAACATAATCTAGATCTAATTTCTGAAAATTGATTTCATATTATTCAATAAAATCTGGATACAGACAGGTATGAGCTTGTGGGGAAACATTATAGTCCTTACAGTTTTCATAACAAGTGCTATAAAAGTGTTTTCCAATCTTCAAAAACAAATGATAAACAGAAAATGGCATGTTTTTATATTCCATTTTAATATTGGCAAAGAAGCCAAATCAGGCACTGTGACTGTCATCAAAACCGATAAAAAAGAATATTATCTATTATTCAGAGTTAAAGCTGCAAGTTAGCCAATATATTTCAAGTAAAATGTACTAAAATTTTAAGAAAATTTTTAAGATTCAAGTAATAATTTAGAAGTTGTGTGTGATTATGTGTGCCATATTTCTACTGTGTCACTAACACAGTAAGGCCTATTTTTGCATATTTTCCTCCTCCACCAGTAAAGCTGGGAAGTTGCCATTTGACCATTACAGTGTCAGCACAGCTTTAGAACTCAAAGTAACTATTACCTGGCATGACCCTTCTTTATAAAAGTAAAATAACTTTATATACTGACAAAAAAAGATTGCCATATTACTTCCTAGCTTTAAATCATAATAAACACACATTTACTTGGGTTCATATATAGTTTAATCCAGAAAATCTTTCTCCATTTATCTATTGCAATAATGATTAAATATTGTCACAGGTGTAAAATATATGAATGAAACATGATTTGTTATTAGTCAAGCTAACCTTAATGACTCTCACAAGGGAAATACTAAAACAGCATTTACTAGCGACTACAGGACAAGATAGAAAACCTCACTGAAACTCCTCTCATGGGACACTGGCTAATTAACTACAAATCTAGTTAGAGCACAACAACATTGATGACATCAATGGAATCTTCTTGTAACCACTTTTTTACAGTTAAACTATAAAAAACTTGTGTCACTGACCAACCTTTCAATCTGTAGACTAATGCATAGTTTGACAATCAATCAGACAAGCTTTTTGAGGTAAAGGTCACAGTGATCTTGACCTCAAATCATTAAGGGGTCACCTTCTACTTCTGACCAAGCTCTCCATCATATGTGAGAGCCATTGGCCATAATGTCCTTCAAATACTGATTGGATAAGCTTTATAAGGTCAATGTCACAGTGGCCTTGACATTAAACCAACTGGACTCAAACTAATAAGGGTCATCTAAAGGTTCTGACCTTACCTTCAAATCTGATGACTGCCCCCAAAAGCATTCTCTAGTTATTGATTGGATCAATAAAGGTCTGGCATACAGACCAACATTTTCAAAGCAATTAATCCCCATCCAAAATTCCTTGAATATGGCATAAAAGATAATGCCAATTAAGGGGATAGGGCTTGTGGAAGTTTACAATACATATGGAGCATCTACAAGAACAGTCTTTAGTCCATTTATAGCTAGAATGATTTTTTGTTCATTTAATTTATATGGCTGTCTAAATGAAGACATGTACAGCTATCAATTAAGTTACACCAGATAAACTAATTGCTATATGATATCCTAAATTCTCGAAATACAGGCTTTTAATTGATTTGTCTGGTTATCAGTAATTATTGTCAATATAATTGTTGATAATCTCTGATACTTCAATCAATTACATCATTATCTTACAGTGGCAGCACCCATCTCCATAATTAGCAAAACAATTAAAACATGTCAATTATCAATAAAAAAAATCATAGAATTATTTAACTTGGGAGATATGTCAAAGAAATGTTGAAATGAAGTGATGAATTGTTAATTGCAATATTGAGAAAGGATATGTCAACATTTTACAATTGAATAAAATGTCTTGACACTAATGGTTTCTTTTTGTTTTGGTTGCTATGGAAACAAGGGGCAATGATGAGGTAAGTCAGTAATTAGTGCAAAAAGTAAATATAGACGAAATTAAACAAAGTTGTGCAATAACCATCAAGGTTGGTATAGATAATGTAATATGAATGGAGGCAAAGCCTTATGAACAGGGAAGTCATATAAAACTAGAAATGTGTCCATAGTACACGGGTGCCCCCACCGCGCCACTGTTCTGTCAATCTTATGACTCTGGCTCAAATATTTTTTGAAAACTAAAAATCTTTTACTAAGTAAAGGGCAAGAACTTTTACAAATACTGAATAAATCCACAAGCAAACCCCAAGGTGCATAAGTACACATGCTCACCAACATTCTTGTAAACTTTTAGGCCTACAAGTGAAATACTTTTTGAGCTATGCATGAACAAGTTGAAAATTGCAAATTTATACTACTGTAAGTCAAGGGCAATTACTCTTATAAAACTGAAAAAAATCCACATGCAAAGTCCCAGGTTCATAGCTTCACAGTGATGTGAATCATTATTCCTGTAATTTAGTGATGTGGATCATTAGGTGGCTTCAATTTCAAGTTCCAACTATAACACCCCAAACAAAAGGTGTAGTAAAATAATCTGTGATTCAGTATTTCAAGACGGTCATCCCAAAATTCTACAAACAATTTTTCCTTAATTTTCATTCATTAGTTTAAGAAAAATATCATGTCAAGTGTTGTTTTATTTTTCTTAATTTAAACTCAGGTGCAACTTAATTTAAACTCAGGTGCAACTTAATTTTAACTCAGGTGCAAAGATTGTGCTGATGAGAGAGCACTATTCACAATTACTACACAATTACTAAGACAAATATCTTGTAATAGAGCCACCAAATGTTCTTACGAAAGAAGTTTAAATGGAAGTTCAGAAAGGTGCTTGTTATAAGTGATACATTTGACAAAGGACAATCAAATGCTGCTAAAATCAAAATTGATGAAGATCCATCATATAAATCTGGAAAAGATGACATTTTTAAAAAGTGTCCTGTAATTTTAGTGAAGATGCCTGGAAGGGCAGGGCTTCAGACAAGGAAGAAGAGAACTGTTTCACTATTATCTTGCTTAATATCTTAAAGGGACTTGTCAATCATTCATCATTTTTAAGAAAAAATTCGAAATGTTTACTGACTGAAAAGTGTACAGCGCAGACAATAATAAGATGGCACGGATGTTCTGCACTGGTCACATGGGTAGCAGCAGACTTCCACGGGTAAACAATGTAAGCCAAATTTACAGTAACCTCTGGCCCATGGTAATTAAGAAAAACCTTACCCCATAGTTATGATGGATGAAAGATCCAACAACCTTTAATGCTCACCTGATTCATCTACTTCATTTTCTTAAGACTAAAATTTATTTTAATTAAATATTTTCTTGTATTTGTTTCTGAAAAAAAAAATTTGGAAAAATATTTTTTTCTGAAATTTATACCTTTCCATCATATCTGTATCAAAATTGCAACAATTTTTAAAATTAGATAAACACATTTTTTTTTCATAATGTAACAATTTTTAATAATTTTATTTTAGGAGCAAACATTGGAAAGCAGACATTTCTTAGAGGTTTTCAGATGGGAATTTCATGTTTTCAAAAATAAACTTGATCCTGATTAATGATTGATCATTTGTCACATTGATCTTTAATCTTTACAGGGCTTGTATTTTTACCTTGTCAGGATTTATGGCACTAACATTTTAAACAATGACAGTTAAAGCGGCCTACAGCTTTATTTTTTGTTTGAAAAACAACTCTGTGTTGTTTCAAACTTGGTAATTTTTCAGTATCATTATCTCCGCAAAATGCATCATTTTAGCCTACTTCAAAACAGCATACCAAGAGTTATTTATAGGGAGCCAGTGACGCTTGTATCTAAAAATAAAAGATCGGGAAAACGAATGGTCTGCTTTACTAACTTACATATAGAGAACAGACCGGTAGATTAGAGGTATTAAGAGGTTTCCTTATTGTTTATGTATTTTATCTACAGCAAATTTCAATTTCCATCTTAATTTTTTTTATTCGACAATTACATGAAATGATTTATCTAAAAATAACATATTTTAACCTTTAGTAAAGCTGAAGGCTGCTTTAATAATGAACATGTGCATCACGTGACTGATCGCCATAGATAATCATGGCTTTATTTAGGGTAGGCCATGTGGCGTCTTTACTAGTTAAGGTAGACATCATGTGCTCCTTCATACATTATTTCCAGCACCCTAGTAGAACCATCGGGCTTCTAAAAGCTAACTGGATATCTGCCTCACATCACCCAACATTAAGTCCCTGTCCGGATTTGAACCCATATTGGTGATGGGTAAGTGATTGTTAGACAGCACTCTCGACGTCAGACTGACTAAGCCATGCAAGTTTTGGCTTCAATTTTTAGTTGGATTTTAAATTAAAGGTAACAACATAGCAACTTTCTGCTTTAACTGGTCAAAGAAGACCTCTAAAGTCCCTTTTTGACTTTCTTCAGGCACCAGCAAGCACTTAAGTAAAATCACTGACCTAACATTTTTGCAAGCAAGTTTAAGATAGAAACTAAAGTCTCTTAAAGGATTCGAACACACAGTGGCGAGGGACTAGTGAATTAAAGTCAGCAACTGATACCACACTGTCACAGAGGCATTCCAACAATGTATGGTATGATATGGAAGATAATATATTGAAGAAGAAATAATAAATTATTTTATAATAATGATTAGGGAAGGTACAGAAGGATGGTCTGGAGTAACATTATGGAAGTTAAAATGGGATTACACAGCGTGAAACTTCTGCAAATATAACCAATGCTTACCAGTCTTAATCAACTGCTATCTTTTCAACATTATAAATATTTAAAATGAAAAGGATTGCCTTAATAAAATTACGATCAATTTAACATTACATAATTTGTGTAATGGACTTTCCCTGCTTGGAATATGGAACAGTCCATTCATTATAAAAAGCAGGTACTGTATAATTCTCTAATAAATGCACCTTGATGTGTTAACTTTTACAAAAGGGGGCTAATTTTAGTACAAAATAATGTCAAAATAAAAAGGAATATTTATTGTTTTTATGTTAATTTTCTGAATTATATATACTATATACACCAGCATGTTTAAATTTGTCCTTGTTTCCTTAACTAGAGTTATGTCTAAGTACATTGTCACTTAGTTTTATGTCAAAAACAGTGCGGGAGGAGAGGCCTTTATTAGGGGAGGGGCATTTATAAAGAAGTTCATGATTGTGGCTAGAATTAAAAGTTTATCACTTTTCAATAACTTCAATAATGAACAATCTAAGCAAATGACAGATTGGGATAATTTCATATTATAGCTGCAGCAAAAACCCCTCCAGAATAAAATTCCAAACACCACATCAATGAATACTTTAGACTATCAGTCAAGCTGTAATTTACAGGCAAATTTAACAATAATTGAGCAGGTATTGCCTATATCAAGTAAACATAATCTAGATCTAATTTCTGAAAATTGATTTCATATTATTCAATAAAATCTGGATACAGACAGGTACGAGCTGGCACAGTAACAATGCTTAGTTTTCCTTACTGATGCTATCAAAGCTGAATTTGCTACCTGAAGGAAAGTTATCTTCTGATTTGTTATTATTGCACCTAATTGTGATATAAAATTTATGTTTTGCTGATTTGACAAAATTTATAGGTATAGATATGGATTGTAAGACTGTTAATCTAACTTTTTGGGGGAATTATGGGTAAAACATTATCTTTAGGTTTCCTGGACAGACTTCTGCAAACAGCTGAGGACAACATTATTAAAGTTGGAAAGTTGATCAACCAAAGTCAGGCTGCATGCAGTCTTTATACTGGTGGTGTAAGACTACAATACTGGTGGTGAAAGACTACAATACTGGCGGTGAAAGACTGCAATACTGGTGGTGTAAGACTACAATACTGGTGGTGAAAGACTGCAATACTGGTGGTGAAAGACTGCAATACTGGTGGTGTAAGACTGCAATACTGGTGGTGTAAGGTGGTGAAAGACTGCAATACTGCTGGTGTAAGACTGCAATACTGCTGGTGAAAGACTGCAATACTGGTGGTGAAAGACTGCAATACTGGTGGTGAAAGACTGCAATACTGGTGGTGAAAGACTGCAAACTGGTGGTGTAAGACTACAATACTGGTGGTGAAAGACTGCAATACTGGTGGTGAAAGACTGCAATACTGGTGGTGAAAGACTGCAATACTGCTGGTGTAAGATGTGAGCGGTGTAAGACTGCAATACTGGTGGTGAAAGACTGCAATACTGGTGGTGAAAGACTGCAATACTGGCGGTGTAAGACTGCAATACTGGCGGTGTAAGCCTGCAATACTGGTGGTGAAAGACTGCAATACTGGCGTTGAAAGACTGCAATACTGGTGGTGAAAGACTGCAATACTGGCGGTGAAAGACTGCAATACTGGCGGTGAAAGACTGTAATACTGGCGGTGAAAGATTGCAATACTGGTGGTGAAAGACTGCAATACTGGCAGTAAAAGACTGCAATACTGGCAGTGAAAGACTGCAATACTGCTGGTAAAAGACTGCAATACTGCTGGTGTAAGACTGCAATATTGCTGATGAAAGACTGCAATACTGGCGTTGAAAGACTGCAATACTGGCGGTGAAAGACTGCAATACTGCTGGTGAAAGACTGCAATCCTGATGGCAATGAAAGACTGCAATCCTGATGGCATAAAGACTGCATAAGCATTATTCATTTGAGAATTATTTGAGAGGAGCCAATTTTTGCTTTTTTTGCTCTTGAATGTACATTGTAATAAACATTTTAGGGATTTTTATAGTGTTTTATATTGTTGTCCAAAGCAGAAGATATTGAAGCTTTATTGTCTGGGTTTGACATTGACACTGTTAAGGTTTATATGGCAACTTTGTAGCTTTATATGTCAAGGATCACCTTTGGTTCTTCCATTCATGCATTGATTTCAAAGCAAAAGCAAGCTCCTGAGTAGAATCGGACAGCTTCATGTTAGCATCTCACATAAAAAAATACAAAGTAACCTCGGTAGGAATTCAAACAAAGGTTAGGGTTCTAGCGCATCCTTCAGTCTAGCGATCCCTTCAGTCACCGAGGCTTTTACTGAAGAATCTAGGTATACATTGTACAAAGCCCGTTATAAACAAATTCCCTCATAGAAATTTGACTGTTTGAAAAAATTTAAAAAGATTTTTACACTGGTAATTTTATCATGAACCTGTTTAATTTCAAAATAAAAAGGAGGGAAAAAAAACTGCCCCCCAAAATTTTTAAAAATGTTTACTTGGGCATGGCCCAAAAATAATGAAAATTTAAATGGGTTTACTTTCAAAAAAACAAACCAAAGAATCAGAGGGAAACCCTAAAAACTGGATTTTTCCATTTTTTTTCCAGCCAAAAATCAACAACATCAAAAACAACCTATTCAAGAAGATCAAGACACTTAAAGTATAATTACATGCAGGTGTTTCAGATTCTGATTCAAAACTAAGAATATAAATTAAATATAATGAGAAATTTATGAGACATTTTCCAGTTTAAATAAATTTAAATGAAAATATTGTTACAATTATATAGACTATTATCAAAATCTGTTATAAATGAATATCTAACCATATCTGACCCATCCCTATATCCAGATTAAATTAGATCACCTAGAATAATATCATTATTTTTATGACATGTCGTAAGTGGTGAAAAATGGGGGATAAATTCACAGAAAATGCAAATATCAATAAATTATATGAGAAAAGTGATATTAAATTGTCAAATATTCTCCAAATGAGTTACAAAAGTAATGTTTTATTAATGTTAAATGTCTAGAAAATATTTCCATAGATATTTGACATTTATTTACCAAAGATTCTTGAGCTATGGGTGTAGAGTAATATATACATATCAATTAGTACAACATACAATGTATTTATTATAGCTCTATAATACAAAGGTTTTAAGAGATTAGATTTGGATGGGACTGGATTTTTTGTTGCTGTTGTTTCTTGTTGTTGTTGTTTTTTGAGATTTGCTTACTATTATCTGATGGAGGTTTTTAACTTTTAACCAATACATGTACCTTTGTGCAAAATTTCAGATCATTCACTCACTCTTTTTTTTTCTAGAATAATATTTTTTTATGTAAAATGTAAATGCATGAAATGAAAAAGTGTATGTTTTTTTTTTTAAGTATTAACCGGTTTTAATGTTTTTCACTCAAATTGGGCTATTAAATGCACTAAGTATCAATTTTCAATTAAATTCTTAGTATCTTTTAGCCTGTTTTACCAACAACCAAAAACAAATCTTACAAACTTCAAATAGTTAAAAAAAAAACAAACAGGCTCTTTCTTGTATTATGGCTGTATTAAATATAATAGGAAGTTGATATTAACAATTTTCTGACATGCAGGAAGTTGAAAATAACAATTTTCCGACATGTAGGAAGTTGATATTAACAATTTCTGACATGCAGGAAGTTGATATTAACAATTTTCTGACATGTAGGAAGTTGATATTAACAATTTTTCAACGTGTAGGAAGTTGATGTTAACAATTTTCCACGTAGGAAGTTGATATTTACGATTTTCCGACATATAGGAAGTTGATATTAACAATTTTCTGACATGCAGGAAGTTGATATCAACAATTTTCCGAAATGCAGGAAGTTGATGTTAACAATTTTCTGACATGCAGGAAGTTGATATCAACAATTTTCCAAAATGCAGGAAGTTGATGTTAACAATTTTCTGACATGTAGGAAGTTGATATTAACAATTTTCCGACATGTAGGAAGTTGATATTAACAATTTTTCAACATGTAGGAAGTTGATATATTAACAATTTTTTCGACATGTAGGAAGTTGATATCAACATTTTTCCGACATGTAGGGAAGTTTATATTAACAATTTTAACATGACATTGCAGCAGATTACAAAAGATTGGATTCTTATCTAATTACTTAGCTAATTATGTATTCAGCAGAGCATAATTAACAGCTCATTTATAATTAATTATAGTCAAGACAAGTATATTAGACTGAAGCAGTAACAAGCTTTTTTCTCTAAATAACCCCCCCCCCCCCTTCTTTTTAACTAGTACAGTCCTGTTGACCTAAGAAATAAGACAAGAATACTTGTTATACTACATGGTTCACTTCAGCTGAGCTAAACAAGAGGGAGCTGTAGCTATAGGGTTTGGTCTCTTCTTGGAATCACACAAACTTCCAGGGGATCAAACTCATGCTACCTTTAAATGAGATTCCAGGATTCAACAAAAATTCTGGAATCACACAAACTTTCAGGGGGGTCAAACTCATGCTATACAGGATTTAACAATAATTTTGGAATTACACACATTTAAAAGGAATGTAACTTCTGCAACAGTTATCAATAAATCTCACGCTTCACTTATTTTGCTAAACATTGGGTCTGCCATGTCAAATATTCACAGATTAAAGATAAGCAACTGCGATTTTAAATCTGGATTATCAGAACCTTCAACACATAACTTAAATTCCTATACATCAAATAGACTTTTTTTTTTCACTGGTAACCACAGTGCATATCTACATATAAACTAAAAAAGTTGAGCTGGAATGTGACAACAATGTGGATAAGGATAACTGTTGCAAAATAGCCAGAGCCTGTACATTTTCATTGACTTTTTGATTTTTCTAAATCAATTCATCAATTGTTGAAATAAAATAATACTAATTGTTTGATTTTTTATACGAAGAAACAGTTCTTTTTGTTCATACAAATGTTACTGGTATATCTAACACAAAGTCTGCTGGAATTGTTAAGTTTACAGGTATACAATTTATTTTAGTCTGATCGTGTTGGAAGCTATAAGCTTATAGAAACACTCTCGAATCTGTTCCTGGAACCAACCAATACTAAGCAATAAATGTAACGTTTCTTGCTCAAGGAAACAATGGCTTGCCCCTGACATGCTGAAATTGTCGTCAATCACTCTTACTTTCTAATAATATAATAACTAATAAGAACTTATAAATAACCAAATTCTTCCACATAACAGCTTGTTATTTGAACTTCTGCTTTTGAGTAAGGCCCCCACGATTACACGTTTAAACGGGTTCGTTTCGATTTTCATTCATAAACGTTTACGATATTGTTTACCGTTTAATCGAAATGACCATATTGTCTTACAAAATTTCTTAATCATTGCCTGTAATCATGGATTTTATCAATTCTAGTGGTTTATTCCAAAGTAAACAAACGGAAAATATGTGTTTACAACCCTCCACACAGCATTACGGTGCAAAATTGCTCGTGACATAATACATTTTTGGTAAAAAATGGGGTTACAATGCAAAAAATGTGTGCTGACTCAATCGTGATGAGCCCTGCACATTCTTTATTTGTACATGTATAAAAAATAGAAAGAAAGACATCATTTGGCGACTTAAATACATGGTGTGTATAGTACATAGAGGTACCACCGTTTAAACGGTATCGTTTCGGTTCTTAGCAATCGTGTAAACGTTTACAAAAAATTGTAAACGTGGGAGCCTTACTTTTGAGTCAATACTATATACATGTACATGTATAGCGCTTATGATTTGTCAAATACAATGTATAAAAGTTCTTCTACTTTCAACATCTACAAACTGTGTTTTTATTTCTAAAACGAAATAAAACTGAAATAAAATTTACCTGGTTCAGTTCATCACACTAAGATTGATATACTGATTGATTGATTGATTGATTGATTGATTTAATAAGTCAAGTGTATGTGTGATTTGGTGAATGACAAGAAAGTGTGTGTGAGTGAGCCAGTGTGTGAAAGAGTGAGCCAGTGTGTGAAAGAGTGAGCCAGTGTGTGAAAGAGTGAGCCAGTGTGTGAAAGAGTGAGTAATTGTGTGAAAGAGTGAGCAATTGTGTGTAAGAGTGAGCAAGTGTGTGAAAGAGTGTGTGACTGAGTGATCTTGTGACTGCATCAGTGAGTCAATGATAAACTGTTTTTCAGAAATATAAAAGCTTTAAAAAACTTTTGGAATGAGCAATATACAAATTTACGTTCAGTTCAAACATCCCGTTAAAACATGACATTGCCCAGACGAGTAATTTATTTCATATTTGAAACACCAAGAACAACTCTCACTCAGCAAATAATATATTTCATCTGATTTAAAAATTATGCCAGACAATTTGAATCATTTCAGAGACCACAGAATGATAATACTTAACTTTACTAAAAAAATTATCACAATATTTTACCTTCTTTAGACCTAAATATGAAGGTTATTGATAACATAGCATATCTAACACTAAATGAAACACCTAATTATCTGAATTTTGATAGTGGCAAGGCGTTCTGATAAAAACTCCATTAGCTAATGTTAAACAAACAATCCGACTTCTTGAAGACTTTATCTGATCAGGATAATTGATAACTTCCAGAATATTATCATCGTCAACATCAATATAATATCTCTAATATAACATCGGCACTTTTAATGTAAAGATAATAACCACTTGAAAACTAATGCTCATTAAAACCTTATCAATGTAAGAAAACAAAGAAGATTTTATTCGAAGAGTAGAAACAAATTAAAGTTTCTGAGAAATTGTGCGTACCTGATAAATTTCATTTGAATAGACCCTGTGACCTTTACTTACTGTTTGTTCTCATTTTTGGACGCAAGGGATGAAGAAAATAAGGCAGATCATGACCTTTACGAAACGTTTGATCTCATTTTTGGACGCAAGGGATGAGAAAAATAGGACAGATCAACCTGTCAGTACCAGGTAGCCTTTTTCTGACATGAATTCAAGAATATCATACAATATTATGTCATAGTTACCGGACAATAATTCCATATATATTCATAAAGGCAATAAACACCTAGCTGCTCACGTTTCACCACCATATACTTCTTATTTTGTAATACATTACGCAAAACTAACTTCCTTTTTTTAACTACATGTACCGTATATAAAAAACGTAACAGAGATCTTAAACTCAAGTTTAATTTATTTCATGTTACTTATTCAGATATAACCTTGTCATAGATTAGTAAAAATGTCAATAAGTTAACCATCACTGGTGCGATATAAGGAATCTCCAGTTACGCTCGTGCCCAATCAAAACAAACTAATAGGCTACTCTCCTCTCTCTCTCATCCCCAACCCTTTAATATTACTAAAAATGTAATACGAACATTTTTGAATGGCATAAAAATGACAACAGACTAACTTAACAAGGTTCAGAAAGGTGCCCCCACTATTTTGTTACTATATATAGTAACAAACATAAGAAAATATGTTCTTATTCATCTACATGCGTTTGCGACCAGCATGGATCAAGACCAGCCTGTGCATCCGCGAAATCTGATCAGGATCCATGCTGTTCGCTATCAGTTTCTCTACTTGTTATTGGGTTTGTAAGCAAACAGCATGGATCCTGATCAGACTGCACGGATGTGCAGGCTGGTCTGGATCCATGCTGGTCGCAAACACATTATGTTAGTTTTGTCATGGCGCAGCTCAAATATTGATGATAAATCAATATAACAAATACTCTTCATTTACATTCTACTTGCACACAGACACCTGTTACTCACACATTTTAGTAAAGTACATGTACTGACTGCATAAAATTATAATGTACAGGTATAAAATGGCGTCTGCTGTTTTTTTTTCTTCTGATCATCCCTTTTGTCATCAGTATTACTATAGTTTTACATATGTCCTTTTTCAGAGGGGATGCATTTCTGTTTCAGCTTAAGTGAAACTTTCGTCAATTTCAGTCATATGGTGTTCATATGAGAAAATTAAAGATTAAAATAAATATCCCTTAAGAATTGACCAACAGGAAAAATATCATTATTATCGAACTACTTTCAAAAAAACCCAACAAAACCAACGAAAAAATGCCAGCATTTTATCTGAGGGAGTTAACTTCAATTGACAATTTAGAGTAAACTAAGTATGAGTTATCTATAGTTGAATTTACACTAAACTGAATATAAAGACCACTGGTCACTCCTGAGCAGTTATTAAATTCAGTACAGTATTGCAGCTCAAAACAGTGATCCATATCAATTTCCATGGTGTATATAAAATAAATATTAACACCAATGAATATATAAATATGTTATTCTACAGACTGGGATTGGGTTTATAATTTATACCTGAAATGTTACAAGTCAATCTAGACCATATGTTATTGTTGATATTTCCTACAGAGCTGTCATTTGCATGTTATGACATTTAAGACATAATTTATATATATATATATACATATGACACAAAAATATAGCTCTAAAATAAAGAGGGCATGTAATGATTCTGAGAAAGTCATAAATAGAATAAAGGTTGGTTGGAGCAAAAGTTAACAGTTCAAAATAGAATCCTCAGTAAACAAACAATTTAAAATTCACAAAACTGATGCCCATTCAGTGATTGTAACAGATTCTTGCTACATTCAAAATTGCACAACACTATTGAAGGCAACTGTTATTGTAATTACTGGAGCTTGTAATTGCTCATAATTATTTCAGTGTACCATGTAAAACACGGCAACTAACATCATAGAGACAACATCATGAATGTTGCTTCAAAGAAATCCAATGCTTCATTTAGCTTTAAAAGTAAATAATAACTTCATCACCAGGCAAGACTGTACCTGATGACATTTAGTGTTTTTGATAATATCTCAGTGCCCTCTGATGTTCTGAAATAAAATTTTTATGTCAACTTCTGATACAAAATTTTATTAAATGGATATACAGTACAACCTCTGCAAAACAGCAACCTTTTGGGAAGCAAAGATTTTGGTTGTTGTAGAGAGGGGTTGGTCTACAGAGGTTAAATTCAGTGTTTAATCTTAGCGTGGGAAGATTTGATTCTGTTGCTATAAAGAGGTTCTTTCTCTACAGAGGGCCTGCTACAGAATCATGTGTTGTTGCAATTATAATCAAACCTTTGATAAAGACCATGCTTTTATTCAAAGCAAACATTTCTACATTTATGAAGAATATTCAACAAATATAGCAAACATTCAACATTTTAAGAGAAAATTTCAAAATATATACAGACTGAATAGGGGACAGTGCAGACCATGATCAAACAGCACAGATGTGTCACCTGATCTTGGTCTGCACTGGTTGTCCTCAACAGGCTAAGGGGTAATCATTAAAGGCAAAGTTCAAAAATGAAGGAACTTTCATGAACATGTCTAAACTAAGATTTTTTAACTTTACCAGCTGTATTTTACAACACATCAACACAAACTGGTCATATACTGCTAAATTGAACTAAGGTCTCTAACAATTGAGTCCAAGGTTACAAAGAAATTTTCTAAGCTCAAACTCAGATCTACCATATTTAATTGATCAGAAACCAGCTCAGGATGTACACTGACCAATGAAAATCAAGAGATTTGAGACTGAACTCATGAAAATGTCTTGAAACCTTGAGGACTGGTGTCATTTATTGTCCACCTACCTTCACATGATATCACAGGTATGTTAAACCTTTTTATCATCCTCAGCAATTGTTCTCGAATCTCTGTAGCACGCACCAGGCCTTTAAAATTTAGTAAGTTCTCATGACACCATTTTGCTGATTTATCATACTGCAATGGGAAATATATGAATATTTATATGTTGATGTTTAAAGTCACAACCATACTGTTACAGACATATGGTGACTGTTAGCTGTTAGGAGAGCAGAATAATAAAATATGATCTATTGTGCAATATTCAGTATATTTACTACAGTGGGTATCTTTCTAAAGAAGAAGGCACTTGTGAAGAAGCTAATAAACACAGGCACCTTGATAGGAGCTAGTAGTAGCAGTTAAATTGTAGCAGGGTAGTAAAAGGCATATTGGTAGAAGTTGTTTGAACTAGGCACCAGGGTAGAAGCTGCAGAACCAGGCACAAGGGTAGAAGCTACTAGAACCTATGCAGAAACAGGGACCTGGGAAGAACTGGTAGCATCAGGAACCAAGATAAAAGCTGGTAGAAGCAGGCACCAGGGTAGAATCTGGTAGAAGCATGCACTACGGTAGAATCTGGTAGAAGCAGGCACCAGGGTAGAATCTGGTAGAAGCAACACTACGGTAGAAGCTGGTAGAAACAGGCACCAGGGTAGAATCTGGTAGAAGCACTCACTACCGTAGAAGCTGGTAGAAGCAGACACCAGTGTAGTAACAGGTAGAAGCATGCACGAAGGTAGAAGCTGGTAGAAGCAGACACCAGTGTAGTAACAGGTAGAAGCATGCACGAAGGTAGAAGCTGCATGCACGAAGGTAGAAGTTGGTAGAAGCAGACACCAGTGTAGTAACAGGCAGAAGCATGCACCTAGGTAGAAGCTGGTAGAAGCAGACACCAGTGTAGTAACAGGCAGAAGCATGCACCTAGGTAGAAGCTGGTAGAAGCAGACACCAGTGTAGTAACAGGCAGAAGCATGCACCTAGGTAAGCTGGTAGAAGCAGACCCTCGGAAAAAGCTGAAGTCTAGGCAGAAGCTGGTGGAAGCAAGCACCAGGGTAGAACCTGGCACCTAGGAAGAAACTTGAGGAAGCAGCAGCCTGGGAAGGAAATTCTTTTTGTAATCTAGCTGGATATTTCCTTTGGAAAAACAATCTATATAATATTGAAATGCAAAAAAATTTAGAAACTTGAGAATTTTTAAAAAAAAAGTTATGTAAAAAAAACATATATTTTCAAAATAAAACATAATATATCTCTGTGTTAATCATGGTAAGTATTAATGTTAAATCTAGACTTATTACAAAAACTCACCTTAATAAAAGCTCTGTATACATTCACTAATGATACATGGTCCCCTTCTTCAACTGAAAACTTTCTTCTGATTCGATTCTATATCAAGAAATAATATTACATACATAATGCATCAAACATATATAAATAAGCGTTTCATATTAAAACACCTTTCCTTTGTCTGGGACCGATAGCAAATGTGTTTGTTTCTTTATTTCCCTAACATCCTGGTAGCACTCCTTGATGAGTTACATACTCAAGAACAAAATTTCTTTTCATTTAAATCATTAAAGTCTTTTCATGAATTAATAACTTCATTTTTATGGCAAATCAACACAATAATATTATATGAACATGGTATTGAATGAGCCAAACAAAAACAATATCCTTATGCATAACAACATATTTTGAAGCCATTTAAGTAAATCACAACAATACACTTCTAGTAATACTAAAAAGTATACAATGTAAATATATAATCATTCAAAATTTAAAATTGCCTTCCATCAGTACTTTAAGTACTTTGATTTTATTTTGATATTCAAATCCCGTGTTACAGAGAAAACTGTGCTGTCTGAACTTGAGTAGAACCCAGAACCATCAGAACACTGTTCCTCCACTCTACCAACTGAGCTATCCAGCCACTTACACATTTTCCCCACTAAATAGCAAACAGTTCTTATCTATGACATACTCCTCCCTGCATTATTGAAAATCATCCTTAAATTTCTCAGGGTTACAAAGCAATGTGAAATAAACCCTTGAGCTATAACTCAAACCCGGGACCCTCAGAATACTGTTCTGCGGCTTTACAGACTGAGGTGACCAGCCACTTGCACATTTTTTGCTCTTTCACTGGAAAATTCCATGTTCATAACAGAACAAATCTAATATACAACCATGGCAAAGTAAGGACTATCAATAGCCAATGGTTAAAGCAACCAAAGTCACATGACCACTGAGTACCATATCAAAATGTCTAGGAATAATCTTACAGCTGTATGTTTCTGTCCACTAGGTGATACAAACACATTCTGTATCTGTGACATGGCCGCTATGATAACCGCCTCCTCTGAACAACCAAACTCTCCTGTAAACACAATTATTTATATATGTTAATATTTATTCATAACTACAAAATAACAGTCAGGACAATATAATTTTATATCATGAATGAATCTAACAATTTGTTTGTGTTGTGAATACATAAACTCATCAAAATATCTGCTGAATATTTTGTTATAAAATATGTTATTTTATCATATTATTTTATTTATAAAGCCTTATGTGACATCAAAGGAAGACTTTCTGTAATGAGTCATGGAAACAATAACTAGTGTTTTACTGGTTCAACTTACCTGAGACAAGCAACATCTTAGAAAACATTGGTGTAAGAGGAAACTCCGCCATTCTAAGACCCAGCGGAGATGTTAGATTGCCATTGTCATCTAAAGCTGAAAAATTATGTTTGGACAATACAGAATTCTAACATGGATTACTATGGCTGCAGTGACCCTTGAATACATGTTTTTATAAAAGACTATTTAAATAACTGTTTTAGTTTCAAGAATAAAAAAATAAGAACCCTGCACCTGATGTTAACACTTATCTGTTCAATATCCTCTTTTGATAAAAAATTTAAGTTAAAAATGGAATGTAACTCCTTGAACTATGCTCCTTGTCTAACAACTGCACCCTGCCACAATAAGAAAACATTTCAAGTTTCATATTGATACCTTTAAAACTTTTTGAATTATGGGCTTTATTAAAGTTCCAGCATAATGATGACAATGATGTTGATGCTGTAGCGATCATAATTACTCAACTTTTTCTCAGAAACAGACGAGGTAATAATACTCCTTGAGTTAAATTAAACAGGAAAAACAACTCAAGAGAGGAAATGATTATACATTGTTTATAAGAATTTAATGCAAAAATTCTTCTCTTTAACCTGGATTTTTATGTCTTACCTCCAAGTGCATACAACAGTTCCAGGCCTCGCACCATGTTCTGAGCTGGGGGTGCCTGTAACATTAAATTTAATTTATAACCATTATCATTGAAGAAAATACAAAATTAATTATCAAGGTACCATATGCAACAGCTCAAAAAACATTTTGTTGAACAGTTATTTAAACATTGCCACATACAACCTGTCAAAATTCTTTATAAGTAACATTGTAAACATAAACTATTAGTGCGAATGATAAAAGAAAAACAAGAGCTGTCCGTAAGACACTGCCCTTGACTATTACAAGTACTTGCCTGGGAGTGGACATGATGGTCACTAACAAGTATTTAAGTTTCAAAGCAATGCCTGAAAGTGTAATAAGAAATAAATATTGTGGAACGAAAAAATTTAACCAAAAGTGTGGTCTGGACGCCAGTGCCCGAATAAGTAGGATAGCTCTCCCTACAATATAAATATAATAGTCAAACAATAAAAGAAAAGAAACTTTCAATATAATATTAATAATTAAACAAATACTTTGGCTTACTGATAGAAAATGGAACCTTAACACATTTGCAATACCCAAAGCTTTGAGCTGGAGTATAACAGGAGCCAGGTCTGATCTCTGCATCTCTGGCACTGTGGCCTCCGGTAATTTATCATAATCAGCCTCTGTAATAAATACAACCAATATTTGATGTAAGAAATTATATCAGGCTTTATACAGCAAAATCTGTTAGATATGACACAGCCTACAACTTGACAATAAATTATTACAAAATAATTAATTGTCATATTAAATGGGTTTTATGTCACACTGGTTTTAAGTGTCGCTACACTGTTTTTAAGTGACACTCTGGATTTAAGTCACATGTGTTTTATGTCATCCTGGTTTTATGTCAGAATGGTTTTATGTCACACTGGCTTCAAGTCACACTGATTTTATGTCACACTGATTTAAATTACAACAGTTTTATGTCATCACATTGGTTTTAAGTCACACTAGTTTTAAGTCACACTGGTTTTATACCAATCCGGTTTTAAGTCACACTGGTTTTATGTCGCATTGGTTTAAAGTCACAACAGGTTTATGTCATCACACTGTTTTTAAATCACAGTAATTTTAAGTCACACTAGTTTTAAGTCACACTGGTTTTATGTCACACTGGTTTTATGTCATACTGGTTTTAAGTCACAGTTGTTTTTATATCAATCTGGTTTTATATCAATCTGGTTTTAAGTCACACTGGTTTTAAAGTCACACTAGTTTTATGTCACACTGGTTTTTAGTCACACTGGTTTTATGTCACACTGATTTTAAATCACACTGGTTTTATGTCACACTGGTTTCAAGTCAAACTAGTTTTATGTCACACTAATTTTAAGTCACAATGGTTTTATTTCACACTGGTTTTAAGTCACATTTGTTTTTATATCAATCTGGTTTTAAGTCACACTGGTTTTATGCCACTCCGGTTTTAAGTCACACTGGCTTTATGTCAAATTTGTTTAATGTCACATTGGTTTTATGTCACAACAGGTTTATGTCATCACACTGGTTTTAAATCAAAGCAGTTTCAAGTCACACTAGTTTTAAATCACACTGGTTTCATGTCAAACTGGTTTTAAGTCACATTTGTTTTTATATCAATCTAGTTTTAAGTCACACTGGTTTATGCCATCACAATTGTTTTAAATCAGACTAGTTTCAAGTCACACTGGTTTTATGTCACACTGGTTTTAAATCACACTGGTTTTAAGTCACACTGGTTCCAAGTCGCACTAGTTTTATGTCACACCGGGTTCATGTCACACTAGTTTTAAGTCACAATGGTTTTATTTCACACTGGTTTTAGGTCACATTTGTTTTTATATCAATTTGGTTTTAAGTCACACTGGTTTTATGCCACTCTGGTTTTAAGTCACACTGGTTTTATGTCAAATTTGTTTTATGTCACATTGGTTTTAAGTCACAACAGGTTTATGTCATCACACTGGTTTTAAATCACAGCAGTTTCAAGTCACACTAGTTTTAAATCACACTGGTTTCATGTCACACCAGTTTTAAGTCACATTTGTTTTTATATCAATCTAGTTTTAAGTCACACTAGTTTCAAGTCACACTAGTTTTAAGTCACACTGGTTTTATGTCACACTGGTTTTAAGTTATATTTGTTTTTATATCAATCTGGTTTTAAGTCACACTGGTTTATGTCATCACACTGGTTTTAAATCACACTAGTTTCAAGTCATCTTAGTTTTATGTCACACTGGTTTTACGTCACACGGGTTTTAAGTCATAATTGTTTTTATATCATTTGGTTTTAAGTCACACTGGTTTCAAGTCACACTAATTTTTTGTCACTCTGGTTTTATGTCACACTGGTTTTATGTCACACTAGTTTTATGTCACACTAGTTTTATGTCACTGGTTTTATGTCACACTAGTTTTATGCCACATTAGTTTTATGTCACACTAGTTTTATGTCACATTAGTTTTATGTCACACTAGTTTTATGTCACACTAGTTTTATGCCACATTAGTTTTATGTCACACTAGTTTTATGTCACACTAAATTTATGTCACACTGGTTTTAAATGAATATACAGCTTTACTGATTGAGAAAGACCTCAGGTGCCCTTCATGCATGAGAAGGTAGATATTTCTACTCAGGTGCCCTTCATGCATGAGAGGGCACCTGAGTAGAAATATCTACCTGATATAAGTTAGGTAAAAACCATCCTAACATACAAGAAAACAAAAATTCACAAGGGATTTAAACCACAGCCATTAAGGACAAATGATACAAACTTAGCAACCTTAACCATAAAGTCATATAATACAATTTAAGTGCTAAATGTAATGCTCTTTGATGTCCCTTGTAAACATATGATCAAAACTACATGTTATATTTTAGAAAAGATGAATATAACGAGAAGCACTTTATACCAATAAATTACCTGTAAACAGTCTGTAAGCTTTGCCTGCCCGTACACGTCCTGCCCTACCAGCCCTCTGATTGGCAGATGCCTGTGACACTGGTACAATCACTAAACTTTCTAAAAGGAGGCAAGGACAAATAAACACAATATAGTAAACAAATAGATCTGAAATCGCAGCCGCAGACCATTATCAACATTAACTTGGAAATATTTTTATTTAATGAATCGGAAATATTTTTATTTAATGAAATACAGAGGTTGAAATTAAATATTTAATGACAATACAGAGGTTAAATGACACACTTTTTTATGAAAATCTATCTCATTTATTGTGTAATGGTTAGTTCTGATGTTTTCTTATGCTTTAGCATGCTGTCAGTGACAAGTTCTAGCAATGCCAACCGTGCAGACCATGATCAGCTGACAAATCATTGCAGTCTGATCATGGTTTGCACATTTCATTTGACACACAGTTGTAATTTAAAAGTTTTCCCTAAAAATGATGAACGGTTTTGTCCAGATTTAAAGATTTTTGACAAATATATTAAAGATATTTAGCATGGTAAGTGTTAATGAATGGTCTAAAGTCATACACTAGAGATGCCATCATAAAATCACAGCTACTACAAAATGAGTAGCCAACAATTAAAACACCACACCTGGCTGCTCGACTACTGATCTAATGCTGGTAAAAAAAATATGCCAACTTTGTCACAATTACTTACAGCAGAAAGACAACAGTAAATATCTAAGTATCATTCTTTTAAACAAGAAAATGTACTGACCTATGCCTGTTTTTGGATGGTATGTCCTTATTTTCACAAACCCACAATCAACAACTGAAAATGGATGAAAGTAAATGATATATTATATGTATACTTATAATGATTAAGCACCACTATTACTGACATTATATTCTAAGAATTTCAAGTAGAAGAAACAGATATTATCTTAAGAAATTTTGATATACATTAACAACCAACAGTATCAAGCCTGGTTCGACTACGCTAAGTGCACTGCTGGTGGCATAGAAAATTTAGTAACGCCACTAGTAAAATTATGGTTGAAGTCATAACGCCAACACTATAGGGAAGGGTTACCTGATGCATGAGCAGACTACTCAGGCTCTGCACTGGTGAAATACGCCTATCATTTATTACAGTTTTATCTTGAAAGTTACAAATAAAGACTTACTATACACTATGCCATTTATTGTGATAGAAGTTTCCGCTATGTTGGTAGCTACAACTATTTTACGACAATTCTTTGGTGTCCTTTCAAAAGCCTTCATCTGAAAGCAGAGAAATATTCTATTTTATTAAATCACATTACCAAAACTCTATTATCAGAAGGTATTACTTGGCTGCTGTTTGCTTTTATGCTACTATAATGACCCAAAGATGTCCACAATGGCCGGGGGGGATGGGGGGTGGGGGTGGAAAGGGGGCATAGGCTAAAAGACATTATGGTTCCAATGCATTCACACACATGTTGGAAAATTGATAACTATGTTACTATATATAGTAAAAAAAAAAATATACCTTTATACTCTTTAAGTTAGATGTTGCTAAAATATATGCTGTCATAAAAAAAATACAATAAATAACATTAAAAATTGAACCTGTTCTGCAGCAGGCAGACTGCCGTGCATTGGAACTATTTTCATTCTCATTGCATCTGGTTTCTTCAGCAACTGCTTTGCTTCTTCTCTGAAATATAGATCATAGTTTATATTTGGTCTCAAAAAATCACTTTTGAATAAAGCACAAATCATGTACAATAATGCTCTGTCGGTGTTTATTTTCATAAAGACAGACAAAACAAATGTTTTACTGGATATACTGATCTACTTAATGAAGTGGACCTACAGGCTGTTGCATAATGCAGGATATATGACTTTTCTCACATAAAGTTTTTTTTTTTTAATTACCGATGTGGTTTTTTTTTTCAGTTTTGCGGAGTCATACCAACACTTTAAAGATCATAATGTGACTCTCCAACTTTAGTGGTGGAGAAATACTTCAGGTCCTTCTCCATGCTTTATTTCAGGAATGAGAGGGCCTCTGAGAAGAACCACTGACAACTCATATTAAAGCTAGCTGAATAGCTTCCTACTGGAAAGAATACAGATTTAAAATGAGCCGCATCATGACAAAACCAACATAGTGCGTTTGCCACCAGCATGGATCCAGACCAGCCTGGGCGTCCGCGCAGTATGATCAGGATCCATGCTGTTCCCTATCAGTTTCTCTACTTGTTATAGAGTTGGTAAGAGTCTGATGCGCAGGCTAGTCTGGATCCATGCTAGTCGCAAACCCATTATGTTGGTTTTGTCGTGACGCGGCTCAAATATTCTTACATCAGGGGCGTAGCTTGAAAGAAACCAATGTGTTGGCACTTGTGTTAGGGGGGGTCCGGGGGCATGCTCCCCCGAAATTTTTTGAAAATCTACATTGCCATAGCTGCATTCTGGGGCATGTTAAGGCATGTTCTGAAGGAAGAGTATTCATAATTTTGCTGAATTTTGGTTACATTTTTTCCATCAATTTAAAGATGAGTGACCATACTTATATCTGACACTAACTCAACGCAAAGCTACTGTGACATTTTAGCAAAAAGAGCTTTTTTCCGTATATAGTTTTGGGTAATAATATATGAATCCAGAACTATACATTTAAAAAGAACAAATTTATGTAATTTTTGTAAGCAATCATCAAAATTTCAAAAATCAAAATAAGGTTGTCTAAATATATAATTAGAAAATAATGAAAACAAAGATCAACAAGATCGAACGCCATTAACTAAATGCACCCCTATACACCGGACAATCGGTATTTAAATACCAATTGATGATGAAATATCTAATGTCACACAAACAGCGTCGAATACATTTTTTTCAATAAGATTTTATGCTCCCATAATTCATGAATGAAAGCCTTAGTGAAGCATATATAAAACATAGAATAGACTGTTTACGTGAAGTCAAACATATAAAGAAAGTAAAGACAAAGCAAACTTACACCTCCAGTACGTTACCTACAGTAATGTAAGAAAAAGAATTCCGAAGAGCTTTTATTATCAAACATTTTTGTAATCTGAATGAGCTATTTCGCACGAAGTAGTGTTAGAATGTTCAAAAATCTATTTCACAATTGTAAGAATTACTTTCAGTGTGAATGAATTTGGCATGTCAGAACGCTCATATTCATTTACATGTACATGTTTATTTTAAGAACTAAAAAATCGGATATTTTCAATCATGTTTTTCCTTACATTCTTCCTTTCTTCTAATATCTCCATAAGTTACCTAAGTCTCTTTATATTGATAATTCAACAATCAATTATTCTCTAATTTTTCGTTGTACATTCAAAGAGCTTACATCTATCCGCAACTTTTTGTATCTTTATTTTGAAAATTACTTTAGCTGGAGAGGTATTGTATTACATGTTTTCCAATCCAATCTGAAATACATTGTTGTGAAATGTTTGTAAATGTTACTTTAAGTGCAATTTAATGAATAAAAAAAGTTTCATTAAAGTATAAAATTGCATCGCTAGCGTTAAATGTACTTGTATATGTGAATGACGATGAACCGATGTGTTCAAGTCAATTTTGTTGAATAAATTTAACTTCTGTTCTGTTCTGTTAAAGACAAACTCTCCACCACTATGCTATTTAATGCAGATTTTGATGTGTATTCGAACACATTACTTGTATATATTATAAATAATTTAAATACATTTAAAAAAAAATGTAATAACACAGATTATGTTTCACGTTTACTTCAAATCGACTTTATGAACTTGACGGAGATGCAGTTTGAACAGAATAACGAACAAATAATTAAATCATGAATACCTTAAAAAGGGAAGAGAATATAAAAGACAAGATGTCTAGCCTTCAGCTTAGCTTCCTCATCAGTTGTATAAAGCTAGCACTACCGATATCTGGATATGGCCGATCATTGTCGTGCATACTTGTAGATTCTAATATTTATATTTTGAATCGAAGCGTTCAAAAACTTCATCCGTCTCTGATAGGTTTTACCACAGAAAAACTTTATAACACGGCAACACTTTCGTTATGAAATAAAACTCGATATTAAGAGTAAAAAACTCGATTCAAATAAGCAAGGTGACAGGTCATTTTCTAATATTAGGACCTACACATGATCTACCGCCCTTACCTTAAAATTGTAATAATTTAATTTTTCATTTTTGAGGAAAAAGTGTAGGCACGTGCCTACAGTGCCTATAGGAAGCTACGCCACTGTACATATTCATTATCTCAGCTGTGAGAGGCTAGAGTCTTGACCATAGTAATTATGTACATGCATTAAGATATTTGATTTGAAAAGTTCATTTTGATCCAGCCCTTCATCTATGTCAGCATTGATCAAAGTCATAGGGTAAAGTTCAAAGGTCAGAATCAGATTTATTGCATGCTTAACTTAATTCAATCAGTAATACTCACATCAGCATTCTTGTGACTGTGCCAACTTCATCCTATAAAGTATGAACAAAAATTTATATTGTAATTTCACCTAACATCATCCATAGTATACATTGCCTTGCTCTATTTACTATTTGTAATTTTTCTAAAGTGTAGAAACGAAACTGGCAGATAACAAATTACCACCAACAAAACAAGAGACGATGAGTTGTTTCCCTTCCTTCAATTCTGGTCTTATATACTTAACAAGTTTTCAAGACATGAGGTTTCTTGTGTGGATACTAAGTATTCCATACATTCCATATTTTAAATTTCAATACAAAAAGTATAACATTGTATCAGTTCCATGACAAATGCCACCTTATATATATCTGATGGTATATTAAAGCTTACCATTCCTGTGAGGAAAGCGAGAACGTCTCCGGGTTTCTCATTACGATGAAGCTTCACAATTGTATCTACAGTTGCCTTGATATAATCTGGTACTGGACTGAAACAGAATAGAAAATACAACTTGTATAAGATCCTGTATAGATCTTTTACTTAATATTACACTGTTAGATAAATGTTAACAATCAATCTATAACATATAAACTAGCACTAAACTCATCTTGCTTAAGACTCCCTATATAACACTTTTAACATAAGTCTATATGAAAATACAACTTTTAAGAATCTATATAGATCTATTACAGTCATGATATTATTACATTGCCAGATATATGTTTAAAATCAACATGTTACTTACTCTATGGTATAATGAATATCAACAGGAAATGCTCTTCCTTCTATACTTAGAATAGCTGCCGTGTCTAGACTGAAAATGTTAACATACATCTAGATTTTTAGCTGATTACTATAGAATAAACCATGAAACCGAACACAACAAATTATAAATATATAACTCATCAAAGGGAAGTTATTCTCTGTTAAACCCAGAGTTGTAAGTCTTGATCACTTTCTATATATGTCATGTGTAGATCTTGATCACTTTTCCTCATATGTGAAGTTTACATCAAATACTTTCAGTAGTTGTTGCGAAAGAAGTTGCAAGTCAAAATTTAATCAGGAATTTTGCAAGTTCATGAAGGGGTATAATTCAATTAATATGTTAACTCCATGCCAGAGTTTCTTGGAGACTTAAAAACCTTAACTAAATACATGTTTTACCAATGTAAACTCAAGGGTGAGAAGGATTGCCCCTTTCTCCAATACTGTAAAATTCATCTTTGTGAAATTTTGGTGACATCAAATTATTTCTTTTTTCAAAGAATGGGCACACTGCTTTGCCAAGTACTAACAAATATATTTAAGAGGAAGTGAAAGATTTTCACTATCTTCAATTCTAACACAACCTGCATTTTTCTCTATTGAACATACACATACCGAAAGTGTGTGAGAATATGCAATAAAATCACTGTTGATGGTCTATTGTTAGACATGTGACGTCACAATTAAAATGTGACACACTAAAAATAAGTACAGAAACAAATTAGGCATAATTTAGCTTGATATCAGGTAAAGCAGCATTTATTTGATGATGTTGTGTTAGAATCAAAATAATATGTCCAAAGCAGTGATTTTATCACTTTATAAAATCACTGTTTGTTTGCTACAACCTTGTGATATAATTCCATCTGAATTCCAAGAAATAATATATCCCAAACTGTGATTTTATCGCTCAATAACATCACTGTTTGGAGTTCGGATGCGAGGAATTATACAGTAAACTCCGCTTATAACGAACTCACTGGGACATTCAAAACCTGTTCCTTATATCCGGAGTTCCTTGTAAGCATATAGCGATTTAGTTCGTTGTATCAGGAGTTTATATAGCGAACAGTTTTACATATAACGAACTGATTGTTTACCATTGTCCGCCATTTTTGAAGATAATTTGATTAAGAAATAGAAATATTAGTCATTTATTTATATTTTAGACACACTACCCGAGAGCGTACCTTTTGGAATTCGAAAATCATTGCTATTTCAGTTTTAGTTTTACTCCTTATCTCAATTTCACATAAAATATATTATTTAATTTTACCCATGAAATATGGTGCTATATCAGTCAAATATATTTCATATTTTTTAAAAATAAATATGAATTATAAATATGAAAGTGGGCGGAGTCAAAACTCATATTTATTTTAAGGGACTTCTTTCGCCGGTTTGTTTAAAAAATCTGATAAATACAAAACAACTTTTTCTTGAATTTTGTTTTGAAAACTATCTAGCATGATAGAAAATGGTCTAACTAAGAAAATTAATCCGCACACCAATATCTTTAATTCAGTAATTAACGCTGTACAGACGTTTAAAGAGTTGTTTACATGACGTCACAATTTAGCGCCAAACAGCACATGCTTACGCATAAATTACTGCGCGCTGTACAATTGCAGTTGGTAGCAAGCAAGGGAATTCGTTACCATTTTCTTTGATAATGAAATTAAATAAAAAGGTTATTTTTTCGTTTTTCGTGAAATATGGTACATATTTTCACTCAACATGATAAAATGCCACATTACAAAATATGTGGCATTTTATCATGTTTCGTGAAAATATAAACCATGTTTCACGCAAACGAAAAAATATCCTCTTAATATTTTGTTTCTAAACTATTTTCGTTTTCTTTCCATGATTGAGAATAAACAAGATTTTCGATTTTTCCTTCCTTTTATATTGAATATCTTATAATTTAAGGGTGACTTTACTAATGTAAGATATATATTTCTTTTCATTTAAATCAATCGTACTTTGCAGTTTGCAATGGATCATGCTTGCAAGCATGCATGATTATGTTGAAAACCGATTATAAATTATTATAATTATTTTACTCGAGCAAAACTATTGAAGAAAATAAATAAATAACCGTTTTATCTTGGTGAAAAGAGCTCATCCTAAAAATATCCAAAATAGAAAACTATAAAAATTCATTTGAATAGATGCATTGAAGTACATACAACGATAAACGGTACATTCGCCCGAGTTTTAATCCGTGCGTTGAAAATGCGGGATCTATTTACGGATAGCCAATATTTTGGAGATCGCTATATAGTGTAATTTTCTGTACTATTAACTAAATTGGGACTAAGAAATGAGTTCCTTATAAGCGATAATTCCTTATAACTGTGTTCGCTATAACCATATATTTTTATATTAAATAAAGAAGGCCAAAATTCGGGCCAAAATAAATTGTTCCCTATAACCGGAAGTTCGCTATAACTGTGTTCGCTATAAGTGAAGTTTACTGTATAATGATGCGCATCTGAACGACAAACAGTGATGTTATCCAGCGATAAAATCACCGATTTGGATATATTATTTTGATTCTAACACGACATTAACAAATATATGCTGCCGTACCTGATATTAAGCAAAATCGCGCCTGATTTGTTTCCGTACTTATTGTCAGCGCGTCGGATTTTATAGTGGTTATGTCACATATATAATGATTACGTCACATGTCTAAATATAGAACGTCAAACAGTGACTATATAGCATAACACACACTTTCGGTTCTTCTATGTTCAATAGGGAAAAATGCGGGTCGTGTTAGAATTAGCGATAAAATCACTGTTGGGGATATATTATTTCTTAAATAAAGTGAAATATTTTCACTATCTTCAAGTAAATGTAAAATTTCACTTTGTACTACCTTTTGTCATCTGTTTCATTTCTGTTGAAAAAATCCTTGATTTCCTGAAAATCAAAAAACACAACAGAATTTTATCAGCTGTTACATTAAAGTATATTACTGCATCTATTGTCTCAAAAAATACCTATTTCTATAATCCTTTGAAACACACTGAAAGATAATATTCAACAAGATTTCGTTTTAATTGTTTCTCTGTAAATCTTTCTGGCTCAGCTTATATCTTGCAGCGAATTGCAGGCATTTTTAAAATATAAAACCCCTGTTTTCCTTGTATGAACAAAAACCTTCATAAAAACAAAGTACAAAATTCAATGAATTTTTTGAACTACTAAATTGTATTAATCATTCATTTAACTGTGGAATTAGATAAAAACTTGATAATTTCAAATACCTCAGCATCTAATGTTGCAGACGCCACTATAACATGTAAATCTTCTCTCTTCTGTTGAATCTGCATAATAAACAGAGAATATTGAATTAGTGTAAGTTCAATGCAAAATTCATTTCACAAGTAAAATAATAAATTGCTCACAAGTCTATTCCACAAGCGCAATAAATTTAGTAATGAAGCTATATGAATATAATACTTTATTGATCACATATCCACAATTAAAAATTAAAACAGTAAATAAAACATTTTTTCATTGATGCACTTACAGTACACTGTATTATTTAGCATGTATTATGCTGTTTGTATAATGCAAATGATGTCAAATCAAACTAGAACTTTCACTAAATGTGATTAATACCCCCGCAAGATTGCTTCAGAAATGAGGAAGTTACTAGTTACAGAATACATTGTAAAAGAATTGAAATAGTGTTATGGTTGTAGGCAATTAAAGATGGTTGTGGTTCTTGTATGTTGCATTTCCTTTTAACTATGGTTAACCATTGAGTTTTATTAAATTACTGTGTAATAAGTCCAGATAGAGTTACAGTTCTTGAGCACTGCACTTCCTCTCATTGTGCTGGACCACTGTATAAAGTTCATACAACTGAATTTGCATTGAATTCCAAACATTAAAGTTATGCACTGGACAAGGAGAAGGAACAAAGGGCAATAACTCTGCAAATACTTAAGATGGAGTTATGGTTATTGTACACTGCACTTCCTCTCATTGTGTTTGACCATTGTATGAAGTTGTATTGAATTCCAACCACAAGTTTTCAAGTTATGCACTGGACAATAAAAAGTAACAAAGGGCAATAACTATGTAATTAGTCCAAATAGAGTTATGGTTTTTGAACACTGCATTTCAATTCATTGGGCTTGACCATTGTATGAAGTTGTTTTGAATTTCAACCAATAATTTTCAAGTTATGCACTGGGCAAGGAAAAGTAATGAAGGGCAATAATTCTTTAATTACTATAGATAAGAGTTATGGTTCTTGTGCACTGCACTTCCTCTTATTGAACTTGACCATTATATTAAGTTGCTTTGAATTCCAATAAGTACTTTTCAAGTTATGCTTTGGACATGGAAAAGTATCAAAGGGCAATAACTCTGTAATTATTAATAATGGGGTTATGGTTCTTATTCATTGCACTTCCTCTCAATGTGCTTGACCATTGTATTAAGTTGTATTGAATTCCAACTAGTGGTTTTCAAGTTATTTTTTGGCCAAGAAAAAGCAATGGAAAAGTAACAAAGGGCAATAACTCTGTAATTACTTAAGATAGAGTTATGGTTCTTGTGCACTGCACTTCCTCTTATTGTGCTTGACCATTGTATGAAGTTGTTTTGAATTCCAACAGTAGTCTTCAATGCTCCGGACAAGGAAAAGTAACAAAGGACAATAAGTTTGTAATTAGTCAAGATGGAGTTATGGTTCTTGTGCACTGCACTTCCTCTTAATGTGCTTGGCCATTGTATGAAGTTGTATTGAATTCCAACCATTTGTCTTCAAGTTATGCTTCGGACAAGGAAAATGCAACGGACCACTGGACCGACCAACCACTGGGTGACTCCTATATACCCCCCAAATTTCTTTTTGGGGGGTATAAATATATGCACCATGGTGTATTACTGTTTTTTTTACGAAGTCGTTGGACCTTCAGAGGTATAAGATAAAGTAATACAATAAGGTTTTGGCAATGAACAATTACAGTACAACCTCTGCTAAGCAACCACCTTTGGGAGATGAAGATTTTGGTTGTTGTAGAGAATTGTTGCTCTTGAAAGGTTCAATTTATTGCAATCTTTCTTCAGTAATAACTGAAACTGTTGTTGTACAGAGGCAGTTGTTCTACAGAGGGCAGCTCTGTATATCTTACATATTTTACATGAATTATAATTATTTTTCACACTAAAGCTACACACTACATATATATTTTCTGATAAAAACATAGTTAATACCTTTCTTATAAGGCCAAGAATTATATCTGTATACAATGTTCTCTCATGCACCTCATCTAACAGTAGCACACTGAAATATAACATTTACATTTTTTTATTTCATAATTATGCATGTGCAAATTTAATTTCCTTTCCTTTTTATTTTTTTTCAACAGTTCCAAAAGCTACATACTTGTATGTATATTCTGAATGACGAAATCTAAATTTTTTAAACACTTAGTTTGTGAAAACATTACAAAATACAATTTCAAGTAACTATAGAAACATGCTATTAGTCCCAGAATCTTGATTTCAAGCAAAACTGGATATAAAGCTCAGTGAACTATAGCAATAAATATTAATTTCAGATAACTATGAAATGAATAATGAAGAATGATATTTTTTTTGGGTTTGGTTTTACATTGCATCAATACAGTTCAGGTCATATGGCTATTTTCCAGCTATACTGGTGAAGGAAGACCTCAGGCATCCCTCTATGCATTAATTTAGAAACAAACGGGCACAAGAGTAGAACCACCAACGTTCTGTGAGCTAGCAGGATAGCTTTTCTCAGATGAGAGAATCTGAAGATACTTGCGTGATTCGAACCTTCAGCAGTGCGAGGCAAGTGGTTAAAGTCAATGACCATAACCACTCTACCATGGACACTTTAGTAGTTTAATAGCTTAGAGCTAAGAATCTGTTCAGACTAAGCGGGTTTTCCAACTAGCATAACTTTATGACTATGCAGTCGCAGGTTAAGCACAGAAATGTTAATTAGTCTTAAAACCAACCTGTATCTTGATAACAATGGGTCTTTCATTATCTCCCTTATCAACATCCCATCTGTCATACACTGAAAAATTCATACAAAAATGATCAAAAAATATATTTCGATCATTCTACTGCATATTTATTTGTGTTTGTAGTTATTCTTTTAGAAACAACTTGCTATATGATGTTTAAGTCTAGCTTCTATTGACAAAAGAACAAACAAAAAAACTACAAAAACAATTGTATTTCTTTTATTTATGGCTGACATTAGAAACCAAAATAGAAGACCACTCTGAAACATGGCCATCAAGATCAAATCTATTTAAGAATAAGATATAAAGTTTTCCTTTCTTAAATACCAACTAAGTGAACATTCACAGTCTAATCTAAACAAGTTCTAGTAATATAAGTTGTAGAAGTGAACAATTTCTGTAAAATCATTTTTATTTGCGGGGCGACTTTTGTAGAAAGGTCAATCTACAAATTTACAATCAAACGAAATTTCATTTCATCTGCTGCAACATTATTTTGCATTACATTATTTGCATTAAACTTCTTTTGCAAGAATATATTATCCAAGAATTTTAAAACCCAAGAAAATATCCTTTGTCAAATTGTGACTAAACCACAAAAATTTTCATGCCCATGAAATTTAGTAAATTCACAGTAGTTCAGTTACATTATATATTTCATTTCAGTTTACTTGTGATTAAAGCTAGTAGCTCAAGCTTACCTCTTGTTAGTCAGCTGAGGACAAATGGTTTAGACCCCAGGTAAGATTCGAATCCATGATCCATGGAGTTGAGAGGCAGACACCTTAACCACTAGGTCAACTCCCTTACATATGAGGAATTAGACTTGGAGTCAAACTGTGGCCAAACACAATATGCCATTCCATAATCAATGGACATAAAAACTTAGAAATGAATCAACATACTATCAATATTAAGAGTTTGAATCCTTTAGTAGACTGACAAGAACAACACATTTATTACTATACTAGTTAACAAACCTTTACGCTAGTGGTTTCATCACAACAATCATCAAATCTGATAAGATAACCAATTTCTCCACCCAGTAATGTCCCACGCTCTTCTGCTATCCTGCTGGCAACCTGAACACATAATACAAGAATATTTCAGTACATCATAATCTAATTGTGGGAATTGACTGCAACAACTTCAAACACATAAAAACTAATGGATGGCTAGAAGAGTGGGTTCATACATTGTTGTTTCCTTGAGCAAGAAACTTAAAACTTATTGCTCAGTACTGATTGATTCCAGGAATGAATTTGAGAGTGTGTCTACAAGCCTACAACATCCTTCACAATCAAACTCAATTAAAGTCTGTTTAAACTAAAGAACCAATTCCCTATGGAATTGTAAGCTGTTTTATCTAAAGTAATGCAGATAGGTGTTCACCCATACATAAAGCAGATAGGTGTGTGCCAATAGGTAACACAGATAGGTGTTCACCCATACATAATGCAGATAGGTGTGCACCCATACATAATGCAGATAGGTGTGCACCCATAGATACACAGATAGGTGTGTGCCAATATGTAACACAGATATGTGTGCACCCATATGTAACACAGATAGGTGTGCATTCATACATTATGCAGATAGGTGTGCATTTATACATAACACAGATTGGTGTGCATCCATACCTAATGCAGATTGGTATGCACACATACGTAATGCAGATAGTTGTGCACCCATATGTAACACAGATTGGTGTTCATCCATTCATAACACATATTGCTGTGCATCCATACCTAACACAGATAGTTTCATTTATCTAATTTTAAATACTAACTGTTATAGCTGCTACTCTCCTAGGCTGTGTCACACCAATTAAATGGCCTTCCTTACACCAACCTGCCTCCAATAAATACTGTAATAGGAGATAAATAACTGTAGAGCAATTTATAAAACGAAAATTTAACACAAAAACTTTTCTACATGTATCTTTTGAGCAATGCTTATCCTTTAAACATACCGTAAGTAATTTAAGGACTTGCCTTGCCAAGAAATTCAAATGACCAAGTTTTAGAGACTTGCCTTGCCAAGTAATTCAAATGACCAAGTTTTAGAGACTTGCCTTGCCAAGTAACTCAAATGACCAAGTTTTAGAGACTTGTTTTGCCAAGCAATTCAAATGACCAAGTTTCAGAGACATGCCTTGCCAAGTAACTCAAATGACCAAGCTTTAGAGACACATACCTGAGGAATCTGAGTGCTTTTACCACAACCTGTTGATCCAACTATAACCACAGTCTGATATTTCTCCACAAGGTACAAGATATGGTTCCTCACCTGAAACATGTGAACTGTAAGTAACATAATTGGCAAAAATTGTAAGATTCTGGTATATTCAAAGTCAAATAAAATGAATGATCTTTAACCCTAATACTTATCATCTTATCACACGACACCCTTGTTTTCTATGTAATATAACTTTGACAAAATTTCTTTTTATCAAATGTTATTGCTTGTTTTACAAGTCATATATCAACTATTTCTTTATATAACACATGGATTACATTATGGATGTAATGATGTATGTCATGTATATAAATACTTTATGAATATAATTACGTCGTGTACATGTATATACAAAGTAGTTTTTTCTTATATTTCAATTGAAAGCTGAAAAAAGCTGTTAAAGAGTTAAATTAAATTAATTAAAAAATACACAGACATCCCTTTGACATCTTACTTTAAATATGGGAAGTTTTTGTCTCTGCTGTTCAATGGATAGTGATACATTGGGATTATACACAGCAACCTGGCTGTCAGTCTCTTTTCCAGACTTTCTTTCTTCTTCGAGACTTTGCCCTGGAGCTGTCTCTCCTATGAAACAAAGAATTGTGGTTGAAAACATAGGATCAGCATGTAGACCAAGGTAACATTGTAGGTAAGCATTAGTAAACAAACATTTAATTTGATGAGGTAGTCTAAGACATAAAATTACAAACCTTTATTTTGTAGTCACAGAATCATGCAATAAATAAATACTTATAGAGCAGTGACTGTATGTTTTTTTGTTTGAATTGCAACATGTTTTAGTTCTGCAATACACACAGGAAACGATTAACCTAAAAATTGTCGAGTCATGATCAACTTACAACTTTTCCTCTTCCTGCCTAACTTCTAATTAGATAAAATATGTACATTCTACAGAACAGTATACAAATAATGTCAGGTCAACTAGACCCTTGGTCAACTTGTCACTATTTTAGTAAATTTGTTCGTAACTTTCAGTTCACTCATCACTATTAAATATAAAAACAAGTCAGAATAAAATGGTTTAAAATCGATTTTTATTTTCAAGGTTTTATATTAAAAATGTACACTGAAATCTTACTGAATTGTAATTGGTTAAATACATTGATAAAATAATGTATGTAAATTGATATATTATATCAGTGACACTGTATTTGCAATACTTTCAAATTATACAAATTTAGGTGACATGCATTTTAACTGATCACTAAACACACATAGCATAGCTTTGATATAATATTACAAAGACTTCCTATCTAAAAAAAATAAAATAACAACAAAGATACTTTATCCATTCTATTCAGTAACTAAAACAAAATCAAAACACTTCTTTGGCCAGGGCATTTTTAAAAAAAAAATATGAAGGGGCCTGGGCCTGTTCATTTCGTAAGAAAAGGGCAATATGTCATAAAATTGTAAAAAAATGACATATAACTTGGCAATTCGCGACATTTTGAATCCGGAAACGGTTAATCATAATTTCTGACCTGTAAGTCAATACATTAACACGGTTAACATGTGCAAAAACCATTTAACTTGATTAAAACTATTTCAGTGTTATTGCAAATGGAGTAAATCAAGTTTTACCGGAAGGTAAACAATGTATTTCGAAGACAAAGTCCAAATATTTTGTGAAATTGCTTTTGAAATTGTGTAATTTTTTCTGCCACTTTTTGAAAAAAATTGCAATTTTGAATTGTGAAGGGGCCTTATATCGGCCCCTGTTATAGAAGGAAAAAATGCCCTGTTGGCAAATTCATTCTAAAAGAAATCTGTATTTAACGGTAAAAGTAAATCGAGCTCGCTTTAAGGATTTGCCTTTTTCATATTAGTTAAAATTGATATATATAAATGATATTGGTACACGAGGATAGAAAATAGGCCGCATTTAGTAAGAAGTAACCATAAATATGATGAAACTTCAATTTGAAGTTCAAAACAGTCGCGAAATCTAGTTGCAGATAAGATAGAAAGGAATAACCAACCTGGTTTCCAAAATTTCGGCTTCTTGATCATTTTACTTGAGAGATATTTTAACTTTCTGCCCGTTGACAATTCGAACCTTTCTCATAATAGCTATTTTATCCTTGTCAAATGTTGTTTTTGTGTTCAAAAACGTTTCCCGTATTTTTTTGAAGGTGCGTGTAAAAATAATAAACGTGAAAATCACTCTTCATCCCGCAGACCAATTAAAATCGCACCTGTCAAAATATATGAAAAATAGTCCTTAACTCAATTGCAATACAACATTCAATACGTCCATCAAAAAACTTCATTATATTTATTGGATGTCAAAAATGTAATTCTGTATTGAATTTTAGGCAGAGTTTAGTTATTTTTATTCAATGATTTGAATTGAAATTCAAGAACGCGGAGGAATAAATACATTGTCCGTACAATATTCGGCTTCATTTGGCCTGGAGTTCAACAAGGAAAAGTGATTCACGAATATACAGTGTGGAATTTGTTTACATTTTTAACGTTGTCATTAAAACAAAACAAAGTTATCGGTCAGAGTTTATTCTTTTATTTTAATATTTCAGTTGTAGTGTGTTATATTATACTCTGACTTTAGTTAGATCTTTAAATTTATTGAATTCTGTGGAAAAACTGGAAATTAATTATGAGGGGTGTTCTCAAAGAAGGCGACAGTGATAGAGTGTTTCTATAACAATGGCAAATATGAAAAATCAAAATATCAGTGGATATCCTTTACAGGGCTCTGAAAATGTGTTTGTAGGATACGGCAAACATCAGGTTAATGTCAGTGTTTCTGAAAACAAGCCTCCAATACCAGCTGGAATGAGTAACTCAACATCTCATATGTTAAGAATGTTTGATAACAATGTGAATCAAATGCTTCATGTGCAGCAACAACCCCAACTTCAGACAATTCAAGGCCGAGAGATCATGATAGGGGGGCAAAGACTGGCAGGTCCTGGCATTGCCAGTCAAATTCATAGCCAGGGCAGTTACATTACTATTAATGGAACTCACAATCCAGTTAATGGAGGGTCTGAATATTCAAGTCCAAGATCTAGTGTAGGAAGTGCTGGAGATTCAAAAAATTCAAGTCCGCGTTCCAGCTTGATACATCAATCACAACAGGCACCCCCACCCCCATATGATGCAAGATTTAGGAATAGTATAGCTAGTAATTTATCAAGTATAAGTCTCGATTCAAATAGAAGCTCTCCAAGAACAAGTTTAGCAGGAGGGATTATTTATGACAGATTTCCAAGTCCTAGAAACTCTGTTGTTTTTCCACATGATGGTGGAAATATAAATATGAACATAACTCATCAAAGTTTAAATAATCGTAATAGATTCAATGAAGCAGCGCCACCATTTCAGAGTTACATTGTGCGTCCGCCAGTCATGAATGGTCAGATACTTATAAATCCAACTGCCGGAACTGTAAATGTTCATCATATTCCTATTACTCAAAATGGGAATGTTCAGGCAATGGTAGCAAATACCACACATCTTAAACCAAGGACTAATGCGTCTCAAGTATCACCACCTCCAGCAATTCCAGCTAGAGTGCCAAAAATTCAACCAGGAATTCCACAATCTCAATCAGAATCGGAAATAGCTGCTTTGACGAAAAAGCTGGAGCAAGATCTGCTCATTTCGATGAGTCCGTCATCGTCACCCTTGCCTCGGGAGCCCCCGCCACCATACCATGGGCCACATAAGACGGAACCAATGCCAGGTCTTCCACCAAGAAATACAACCCCTAATTCTTTAAATCGCAGTAATGCACAAGTTCATATTATGAGTGGAAGTGTTCCAAGGACTCAGTCTTCATCATCAGTACATCCTTCAGTTGTTAGTAAACTTCAATATCAAGTAACACCGCCGAAACAAAAGGGACCAACAGAAGCTGAGCTGAAATTAAATGCTCTCACTCAGCAACTTGAAGATGAAATGGAATCCTCCTCTGCTCAAGGGGAATATTTTGGTAAGTTATTAAGCATAAATGGACAGAATATAAATATTGCCTGCTGCACAGTAAATGGGCCAATTTTTCAAAAATACATGTAATGCAGGCTTTTTCAAAAAATATATTGCATTTTCTATTATTTTTTTGTGTTTTTACAAAGGACTTATTGTAAAGCAAATGTGCCCAAAATTTTTTTGGGATAGCATTACCCAAAATAAAGATACAGACATTTTTATGCCCTAAAAATGTCCATTTTTACATGTAATGTGTTAGCATCTGTTTTTTTGGTGTTTTTAGAATTAACACCACTATTATCTGTTTTAATTTATCACTTAAATTTTTTTTACATGCACATAGAAAATTTAATAACCTTTCCAGTGATATATAATACTTGGTATACATCATCCTGGTTTTTATCGTTAAGATGATTTTAGTAAAATCAGACTTTTGTAATGCATCAGTTTTTTCAAAATTCAGTTGTTAAGTAAACAAGTATACCTTTAAGCAGTTACAAATAAAATAGTACTTTATTGTCTAAATCTAATGAAATATGAATTAAAAACATATGTTAAGTGCTTTCAATTGAAATTTTCAAACATTTTTACCATAGTAGGCATTATAGTGGTAAAAAAAATTTTGTGATGAAAAAACTGTAACATCCGTCCCCCTCTCATAAAATATCCAATTTTAAAACAATACTCATACAAAACAATGTTTCTGGTGCTTAATGATAGCCTTACAATGAAAATGTTACAAAAATTGCCACTTTCTATGTTTATGAGAAAAAAAAATACAATAATATAAAAGTTGTCTGTAACATCCGTCCCCGTAACATCCGTCCCCCTATATAAGGTGCTTATTAAATCTCATATAAACTGTAACTGAAAAGGGAATTTTACACTAAAACACCAAAGTTACATTGAAAAATGAAGAAATAACAGAAATAAAGCACTGAAATGATGTATTTATGAAAAAAAAAATATTTGTGAACACTTAATTCCTTAATTTTGAAAAAAATCAGTATTTTTTGCTCTGAAATCAAAATTATTTACTTTGAAATAATATTTATATGTTATATTTTAACCTCAAGTGGACCAATGAGTTTATTAAGATAATATTTAAGCTTATATGAATTTATAACAAATATAATCTTTTGTCATTCTGTGTTTACAAACTAAGAGTACAGAAGGGGACGGATGTTACAGAATTGAACTAAAAATTCTTTTTACAGTAATACAAAACTTATCTTGTTCTTATGATGCATGATAGAGAAGTAGTAAGCTTTGCAACTGTATAGGAATGTTTCACACAACAAATAAAATACAATTTTAAAAAAAAATAGAAGAAACAAACACAAAATCCATAACAGGATATATAGAAAAAGGTGCAAACGATAGAGATGTTGAAAGTATCTTTGTGATTAAAATTGGTCAATTGTTTAAACATAAACTCTTTAAGCCTTAAATAGTTAACAAACCATGTATCCCAGCCCCTCATAAAACAGTGGGATATGGATTCTAACTATATACACACAGAAGGGACTGGCACTTTATTGGAAGTTAACGAGCTGTATATTGGGAGCTGTGTATATCGTATATTGGGAAGTGTGATATATTACAAAACAGTAGGGGTGCCAATTAAGGGTGATATATATTATGCTTAAAAACTGTGGGAGGGACTACCATATCTTATTCAAGAATGTCTGTCATTAAGTATTGAAGTTGAAGATCAATTAAGTCAAAGGATTTATTAAACTTCAAAAATTTATAGGCTAAATATGTAGTCAATGAAAAATAAACAAAGAAATATAATTCAACACCCTGATTAAATTTTTTAGATTTTTTTCCCCCAAAAAATCTCAAGCACATTTTTATACAATTTGACCCATTTAATTATTGTTAATAAAGTGAAAGAAACTTGTAAGTAAAGGATAAGGTAAGGATTCTTGTAATGAAAAAGTTGGAATAATTGTGAAAATTATTCTGTAAAAATTATTTTGCACCTATAAATTTTATTGAATGACAAATTAGTTTATTAAGTTAAGCAGTTCATGTACACTGAAATGTTTACACAGAGAATTATTAAAAGTTAGAAATAATGAGATTATGATACTGAATCATAATGAAATCTTTGGATAATGCTGCTAACATTCCACATTAATTTACTTAAAATTTCATCAAATCGATAGAACTTAATTGCAACAATTTAAAATCTTATAATTTTAATGAAAATTTTTAATTGAGTATAATTAATTATTTATGCATTTAGTAATGAGAAATTCAAGCTTGCATATGTTTCAATCTGAAAACTTCTTATTTACTTCACACTGTATCATATCTTTTACAAATATATATCTTATTATTTAACTTAAGTAATTTGTAAATAATTTCATGTATATAAAGGTACCGTTGGTATGACATTCTCTCTTTAACGTTAATGCATTATCTGGAAACAAAGATTCTTTTATTTAATTAGCAATGTTTTTATTATATTCCAAACATTTCAATTTCATTCAAATGGAAGATAAATGGAAGAAAACTAAGTCAATGCAACTTTTCATTGTGAAACACAAATAGTAAGAAAATACATAATTGTCAGGTATATTTCTATATTTTTCTCATAATTTGTTCAATTATTTTACATTTATTGTACCGTACAAAGCATATACTCTTATAAATTTCATTACTTTAAAATAAAACCAAAAAAAAGTATGAACTAAGAGCTTTAAACATCGATTGTAACGTCCGTCCCCCCAAAAATGTAACATCCGTCCCCCTGATATAATTCATTTTTGGATTATCTGACAAGAAATATACATAACAAAGTCCTATAATTTCTACTGTTTTATAAGAAATGTGTTTGCATATTTGATTTAAGTATGATTTGGTGTACCTATCCTTGTTTTTTTCTCTCTGTTTCTAACATGTTTGAAAATTTAATTTTGTGTGAAAAATACTGAAAATTTGAAAGCAAATATTTTTATATCCAAGATGAATTTTCTAGATTTTTTTTGTAACATTTATCAGAACACATAATATTTTAATAAAATAAAGAGAAATAATACAATTTTTATTATAAACTGTAAGATATTCAGACTTTTAGTATATATTTGTAACATCCGTCCCCTACCCGCACAGTCTGCAAGAGATTTAATATTTTGAAAAAGGTATTCAAAAAGTTATCCTTTCTTTCCAAAAATATTGTTATAGACACCCTAAGGTACTTAAAAAGAGCAAATATTGTCTTGTATGTTTAACTTTATTTTTTGACTTAGATGCTAACACAATTGGCCCATTTACTGTGCAGCAGGCAATATGACAGTTTCAAAAAAATGATATGTGATTGAATAATATGTTTTATTTTATAGTATATACTGTTATAGGTGGAATGTATTGAAAATTAGTTATAACTAAATGCACACGTTTTGTTAAGCCAGAGGCAGTTTTAATTGATCAGATCTGGTTCTCTTTTTTTTTGCACCAGGGAAGATATTTAAAATAATTTTAGATGAGTCAGCTTGATATATATTGATCAGAATAAATTATTTGACTTGGTCTCAACCAGTACAATATATATTATTTAAAGTTTATACTGTGTATGCACAAGTATATTTCTGATGGTAATAGATTAGTGCCACATGCTTTTTTTGCTAGTCTAGTTATATGATCTAGATGTGGGATTTATCTTTATAAAGAATCAGTCCTACAATTAGCCTCTTGGTATGAACACAAGTGGCATCTTTGTAAACTAGATCATACCTGGAAGTTTACAGGCAAGCTTGGCAAACATCTTTAGAGTATGTTCAGTTCATACATGTTTTGGTCCTTATCTATCTGTGAGTTTTCTTTTGGAGATTAGTAATTGCCTGTATCCTGGATAGTCTTTTATGAATGATAATAAGAGCAGTTTTAGGTATAGAGCAGACACACTAGCAATAAATGATACAATCTTTGGGTATTAATATGATTAAAGCAGCAAGCAGGGCCTATATTTAGAAGCTCCTATGCTATACATGTTGGTCGAGACTAGATCAGGATTGTATATTTCATTATTTGTGTTAAAACATGTTAAAGAATAAGTCTTTTAGTATGGTCAGTGAAGCAGTTGAATCAATTATTTCCATGTGTTTCTTTCATGTAGATTGTATATATATAGTTGTCTGACATTAAAAAGCTTGGACTCAGACAAGTGTGCATTCATTGTTTACAGGTGCTATGCAAAGTTGGAATTCCTTTGTGAAGCGTATCTCACATTTTTCTGCTTGAGAGGTTGTTGATTGTTTGTCACATTGTGTTTTAACATTCCAGTTATGTTCAAACGAAACTATTTGAACAGAAATCTATTCCGGCTACCATGATTGGGCGATCAAGCATTTTGACACATACATAAAAGCGATCTGAAAGATGAGACGGGAACAAAGTTCCCCTCGATTTGAATAAAAACATCATCAAAATGATCATTTTGTTCAAATTACTATGTTAAACTTACAAAAAATAGCCATTTGAGAGGTCTTTAATGAAAAGTTTATGATAAAATAAAATGAAAAGCTGCTATTTTCTTAAATGAATTTATTTCATCAGAAAAAAAGCATGTAATTTGATCAGGAAATTAATTGAATTACTGGGTTCTCTTAAGATTGGATATGAAATTTAATAAAAGGTTTTGGATTTTATTGAAATTTTAATACATAATAATGTTCACAATATAATAAAATGATTATAACCACAATGTTAGCGAAATTATTTACGACTTTCAAAGACTTGAAAAATTTAATCCTTAAAGGGTGAATTAGTACAAATTTTATAGTTAAACCGAAAATGAATAAGTAGGGCCATTGCAAAAGAATTTGTTATACAAAATAAAATTTAAGGTACAATTTTTGTGACGAGAACACAGAACTTTCCTTTGTAAACCTTCAGATAATAATTGAACATGTTTCTTTATTCATCGGAAATTTACAGTAGGTTAAGCCTCTTACCAGAATTGGCCGGAACTGGAAGTGACAGTGATATACTGAAATTGGTCTACAATTTTGTTTCATACATGTATCTCGTTCATAAAAAACTATTTCATATTTAATATTTTATAATATGATGTTAACAAAAATTAATACTGTCTCTCACTTATTAGTAGTAATTACATGTATGCAAAGGCTGTGATTTCTTTAAAAACTTGTGATCGGAGAACTCAGCATTTATTTTATAAAGGCCTTAATAAAGGCTCATAAATTCTTTCATAATGGTGGGTGGAGAAAACATACTCATGCTATTTAATTAAATTTTGAATACCTGAAAATTCTTGAATATTAGTTATCCTCATGTGTGGATGATTTGTATGCACATGGCATGTGGAACCCCTGGAATATTTCAAGATTTATGATAGTTTATGATTAGTAATTCATATGCATATTTTAATGTCCAAAATGCACATATGTTCTCCACAATATTTGAAAAAGGAATACATGTAATTTTTAAAACAATTTAACTTTGATAACATTTTAGACTTAAAAGATTATTTTTATTAAGTTTTAAAGGTTTTTTGACATGACCACACTGGAAATAGTTTCTGAAGATTAAATTGATTAATGTTCTATTTGATGAATTTTGCTAAAGCTCCCTCCGTTTTTCCAAAACAGTTATTCTAATTGTGGAAAATGATCCAAAACTGAAAAGTGAAAACAGGTTGTAAATAGCACAAAAAAAATGATTTTCAGTGTATTTCTGAGTATATTTCTTAATTATCTTTTGCATATCTTTTAAGGAATTAAAATAGTACCGGTATGTTTTAAACCTTTTTGATCTCAATGGAGTTCCTTTAATTAAAATATTTTAGTAAAATTATGTGGGTTTTTTTTTGCATCTTTGTCGTAAATCTTTTATAAAACATAAAGTGATAAACCTTTCACTGAAGTGTTCATGGCTTTGTTAGAATTTTTATCATTTTGTTCATGTGACAGCCTGTGTTTTAGAAATGAATTAGCATCCTACATACCTGTTACATCTTATATTATGTCATTTACATACATTTATTGGTTGTGTGCTTATATATTATTTCAAATGGTGTAGGGCGGACCATGAATATTTCTGGCAGTAGAACTTCTGATGATAATCTCATAGTGTCATCAGATATTTACTGTGTTTAATGTATACCTGAAGGCAACAAGTAGTTCTTGCATTTATATGATACACATACACCTCTCAGAAAGTAGTTCCTACACTGTTAACTTAATGTAGTCTCTCTTCCTGTATGTAGTTGGCAGCAATCCCCTATGTATGTTTATACGAAAAATATATATACAATATTATACTAGTGGATTTTTCTTATAAATAGAAACTGCCCTAGATTTTCATTTGTTATGAGTTGATGTAAGCAACCATCTCGGGATATGATGCAGAAAAGTATATAGGAATTCTCCTGTATGGCATTTAAGACTTCTCACCCTTCATTACCAAGAAATACCAGAGATATTCATTGTATGAATTCATATAGGAGGCAAAGCTTTTTACATAACACCTGCAGAATCCCGACTGAGTGATAGGTTTACACTATACACTAAGTTATGTTTGTTCGGAAAAACAAAACAGCTCTTTTAGTAATAGGAAATCACATAAATAATATTAAAATTTAAAAACGAGTCATTATTATAAAAAAAGTTGTGTTTCCTTATAAATATGGGTTTTTTTTGCAAAAATGTATCAATATGTCCTTGAACTGTTTACATGTATATCATTTGGTACATGTATAATAAAGTATATGATGCACATGTACCTGTATGAGTATAAAGTCTACAGTAACATGTAGCTGAATTTGTATAATGGATTTGCTCAGCTTTGTAAATTTAGAACAGTCTATTCAAAGTTTGAGGGATTTTAGTATTAAGAGCACAACTGGCTTGTACTGCTCGCAAATCATTTACTGTTGTAGCAAGTTTAATGCTTATTTCTTAGTACTGTGACATCCTTTGTCCATTGAAACATTGTTGTAGAATTGCAATCAGTCTGAAAACAAAACTTTTCTATTGGTCAATTTATTTGAAAATTTGCTTACTATTTAGTATTAACCAATCCCATAACACTTGTTTGCCACTGGTTTTTAATCTGAAGATTTTGGTAATAAAACATTCTATTAAACTATTAAATAGGTCTATATACATTTATATCATATACTAGTACTTAAACATGTTACATCAAATGGACAGTTTGAGTTTGAAGAGTTTCATATGGCAGAAAGGTTAAGAAATTGTAAAATTTAAAACATACTAAAAATACAAGATTCCGGTTTTCTGTTACTTTGTATCTTATCAAACAGTTTAAATGCTTTAAATTTTTATCATCCTAATTGATGTTTGCTTTATTTCTACATTCTTTGTATTCCACGCAGACGTGGCCTTTTGAAAAACAAAATACTTCTTTTGAAGAAATATGACTTTATCCCATGCCAAACTTGTTCAAATAATTTTGACAATTTAATGTTTAGGACTGTTTGCAAAAACTCTAAAAATTTTCCTCTATCTAAAGTTTTCTAAACGTTTATAAATACAGTTTCTAATCATGGATAACAATGAATCATTTCACTGTGTTAAGTTATGTCTTTATTTCCTTTTCTCTTGCTTTAAAGGCTTTCAATTTTGTACATAATTTCAAGTACTTCATGATTCAAAGGCGACTGTTTAAAGCACTTACTATTGAAAACTGATTAGAGTAGATGGGACGGACTTTTTTAGCCGTAAAAGAAGAAATTATATGATATTATTGTTGAAGATCAAGAATGTTTTGTAATAAAAACCGATTACAGTTGTAATAAATCACAGGCGTCGTTATATATATGCAATTTATTATCAACAAATCTTGGCGACTCCAAATTACAAAGAAATGGCTCGGTCTTGAAATCAGCTGTGTTTTTATAAATACAAAGATATTTCGTTTTCATATTGTCATTGTAAACGGGCTTTTGTAAAATTCTTGAGTTACAACATATATATGAGGGGCCACCAGCCAACCTATTCTGTATTTACTTTTTATTTTATTCACTTTGCCTGCTAGCCAGTTTTTCAGGTAGACAGTCCCATATTATCTCTTTATTAAAAAGGTTTAGATTTGCAAAGCTAGTCAACATTTTGCTCATTGCGTCTGCATATAAACCTGTACTACTGTATAGACACAGAATACTGCTCCTTTCTCATGAATGAAATATCCCATGATGATAAAAAGCACTTGTAAAGATTAAAGCATTAATATAACTTATAAGACAGTTGGATACAAATGCTTGACCCCTATATTAACTGATGTTTCTTTATAATACAGCACTTATCCATGTATGAAATCTCCCACATAATGACAGACTGACAGTAACTGAAGAAAACCGTTTGTTTAAGAAATACTTGCCTACGGAAGACTTATTGTTGGATAACGGCCATTACAGGAAATGTCAACTGCTCCCTGCCAGCTTCTGTCATTCCCTATATCTCTTCAAACAACATCTAACAATAGTTCAGCATGGTAACGCAACTGTTCGGCAACATTTTTATATCTCAAGACTTATTTGTCTCAAAGAAATTGGAAAGAAGTGTAATGGTAGCTATCTATCTGAACAAGCAACCATGTTCTGATGCTTAAATAGTTGTTAAAAAATTATAATGTGTTGTACAATTTTTTTTCTAAAAGCTCAATGGTATTCCTGCAAATGCTGCTGATTTTCCTAGATTAATATACACACATACATGTATTATATTTGTAAATTACTAAACTTATGTTGTGAAGGAACATATTATTTAAGCTAATTTCAAGTCCTTCATAAAATTGTTTTTTGATCAATATAGAATATCTGATCAATAGATTATCTCCAAGCTCAGTTTGTGTTATATATCTGTTACTTATTTCCTGCGATCTGGTAGATATCTATAAAAATGTTTCAGACTATTAAATCATGTTTTGAAGTGGGCGGAGACAGGAATAAACTATTTTTGATATAAAAACTTCACTGGTTTACTTTGATAACGAGTAATTTTCAGCAGCAAATTGAGTGATTGATTATTTCTAAAAATACAATAATGCGGCAACATGCGGATCTGAAAGGGTACACAGTTAGTGCACATGCTAACGTAGTTCTAACGGAAGATCATGTTTTCGTGTCTGTTTGCTGTCGATATAAGTTGTATCTTAAATGGTGCGTTACAAATAAATGTACAGTTAGTCTGTTATAAGAAATGGAATTTTGGCAGAACAGTCAGACTTCTGGCATTGTTCTAGGTTGTTGATGAATTAATTCCTCACGAATGAGATGTTTTGTATACTTCGCAATTCCCATAAGCACTGGACTCTCTTTGTTTAACTTCGTATGAAAACAACAAGCAGATAAATGATGTCATGTTTGAGTGCAATTGATGTGCATCTATATTAAGATAATTGTTGTAACGTTACCACGCTAAATTTGCGTAGTGAACTGAACTTTCTTTGAATTTGGAACAGTCCATTATTGAATTTAGGGGTATTATAATGATAATTTTGAATTTGGTCAGACAACATGCAGCTATTGTAGAGCCTGGTCAGGTTCAACAGAATTTGTCAACTTAGTGCAATAACTTGTTAACTCCTATTAAATTTAGGAGGACTTAACCTGTTACTGCACTAAGGTGACAAGATGTTCAGTAGGGTTCTGTAGTATTTTTTTCTGAAGTTTCGGTTTCATCATTGTAATCATAGCTGATTGTTACATTGTTTTAGCTGATCATATCTTGTAGACACAGATAAGCTGCTAACTTCTGGTGAATCATCGATGATCTGCTCTGGCCTTTTACATTACATACACATTTATATCCTCCCCACAACCTATAAAGTAAATATTTTACAAGGAAGATTGGAGAAACAAGTTTAGCTGAAGTTTTGCTTGTAAAAAAAATCAAGTTTTTTAAGGTGAACAAAATAGTTTTGTAATAAATTTTTCTTGTCATTAATTTTGCATAGGTATGTAGATTTAGATTTACAAATCTTTTCCCTGACATGATTGAAATGATTTCTTGTTATAAAGTTTAACATATATCATAAGGTTTTTAACATATCTTTAAATATACATAAAGTTGATGAGTTTGAAACTGTTGGGGAAGGGATAAGATAGCTAAGAAAGATCTGATCTGTTTATTGCCATGACATGATTTCTAACCATGTCAAAGAATAGGCCTTCGTGATTGTTTTCTTCATTGTGCAATTCAATTTCCATGAAAATTCAGTTTTTGCAAGAAATCATTCATGCTATGTTGCTATTTCTGTAAAGAGGTAAATTGTATCCAACCCTTTGTAAATTCAAGAGCAGGAACTATTTTATTTCTGGAACTATTTTTTTCTGGTCTTTATTAAGTGGTCAGTATATATGGGAGAAAATGGCTAGTGGTATGTTGTTAGTGTTATCAGATTGTTGCCCATTATCTAACTGTGGAATGCCTGGAATTTCTGACAGATCAATAGATCTGTTTGCACTCTCCATTCCAGGCCAGTTGTATGGGTTATCTCTAAGAGTCTCTTTATGGACTGTTTAGATTATACAGTTAAATGGTTTTACTGATAATCTCTCAATTGTCCTTTCTAATTCCCCCAACATGTCAACGGTGCTTTAAATATTGTTTAGGTAGGTATCCTTTACTGGCCTAGATTATTATATATTAGAGAAATATGTGGAAACTGTACCAACAGATGCCATTGAATAAATCAATATTTTGATGAGTGAAGTAAATTAAATAGCAGTGATTTTTTTACAAACTCATCAGTGTGGGTCCTTAGTACTCGCTGGGCTATAAATCTATGAGTCCCATAATTTAGCCCACAAATCCAAGTTACAAATCTTAATACTGCTTAAGTGATATGACAGGTATATTAACAATGGAATGGAGAAAAAAATGAATTTGATTTCTATATTAATTACAATGCTTCTGATACTGAAATTATTCAAAACTGTCAAATAAATTTAATATGTTTATTTCCATTAATTTAGTTTGATATTAATCAAAACTTCATTTTCCTTAATATTTTTAAGCTTACCTATAGTATAGCACATTATTATATCTTAGCTGGACCTAGAATATGATTGACATAAGTTGAACACTATTTGGTATTAATTTTAATACCAAATTTCTGTCAGACAGGACTCCCTACTTAGAAAAAGTATGCATCCAAAATATGCACATTATTTGAAACTTTGCATCCATAGCAAATTCATTGAGTTCTGGACTCAGGATGCAAAGGTAAAAAAATCACTGAAATAGATCTTGTTATAATATACGATGCACCAGAATGGCAGATGTTTAACAGGGGAGGGAGTTAAAATTCACTTGTATATAATTTATATTAAATCTTTCCATCCCTGACATCATTTTTAATTGTGACTTAGTACCCTTGCTTGAATTTTGAACTTTCTGTCATGTCCCTTTTTAGTTAGGACAATTAAAAAAATCTGGGACATGTATATGTATTTCTCAGCTGTTCATTTTTTTAATCATCAAAAAGTTTCAGAAATAATATTTTCTATCAAATGTAAAAGCTAATATTTATCCTCTCACCATTATTTTGCATAAAATGAATTTGCCCTTCTTTGAATTTAAAAATGCCCTCTACAGTAGTGGCATATAGGCACTATCATTAAATCATCCAGTGTTTAAATTGATAAAACGGTGAAGTGAAAATTATTTGACTATTAAATCTGGCTAATTTTTAATCAGCTGTAAATTAAGTTAATACCTGACTTCAGTCAATGATTATTATTGTCTGTTAATAATAAATTGAAGCTTGTAACGTTTATGTAATGCTGTCTTCATGCTTTGTACATGCGGTAAATTTATTGATTCTGAAGCCATGGTTTGAAGATGTTTCTTTTCAATTTTACAGTGCTCTTTGTGCTAACAGGTGTATTGAGCATTTTGAGATGGCCCCCTCAAGTGATGAGAGCATACAGCAAAAAAATTAATCATTGAGGGAAGTCAGTGGGAAAAAATGTTATGTTGTCATTTGTTTTGTAAATTATTGTGTAATTAATTGTTAACACTAGGTGCATAATAAGTAATAACTAGCTACCCTCAGCCAGCTGTCAGTTCTGGTGATGGATTGAAATTGACACATTTATTAATTATCAAACAATAAAAAATGTATATACACTGTATATGTAAAATAAAAATCCCTTGATTTAAAACTGATTTGACAGATAAAACAATGTAATACCTGTCTTCAGCATTTTTGAACAGTGACTCTTGATTGATTTAAAAGGTACATGTAATAGCCAGAGGGGTTTTTCGTTTGTTGTAAAAAGTTAAGGTTGTGTAATGCTGGCGGTATTTAACTTTTGTCATTTGTCGATCATTAATTTTCATTCACTTTATGACTCATTATTAAAATACCAGATTGGGATGATAAAATTTGTCTCATGAATGATGAATAAAGCTTTTATTATCCATTGTTAGCTCGACTATTCGCAGAATAATCGAGCTAATGCAGTCACCCATTTGTCGGCGTCGGCGTCCCTGTGGTTAAGTTTTTGTATGTAAGCTGGTATCTCCATAACTACTGAAGGGAATGGATTGAAACTTCACACACTTGTTCTCTGTGATTATCTAAGATGATTGGCACAAGTCCCATAACTCTGATTTGCTGTTTTTCATAATTATGCCCCTTTTTCGACTTAGAAAATTCTTGGTTAAGTTTTTGTATGTAAGCTGGTATCTCCATAACTACTGAAGGGAATGGATTGAAACTTCACACACTTGTTCTCTGTGATTATCTAAGATGATTGGCACAAGTCCCATAACTCTGATTTGCTTTTTTTTATAATTATGCCCCTTTTTCGACTTAGAAATTCTTGGTTAGTTTTTTGTATGTAAGCTGGTATCTCCATAACTACTGAAGGGAATGGATTGAAACTTCACACACTTGTTCTCTGTGATTATCTAAGATGATTGGCACAAGTCCCATAACTCTGATTTGCTTTTTTTCATAATTATGCCCCTTTTTCGACTTAGAAATTCTTGTTAAGTTTTGTATGTAAGCTGTTATCTCCATAACTACTGAAGGGAATTGATTGAAACTTCACACACTTGTTCTCTGTGATTATCTAAGATGATTGCCACAAGTCCCATAACTCTGATTTGCTTTTTTTCATAATTATGCCCCTTTTTCGACTTAGAAATTCTTGGTTAAGTTTTTGTATGTAAGCTGTTATCTCCATAACTACTGAAGGGAATTGATTGAAACTTCACACACTTGTTCTCTGTGATTATCTAAGATGATTGGCACAAGTCCCATAACTCTGATTTGCTTTTTTACATAATTATGCCCCTTTTTCGACATAGAAATTCTTGGTTAAGTTTTTGCGTGTAAGCTGGTATCTCCATAACTACTGAAGGGAATGGATTGAAACTTCACACACTTGTTCTCTGTGATTATCTAAGATAATTGCCACAAGTCCCATAACTCTGATTTGCTTTTTTACATAATTATGCCCCTTTTTTCGACTTAGAAATTCTTGGTTAAGTTTTTGCATGTAAGCTGGTATCTCCATAACTACTGAAGGGAATGGATTGAAACTTCACACACTTGGTCTCTGTGATTATCTAAGATGATTGGTACAAGTCCCATAACTCTGATTTGCTTTTTTTGCATAATTATGCCCCTTTTTCGACTCATGAATTCTTGGTAAAGTTTTTGCATGTAAGCTTGTCTCTCCATAACTACTGAAGGGAATGTATTGAAACTTGAAGAGTTTGTACCTTTTCGGACAATTTTATGTATTCATATAGGTAAGCATTATTATAGTCAATGAAACACCCTTGTGACAAATTTTCGAATAGTCGAGCGTTACTGTCCTCCGACAGTTCTTGTTTTAGTTTTCTGGTCATGATATTTTATGATATTTTGACGGTTTTTACAGCATGTAGGGTGTAAAAATCAACTTGGAAGGTATTTTGGAAATGTTCACATCAAGTATTTGTTTTTGTAAACCAACTGTAATGTTTTCATTATTGATGACAGAAAAGCACAAGCAACAAAAAGTCATTGACAAAAGATAATGTTAAATCCAGCTCAGCTATGCAAAATTATTCTTTATAGTGCAGAAAACATGTTTGACAAAATTAGGCACTTCTTGGGACTGAAGGGGGAAAAAAATGTATAAATTAAATTTTTTGCATGGCTCTGCAAAGATTTGTTCCTATAAAAATTGAAAAATAAAATCTTGTCACTTGACTTAAATGATATAGCTTGCCAAGAATTGCAACATTCAGGATGCAACATTTAACTATTTATGTGGGTAAAAATATTTTAAATATTTATATTTTATATTGAAATGTGTGAAATGTTAAAATCATAAAACTGTTTATGTATGACTGCGGTCTGTAATTTGCATATTGTTTCCAATTTTAATTATCCTAAAAAAAATAAAGAAGTTAACATCAATGTTTTTTGCCATTTTCAATCTGATTTAAGGGAATAAAATTAATTCTCTGTAAAAATGGGGAAAAAAACACTTTTCTCTTTTTGGATGGTGGGGGTTTGGGGGGGGGGGGGGGGCGGCGGCACACAAATGCGAGCCTTTTCCAAAACATGCACCCTCCTTTATTATTAAACCTTAGTTAAAATATCCAAATATCCGGATTACAGGCAATTAGGAAAAGGAACCCTGCAGTCTGACCCTACCTTGTTTATGACAAAAATAACATTGAAAAATGTCAGGCTGTTGAACAGTGTATTCAGGCATACCTGCTATTATCAGAGTCACAAGTTAATATGTTATAATTAGTGTGACAAACAGAGGTCAAAGTGCACGTTTAATTGAATTTTTTGAAATAAGTTCGCTTTTCTAAATGAAAATAAATGATCCTTTTGACATTTCTTAACCTGCCATTTCTGAAATGATAATTATTGTGAAAAAAAAAAGATAAAGGAGGGGGATGTTGATATAGAAGCAGTTTCTACTAAAATTTGTGTTCACTGACGCTGATTAATCTATTATAAGTGAAGTTTTATTACAAAGGTGACAAGAGGTACAGGAAAAAAAATATTGTGGTAATGTTAATTTATGCAAATAGAATATTTTTATCACCAGTGTGAAAGAATGAGTATGTTTATTACAATATTTTTAATGGATGATGTATAACTAAATCCCGTATTACCATATTTCCCCTATTGAGGACAGATTGAAATATTTTCTTGCTCAAACATAGAAAAGTGAATTAAAAATATGAATTACATTAATAGTATAATATTAAGTTTGTAGTTGATAAGGTATTTACATGTATAACCCTTAAGCGGCTAGAACAAATAGTGATTAGTCTTTTCCATCAATAAAGTGCCTTGTTGGCCTCAGGTCAGTCCCAGGTCGGCCAAACTTTGCAGTCTGAACAGGTTCTTTACTATTGGCGGAGTACATTATTAGTTTTATTATATATCTAAATTTACATCTGAATATTCCCTAAAATTGATGATGGACAGTTCTGAAAATTGAAGCTGGACGAGTCCATTTAAGAAATTTGGCAGCAAAAGGAAGGAAATTTTATTTGTTAAACATGCAATGTGCAGAGAGAAAATAAAGTAAATAAAGTTAATAAACCCACTCAAAAGCAAGCATAGTCTGTATGTTATTGAACTATAGTACATAAATGGAATTTTATGTTATATACTATTGACGTTTAATAGATGAAGTTTAGAGATTTTGTAGAGGGTTTAATTTTAATACACACAAAAGAAATAAATGACTCAGTCACATGTCATAAATATTAAAATGGTTGAAAAGCTTCAAAGAAACCTGTTGAATACACTTGATCATTTTATTTTAGCTGTATTAGAATGTACGGAATGCTTATGATAAAAGGGAATTTTCAACATATTAAAATAAAGTAAAAAAATGTGCACGATTATTTGATGCATTGAAATGATATAGATGCAGTTTTTGCTACGGTTGAGTAAACATAAGGTGTCAACATCTTTAGAGTTTCATATACCCGATATTGTCATCATTATGGTATTTCAGTATATGTTTGGTTTTCAAATTTATTATTTTGTAAAGAGTTTGGTGGTTTAAAAACAAAAGGGGTAAACGATACTTGAAAATTAAGTATACGAGGGATGATCAAAAATTACCCGGACTTTGTAAATGATTATTTACCCGTTAAATGAATTTAGATAAAAATACACGGACAATAAATCGGAATCTATCCCCTGAATGATACAAAAAATACCAACAAGAAATATTAACAAAGAAAAAAATTATGACGTTATTGGCAGGTACATGTAAAGCAATGCGGCGCACGATTTAACTTTGAAATTGACGTTAACGACGTCACAGGCGTATTTCCCTTAACGGATCAGCTTTTTACTCATTACGGAGTTGGCCAATACATGGTACAGTCATGTTGTGATGCAGCGGATCCACTGCCTACATATATATTTCTATACAAGTGGGTATCATATTGTATTGTAAAAGAATAGATGATGATAAAGAGCTCCTGTAATGACGCAAACTTCCGTTCTTTCCTTGTTGGAAAAATCACACATGCAATTAACTATATTATGTATTACAAATAATGTAAAATAATGTTGCTGAATGATAATATATCATACATAAGATAAAATAAAAGAATAATACAATAATGAATAAAATTGTCATTATTTTAAAATAAATAAAACGCATAGCCAATTTTAAACAGTGACTGTCTAATTGTTGACACGATATCTCCATAAAACTACCGCGTAAAATAAGAAAATAATTGATACAATTGTAAACCAAGAATGCAATATATGTAATTAATGCATTAACTATTATCACTTTAAAATCCTTAGAGTTGTTTGTATAGTCCCGTAGCTACTGTCGAACATCGTTGACAATGTCCGCAGTCAAGCGATTGTCATTTTTCAACGTCTTGGCGATTGACGTCACCAACGTCCTTGAAAATTTATTTTTTCTGTCTCTCCATTACTTGTTTTCTATTTCTTTATTACCCTTTCTCAATTCTTTCTGCTAATAAAAAAATATGCTGTGGCTTTCTGGAACTTTTCCCTTGATAGCCATAATCTTTTTCTACGTTTTAAACAGTTTCTTGTCTAACTTTTGACAATTTTTTTTATTGATCGATTTTCGAGACATTCCGACGACATAGTTTTAACGGGAGTATTTCATTAAACATGTGACGTTTGAATTGTGATTGCAAATATAAATATCGTTTAAGTTAAGTCATTTTTACTTACAACGTCATAGATATGGTTCATGACGATTTTTGCGTAATTTGAAATCTAAATGTGCCATTTTGTAGAATATACGCAGCTTAAAGCGCCTGATGTCAAGGCGAATTTACGCACTGCGCCGGGTGTACGTTACCATGGTTTTTGAATTCGCTGTTACGGACAAGCTTTTTGCGTTATTAGATTAGAAAAAGCATCAGTTTACAGGTATTGTTTTCCGATTAAGTGTGATATATAACAATATGTGATAGGCAATCACAGTCCGGTTTATTTTTGATCATCCCTCGTATATGTGCTGTATTTTATTTTTTAAAGTGAATTGGTCTTATTATATAAATTGGAAGGTCTGTATCAAATAGAATTTCTAGAACAAAATATTTATTATCTATTATATTAATGTCCAAACTAAAGTGTTTAAAACTTTATCAACATTATCTCTCTTTCAAGTAATATTTTATAAGAATATCCAAATGATATATTTCTATTGTTTAAATCGATGTTTGAAGTAAGTATTCATGAAAAATTTGCCCATTGTAGACCAATCCACTTTAATCCTTGACAATTATTATGTATATATACCCCACAGAATGATGTGTCCTGTCTATATATTTATATATGTTACAAAAATGATGAATCAATCAAATATTTTGTCTAAAAAGTTTTCAAAACCTCAGTGTTATAAGCGTTATTAATTTAACAGTATGTGAAAAACATTACAAGCTCAGGCAATGAAGGAATACTTGTGTTTCAAAAATGTACCATCACTTGGTTACGAATTTAATAATAAAAAGGAGTCATTTTTTAGTCATACATTATGCATATATGGGCATGGAAAATTTAAGATTGTTTACAAAAGTCGCCCAAAATTCCCTGACAATAGTTTGCATGACAGTTACTCATTTTGTGGTCTGAGTGTACCGTTTCATTAACCATGGATTTTCACACTTGTGAAAAAAAATGTCCAAAAAGTTGAGGGAAAGGCTATAGATATATATAAATGTATGACAAACTGTTCATTTACCTGCGATTATGTGGCATTTATGCAGATTTAAGCACTTGATGATACTTAACTTATCTACATTTTATCAGTTTTTCAAATACGAAAAATCAAAATTCAATTCAACATGACCTCATTATTGTAATAGGGAACAGATTTGAATTTATCGTCACTTGTCCCGAAAGCTTGAAAGTTACCATTGAGTGTGTACACAATGAATCATTCTCGTTGGTTTAAAAAGCTTCGCTTTGTAACGTGTGTTGCTATAGTCACCAAAGCATGTCTTTATTCCATGTTTAACCAACTAGACAATTTTAAGTCAAAGTTTATCGACTCTCGCCTCTTTAATACCTGTTGGTTGAAACCGTACAATTATTTACAAATAAATTACTATTATATTTGTAAAGAAGCGCCAGTCACCGAATGTTTAAAATTGTTTAAATTTGATGAAGTAAAGTGGACGTTTTGAATTCTGTCTCGTTTCGTTCAAACTGTCTACGATGGAGACAAATCACAAGATTTATGCTTAGCTTTTAACTTTAAATGTACGCCAGGGCTTAAAAACATCATTTGCCGTGGACAAATGAAATATTTGTCTTCAACAAAGCCACTGTCTTTATTTACAAATTTATGTTAATTCTTGAAACAAAGTCTGACGTAATACTTTTTTACCATCTTCAATATTTTATTGATTCAGAGATGACCTGGTTAAAATGAAAGAAGTCAAAGCATCAGCTTAATATGGACAATATTTTAATAAAGGTCTACCAATTTCGGACCCATCAGTGGTTCTTCATCAGGATTCAGATGAAGTTTGTATCTGTACATGAAAGACAAAATTTAAAATACGTCTTTTCTTCCTTTATCTCTGTCAATTTGGGACATTTGTTACGGAATGATACTTTTTCTTTCTTTCTCTGATGAACTTGATGAGCTGAAAAGATCTGACTGTTAAGATGAGCAGCTAGATAAAGTAACTGAAAAGTTTTGTTGTTTCAGTTTTTTTCTGTGTTTTTTTCTGTTTTTGACACATCTCATTTGAAAGAAAAACGTTTGAATTTCAGTACCTTTAATTGACAGCTTTTATGTTATGTATCAAAGCTTGAAATAAGTTTTTGTTGGCTTTTATTGAAGTTAAAAAAAAACAATCCTTTTTTTGTAGCTTTTTGTTTTATGTTTTTAGAAAATCTCTTTCAACAACTTTCTGCATTGCAAATTGCCATTGGAATTGTGCTACAGAGGCAGAATTTTTTTGCGTACAGTCTTGTCTGTCAAAGGAAGAGGATGATATTATTCTTTTTAGTGGCAGTTCTCATTTGCTGTCAGCAGTTTAAGGGCTAATACTTTGAGCTAGCAGTGTTTCGACAAGCTTGCACATTTATGCTGTTGGACTGCCAGCAGCTCAACTTAAGCCTTATGTTCCTTAAAACTTACAAGGAACTGTTTTTTTTATTCAAAGCCCAGCAGGTCCATGGACCATAATACAAATTATGTGTTTACCATTCAAGACTTGTATATCAGGGATATAATTTTCTTGAGTTGTCTTTAATTTTTTTAAAGCTTACCTGATTGTTTTCTGAATATTATATCCATGAATCTGTTACACCTTGCTATAAAATGTGCAAAAAGAAAATAAGTGTGTCAATACTTTTTATCATTCCTATATATTTATGCATGCAAGGCAATTTAACAAAAATTTTAATGTGTTTTTTCTTCAACATTGATCATTTAATATCCTCATTTATATATCATTTGTGTTTGATGTCACATATCTGCAAAACTTCAACAAAGGAAAGAGTCTGACGGATCTGGATGCTAAGATAACTGGTTAAAAGCTATTCAGCAAAAGGAGAGGAGAGAAAAAAAGATTTTATTTTGTGATAAACTGAAACATGCTTTCATGCAGTATTGAATGTTTTGTTGAGTTGATACCAGTTGAAATTTAAACTGCACGATGTTAACAGTGTACATGTAGACTACACCCTTTGTAATTTAAAAGTTGCACTTGAATAATAAACATGACTCGTTAAAAGTGTAATTTTGTTTATTTAGGGAACAGGTGTAATTTGTAACTTCAAGACTGTTGAACCTTAGGTTATAAGCCATGATGCACTATTTTGTTGACTCGTTTAGTTTTGTTTTCTAAAAAAAAGAATAACAGCAAATGCTGTTTAAGTTCTTATGGTCATTTTCTATGGTCAACTGAACTGCAGTTTAATCGGTTTATAGATCAAATTTTACTCTTTATAAGAAGGAAAGTTTTAGAAATAGATAAGAAAGTCAAATTGTAACCTGAAGTTTAGAGATTCTTGTTTTGGGCAGTACTGTATGTATGTCACAACCATGTCAGTGGTAATATCCAGAGAATAGTGTGGACTTCATCACATCTGGTTAAAGCCCTACCCTGTGATAAAATCCCAACTATTTGTCACTCTAACTGAAGATTGAACAATATAGCTACAGCTATTTTGGCTACAAACCTACAGGTACTGACAGAGGGGAAGAACCTTAGTTCATTCTCCCAGCATGTCCCAGCTTTGCCCCATGTGAAAAATGTAATCAGATGAACAGACAAAATGCACATGTATACTGGGTATATGGTATATAATTAGTTCTTTCATTCATGAAGTTAATCATTCTTTTGTTTTCTGTATCTACAGGTCAGTGTTTCAAGTGTTCAGAAAAAGTGACAGGTGCCAATGATGCGTGTCAGGCTATGGGGCATATATATCACACAAAATGTTTTACTTGTTGTTCATGTGGTAAGTATAACCTTCACCTTTATATATATCTACTCAGGAAATTGATTTTGATTTGGAATGTGACGATAAAGGATGTTGTTCAGTTTTTGAGTTCTGATGCACTTTATAACATCTTCACATGATCACGAGGACATGAAACAAAACTGAAAGAGAATTGGATTAGGGTTATGAACATCAAAGTTCCTATTCAGATATTATAATCTGTTTTCATTTATGACATGCACAAAATTGTAAGAAGAAATGAAACTGGAAGTTAATATTATTGATGTTCTATTTATATATAAATATTACTTCCCTTTAATTTTGTAACATTGCTTTGATGACAGGATAGCTCATTTGTTGTCATCAAGTTAAAATTATGTATAATTTAAGCTTTGTTAAGACAACATTAACATATTATTATTGAGGTCAAAGTTCAGATAGCTTGATCATATGACTTGTTTAAATGTTAATGTTAATTAAATGTTGGTCTCTCATGTCAGGGACTGGAGGCTTAAGCCTTGTAACAGTCACAAGCTTTCTCGATCGACATATGACATTTGTTAGTTGATAGAAGCTGAACCAGTGTTATGGGTAGCTGATAGCATTATCCGAAAATGTAAAATGAACATTGTTTAATTTTGTAAGCCCTTCCACTATTGAAGGCACCTTAGGTCTCCTTCCACTAGTAAAGTTTGAAAGTCACTTTATGACCTATACTGTGTTGGTGCAAAATAGGACTCAACCCCATCCTCCCCCTCTACCACCATGGCCACATATTGGCCACAATGACAGTCTGACTAGGCTCTATAATATTGGTAGTTCAAGTTTAATATTTTGACAATCAGTACTCCCTGAAACTTCTAATGAATTATTCCAAATTCAAGGCAGGGCAAGACCATTGCACACATTTCAGCAGTCAGAGTTAATAAAGACTTTTATAACCTTATTTAACTTGAGGAGAATTTTCTTGCTATTTACATGAATATATGATTGTAATGTCTTGTTGAGATGTGTACAAAGAGCAGGAATAATCACTTCATACAAGGTCAAAGATAAATTTGATAAGTGAAACATTGCCTTTTTAAGTACTTTAAGCATTGTGAAGGGTTATTTGTAGATGCTAGATAAATATTTAAACTTCTTACAATGGTTTTGTATAATTTTCCTCAGATAGAAAACATCCATCTGTGTTACAGTTGCTTATAATCTGTTAGAAAATGTGTGTTTTCTTAATTACAACACCTAATGCCATTGAACAGTTTAAACCGTTACCTATTTTACCAATCTGCTTACTTTGAAGGGTCAAGTTGATTTCTGTTTCAATAAAAATATTTTTTCTCTTTTCAACTTGCGTGGTTGAAGTGGTCTCTTTAGAACATTCTGAAAGGCTTTGATTCCCCTGACCTCATTTTAAGTAGCGTTTTTCTAGCGTCCGGTGCCTTTGATGGGATTTGTGAAATCTGTCTTAAATGGTTCTATTTAAATGGATAGTTTTTCGTTTCTTAATTGAAATGTAACGGCTATATTTGAATAGCATGTACTTAAAAAATAGTATAGTATGAATTAGAAATGTATGTTTAAAAATGAAGGATAAAAACAAACAAAAATGGTTTTCTGCGTAAAAGTAATTGAAAATTTTCATAAAATACTGCGAATATTTTGATCATTATTTTCCATGATACATTTTGTTAGTTATTATAATTACCAAATTCAACATATATTTCTATTAATGCATGGAATTTCATTAAGCACATAAAATGGTGTCAGATGCCATTCTGCACAGTAATTTAAAATAAAATAGTGGCTAATATGAAATTTTTATCATTAATTATAAGTAATAAAATCTGTTATAATAATGGTAAGAGGAATAATTCTGCTATATTTAATAACAGAAGAAAAGAATTTTGGCAGTCTAGGTTGACAGGTAGCGATTATCTGTCTGTACCGATTAACACGAAACCGTTTCGCAATTCAGTTTTGTCTTGGTATGTTACGGATTAACAACTCGGCTAAATTATTATATACATTTTTATACATTATAGGCTATTGTATAACAGAAGTCTTTAATTCCGCGCATTCCTGCCCGTTAAATGGTTAGAGATCAATTTCGTAATGCTTGATTTTGTATAAGATATTTTTTTGAAAACGGAAACCTTGTTTAACGCATTAAAATTTTTAGATTTTTCAATAATGAAAAGATATTTATATTACTTTTCAAACAATTTTTTAATTTTAGATCTTAAATTACTTCTGTTAATACATTTAATTAAAATATTTGATTTAAGAAATAAAAAGAAAAGTTCTATATTTGAAATTTAATTTTCGTCGTATTAAAAAGGTTGTACCTAGTTACCTTGGCTAATGACAAATATACATAATGATTTAATGTAACAATTATGTTGATTATTTTACCTGTTCACTTTACATTCAAAAGTTGTTTGTCATCTGGTTATAATGTTTTCTCCACAAATATTGACTCAATATTTCCAGATTATTCATTACCTAAAAGTTGGAGCATAATATTTGACTTTTTGTAATTGCGAAGGTCCAAAATACTGAAATTTAATGTTCCTAAAGTAGTAGTTAAAGTCTGTTAGCATACACTTGATAGAAAGAAGTTGAGGATGAATTTCATCAGTATTAGGAATAGCTCTCTGATCTAAATTATTACTTTTTGATTGGGAAAAAAATGGAGTCACCTTTTGGGGCAAGGAAGGCAAAGGGGTGGGGGGGATGGGTGCTTGAAAAAATTTGTGTTCCTGTTGTTCAATGACTGTTTTCAAGTTTTAGTTAATTTGACAATAGGCAGTGCCCATCAATTTAAGACTGTTCAATTTCTTAAAATATAGATAATCATTGATAAGACTTGTGTCAAATGAACAATTATATAGAGAAAATTAAAAGTAAACAGTACAAATAAGTACAAATAATGGCAAACAAAAACCCCCCTCAGCCCTTTTTCTATTGGTGGCAGAACATATTGTTCAAATTAGAATTACTTTAACATGAAATAAGTGTGTAATTTGAAATCTTTTTGTTAGTGTAATAGTTTTTGTTTAACAAAACTTAATATAAGCTTTTTTTGCCGTCTGCTGTAATCTTATTGTCTCTGTTCAATACATTTTCATGATCTTATCATATTTTTTGAAATACAAAATTTGATTGATATGAAGTCATTTTCCATTTTTGACAAACACATTTTCATTTTTTCGTAATTTCTTATCTTTAAATAAAGTGTTTTGTCTGTGAAAGAAGTTTATTGTAATCATAGGAAGAAAATTATTTAATTATTAGTAAATAAATGTTTACAAAAGAATGAAATATACAATACAAATTTCATGATGTGGTAATAGGTATAAATAGCCTTGTTATTGAAACTACAAAGAATTCCATTTGTTTTGTATAAAAAAAAGAACAATTTTGAATTAAGGAAGATTTTATTTTTATAAACCATGGAAAATGAAGCGTAGAACATCTTGGTGTTAAAAGTGTTAAACGGACCAAGAAAACTAAATATCCCAAACCAAGTGCAAAAAAATTTAATTTAGTTTAAAACATGACTTATACCGTAATTTTATAATTTAAATAATTTGAAAAGTAAGTTTATACTCTCCATACTGCCACATTTAAATAATGGACCTGTCCCACAATGAATTTGGAACTGTCCATTGTTGGTTTTAGGAATCCAGTTATATATCTGGAGGGAGAGATAGCCTAGTGGTTGTCAGTCTCTTGACCCAGGCATCTTGGGTTTGAGCCCTACTGACATCACAACCATATACTGGTTAGTTCCAGAAAATGGACTCCTGGGTGGTCCAAATAAACTCTATGAACTTCCATGACAATCCAGCTAATTTGAATATATTTAAACAATTAAAATTAATAACCAAAATGGTTAGATTGAGTAGTCAACAGTAAAGTATCTGGTAAGACTTCAGGAGAAAGTAGGTGTCACTGCTGGAAGTAAAACCAGGTTTAACCAGAAATATAAAATCCTGATTAATGTATATATATGGTTGTCTAAATGTTCACACTCACAATAAAATACTACTGTTTATAAGAAGAAAATATCAACCCAAATACGGCCATTAACATTTTAACATAAGAGTCCTAGATCTAGTCTCTGTATACAAATTACTTTGTTTATTTATTAATAACCGTTTTGTTATATATAATTATATGAAGTACTTAATATAGTATAATTTGTTGTTTTCAGGTCGCACGTTAAGGGGGAAGGCATTTTACAATGTTCATGGGAAGGTTTACTGTGAAGAAGACTATTTAGTAAGTATTTTATATATAAATACAACTAACAGTCATTCATTACCGATTTACAGATGGGTTTTTTTTTAAATTGATCAAAAAGAAGTGTACAATTCATCAACTGAGCGCAATAACACACTAACTCCTATAAAATTTTAGAGGAAGTTAACTGGTTACTGCACTAAGGTGATGAATTTACTAATTGGCAAGTTGATGAGCCATTGTTATATTTCCTTATGAAAGTGTCATTACCCTGGACAAGCTGCTCATGTCCCATTTATGCCAAGACTTTCTGAAAAATATTTTATTAACTATCACTAGGCATAATTTTATTTAAATAAAAAATTCCAAACAAGAACTGACTGAATAATGAACAGTGTAGACCATAAACTTGGTGTAGACTGTCATGGGAATATTTAGTTGACGCCATCAAGCAAAATAAAAAAAGGAGTGATGACATTTGGGTAAATTTTTGTATTACATGTGAGCAACATGTTTATCAAAGGTGTTAGTTTTACTTTAGTTCAATATGTGCCTTAATAATGGAAGGAAGTATTTGCCTAGAAAGGGTCCCTTCCTGCTCATGGGCCTTGATTTATTCATAAAGAAGCTTTGAAGTTGGAAGGTTGGATATTTCAAAAGATAGCCTTTAATAATTATAGATTTTTCTGGAGTACATGGCAGCTCCTGATAAACTGTAATACACAGGTTTGCCACAGATTTTTTTTCAATGCTTCATAATGTAATCACTGGTTTTAAACCAATACATGTTTATAATATAAACTTTTAATATGATCTGAAGAAAATTCTCATCTCCTTGAAATGAAAAGTGTAACATAAAGAAAACAACATTTTACACCATATTTGCAGGCAACCAAATTTAAGAAATGGTCAAATTTTTGTCAACTTTACTGGTGGCTATGCTTTTACATGCCTAGAGTGTTTTGTTATAAACTTTTATATGATTTAAATAAAAATTGTTTGTTTTGTTCTCTAAAATTCACGGGGATGGTAATAGTGAAAAATGTCCTCGTTACAAAACAGGTGTAAAGTGTGTTCAACATTTCTATATACTTAATAGAATAAATACTGTCTTAAGTGCATTCTTATCAAGTAGTGGAAATAAATTTCATACAAATAAAAAAAAATACCTTTATTACAGTGTTAAAAGGGGAAATGTCTTATACGACAGGAAACATTTATAGAAATAAATTAATCCGACATGATAATATAATAAAATATGGAGGGACATTTTAGTGTTGTGAGGGTTCGGAACTGTCAGCCTCTTATAAATAACTGATAAAGTAAATGAACTATGTCCTGACCCTATTTTGTCAGCATAATTAACTATATTAGATTATTAGTTCCACTACAATATGCATTATTTTAGGGTTAAGGAAAGTTTGAATCACTGTTTGTAAAGTCTGGAGCAACTTTGCGGGCAAGTTTTGGCATGTCAATTTAGAAAAGTTGAATGGTTGAACAGTATTGAGAGATGTGCAACAATATTCTGTTTCCACCATTAGAACAATTTTGACCAGACTTCAGGGGAAATTCCATCAGTTGCCTTCTTTCTCTCTGTGGTCCTCTCCTATAAACCCTGGGTTGACTGTATTTAGAAATTTACTAAATTTTGCAGATGAATTCTTTTAGAAATTTGTAGGAATATGTTGATTTTCGGAATATTTTAACCCAATAACCATTTTAAATATAAAAAATGGACTTGTCCAACATCCAGTCTGGACTAAACCATTTATAGTTTTTGGGGATAATTTTAAAACATGAACTTCCTGAATAGCGAATAGAGAAGACCATGATCAGAAGACACAGATGTGCCGCTTCAGATCTTGAAAACATGTTGCTATTAGTAGAATAAGAGTTAATATTTATATGTTAGAATCCCAAGAATATGATTTTTATTTTGAGTCTCAAATGAGATGAGATTAAATCAGTTCTCAAGATAAATTAAGGAAGTGGTTTATAGGAATGTTAAAACAATGCTGTGACATGGTAGGGGTCTTGACATGTGTATTGTTTTACTATTGGACGGGAGGGGAAAGATACAGAGTTCAATCTCACATCTTCTAAGTTTATTGTTTATTTTATCACTTTATTATCACTGTATTATAGGAGATGAACTTAATGATAAAAGTTTATACTTATTTCCTTCCTTAATACAGGACATGGTTTTCGTGTTGTTTTTTTTAGGCTAGAAATATGTAATTGTTTGTACTTTTGTTAAGTAATCTAGGATAAACCACAAAACGTGACACATTGATCCTAGGGAATATAAATAGTTAAAATATATTCAGTGCTAGAATAAGCTAACTGAGATAAGATTTCATATTAAGATGAACCGTTTTAAAAAAAATGTCGGGTTGTTTCGTTGATATCTTAAATCTTTCAACATGACTCAATATCGTAAAAATGTATGAAGTGACGTAATGATATAGTGTTTCCATGTTTCTAGGGACCTTCTAACATTGAAATAGCTACAGTTGTAAATTAGTTTGTTAAATTGTATAATAAAATATTTCACTTTGTCAATGATTTATTGAAAATCTTTATTTTTATTCTGAAATGATTGAATAATCGCTTACAATTTATGTCCGCCTGGGTTATAGATTGAAGTACAATTTGCCAGCTTTTATTGTTATTTTATAGATCAATTTTCAGTTAATGCACCTTTCATACTCTGGTATGAATAAGCAAAAAAATCAAGGTAAAAATGATATTGCAGGAAGATTAATTTATCTGGATTAAAAAATGTAATCGTTTTTTTTTACATTAGTCTAAAGGAAAAGTGTTATTTAAATGTTTGAAATATAAATCTTTATGGTTTCTTAATCTAAAGATAGGTTTTAAAGATATGTAAGTAGGTAAGAAGGGTTGTTCAAGAGGCAACGCAACTTCATCAGGGTCGGAGTCACACATGACACAACAACTTCTTTCTGTGGCCATTTAAGGTTCACAAAAGGCATATAAGAGATACTGTAGTGTATAAAAAGACATTAGTTTTGAGTGAAGATGTTTTTCAGCATAAAAAAAATTTAAATAAATAAATAAAAATTATAAAGAAATAAGGAACTATGCCTCTGCTTATTTCTATCTCAAGAATAGTGTGCTTAAAATGGCTGCTTTACGACATCAAATTCTTGTCTCAAAATTTAATCAATGTCACTTTGTTGAAATTGCATAAAACTTAAAAAATACCTTGTATTAAACATGAATTTAGACATTTCCAAAGGATTGTATACTGATACCACAAAAACACATTTAAAGGTAGCAGTTTGCTTAATGTTAAAGCATCTGCCTCTCAATCCAGGAATCCTGGGTTCAAAGCCCTACTGGGGTCATGTAGCAGGCTTTAGAGTGGTTAAAAAATTAACCTGAAAGTTTTCTTCACTAATGTGATTGTATGAGTCATGTTTAAACTTCAGGCATAAATTTCAAAATTAATATTCCAACACTTTCGGTGATTTCCCTTATATAAACAAAAAAGGCCTTGTGTTTATATTACGGGCATATGAACCCCATACTGTGTATTTTAAACACGGGTCACTCAAATCATTTTCCCCTAAGTACTTTTATTATTTAATATTTTTTTTCTTTGTTTTTTTTAGTTTCGGTTTTTCCAAAAAACAGCGAGAATGTGTTTTGGGGGCACCTTATAAGGACCCATGGTAGAAAATATCTAAAAAACAAACAAAAAAAATCATTGTTTTTTTTTAGCCAAATTGCAAAAAAATAAAGGAAGAAAACATTATTATATTTCACAAATGAATGTGACGTCATTTAGATTACAGATGAAGCAGAAAGCGACAGTAATGATGGGAAAATAGGATGTGTGCACATACTAGAATTGCATGTTGATATTATAATTCACTGAAAATTGCGTAATAGAATAAGTGCATAACTAGCTTGTCATGAAAGATAAACAGCAAAATTTAACTGATGACGTTTGTTTAATGTTGATTTATACAGTCGCAAATTGATGCCCTATTATTCTGGATACTGGATACTTTTCAATTATTTCATCATTTATACGGATAGTGACCCAAAATTACATTTCGGTTATGTTTTACGAAGTTACGATATCTCACAAGCATTTAAGGTTTTCAATTGCCATTCTGTTCATTGAATTCTTCTCTTGATGTCCTATAATGATTTCAGAGTGCAAATACCTTCAATATTTTTATTTATGATTCATCAGCTAATAAATATAAATTGATCAATAGTTTTTTAAGGCGCAATAAACCATTTTAACAATATAACAATCCTCAAGTGTAATGTTAGACATTTTATTCTATCTAGTACAAAAATGATAATTAGGGATTATAAATGTTTGAAATATACATTTTACTTTACACTGTACAGATCCTGCAGGCGATGGGAAAGTCATATCATCCTGGATGTTTCCGCTGTTGTATGTGTAACGAATGTCTCGATGGTGTACCGTTCACTGTGGACATGGAAAACAAAGTTTACTGTGTCGCAGACTTTCACAGGTATTGTTATATTATATATACATGGTTTATCATTGATACAGTTTCATGGAGACTGTTATTGCACCACAACTTCAAGAAAAAAGGTGAAGCTTTTGACATTACCCCCTCCATCTGTTTCCAAGGGCAGGTAACTCTGGCAACTGCTCAGCACTGAAGAAAAAAGGAGCACATTGCTCCATGGAATTTAGATTTTTGTTTTCACAGTAATTGATTACAGTGGTAGAGACCTAAATTGGTCAGCAAAAAAGTTATCACCAGTATCTAGAACAAAGTTCAATGCCAAGTTTTGTTTGGTTTAAAACTAAAAAAAAAAAACACAAGCAACAACAAAACCAATGAAATATGTATGTGTTTTTTTGACAGAGATTAACTTAAAAAAATGATAATGAGAAAAAGATTTGAATATTTATTTTTTATAAGTTATCAAATATGATGAGAAAAAAAATGAAATTCACTTGTGACAAGCACATCAGATTTAGAATTATTTGTCCATTTTTATCACTGATAAAATATAAGTAATAATTCATTATTAGCAATTCTGACAAATTTAAGATAAAAAAGTTTCAAGAACTTGTCTAAGTCAGCTTAAGAAATTTAATTATACAGTCAAACCTGTATTAAAGGCCACCTCCAAATAAAGGCCATCCTGTAAATAAATGCCACTCTAAAACAAACTGTCATTGATTATATAGAACATTATTAACTCCATATGACCGCTTGTCTATAAAGGTCATGTTTGGTCACTGTTCACTCCTTTGGATGGCCTTTTTCCACAGGTTTGACTGTACCAGATATAAGTTTCATAGGATAAGCAATATGTTGCTTTGCTGCATGTTTATCATAGACGATTTAAAAATGACAATTGCTATTAATACAAAAACAGCTTTGTGTGGCTATTTTTGATTGTGCCTTCAACAATCTAAGGGTGTGTACAAATTGTGTTGTTTGTTTTTTTAGTGGGAGTGTCATTCAGAAAATGGCATTTTATATCATAGACAAAGTCTTGAAAGGTTTTACAGTTTTATAGCAACTGCATTTGAATCAGATTAGTTTTTTGTACATCAATAAATTATAACATTTTTGTAAATGACTGGTGAAGTTCCCTGGCAACCAAATGCTACTTCTTGCATAATGATGCAAAAATAAGACTACTACTTGTACAGGTAAATGGATAAAAAATTGGAAGGGCACAATATGTGTGTGAATTAACGTTTTTATTCAGGCCACATTACAAGGTAGTATTTACATTTTTGAGATAAATTGCTGTAAGATGACTTTCACCTTTGCATTTTCAAGACATATTTTCACATATGGATTAGTATGGTCTCGACCTTTGTGATATTTGGTTTGCAGTTTGTCCTTGACCTTAAGTGTATGGTTGTTTACATTTGGATTTTGTTGACTACATTATTTAACTTTAATTAACAGCCAGATTATTGTACCACCAGCATACTTTTCAATACCTATCTGAGGGCATGTTTTATAAATTTCTTTGTCTTGACTGTGAATACAAGTCACAGAGCATGTAAGGGTAAACAATTCTAGAAATTTAGAAATTAGATAAAAAAAAGAAAAAAAGATTGATACCTATTTTCAAGAGGTTAAAATTTCCTCACTTTGAGGTTCTATCCATGCTATCTGACCAATCTATAAACTATTGTCAGCTTAATTATAGTGTTTTAATACTAACACCCCGAAAACTAGCAATGGACTGCTCAGATTTCAAGGCAGGGCTAGTCTATTTTACATATTCGATGTAAATTGAAAATCGGTTTGAAATTGCAAATATAAAGTTCTGATTTGTGATATTCTGATAAGTATATTTATCTTATAAATTGATTGTATATTAGAGGTGCTATAAAGTACAGTAATTTTCTAAGTTGATTGACAAGTTTATCTGTGGGCATATCGATAACTAGATTAAGATGTGATTATATTGTGTCACTGTTCAGCTATAGAAGTAATTACAGTCAATTAAATTGTGAAAATTTGCAATTTCGTATAACCCTGTTTGAAGTTTTTATTATAGATGTATGATTAATGTGGTTAAGAATTTGTTCATGTAAGTATTATACAAGAATGCTTCAGAAATATTGTAAAGAAACTTGGACAGCTTTTTATATATCAATATTTCCACAAAGGGGTTCACCATTTTTTCTCTCAAATCATGTCAATAATTGATGAAATTATATTGTACAGTAATTTCCAAGTGCAATGTTCTAGTAAGGTATTTTACGATTTTGTTTTGTTTCTTGCAGGGTATTTGCACCAAAATGTGCGGCATGTGGCCAAGCCATTACACCAGTTGAGGTATGTACATGTAGTATAAATTAAGAGAATACAGATTTACTTAAACTGAAAAACTTAATGATTTTGTAACTGTCTATTCCTAGTTAAAACCCTTTCTCTATAGCTAGAGATATCCATATGGAAATTTGAGAACTTGGCTATAAACTCAATAATACAATTTAATGTCAATACTTGAGATTTGACATCTGCGTAAAAGCTAAAGAATACATCTTCAGAGAAAATAAGTCCTAAATTTCTCAATTAATTGAAAAGGTATAAAAATTTTCAAATTTTTTACAATTGAGGCTGACTTAAAGTCCCCTTCCTGATATTCACATTTCATCTGAAGGGGGTTCTGGAAAAAACCCCAAAATTTTCCAAAAGGGTTGCTGGACATTTTCCTCATGCAAGCTAATATTTAAATCCCTTACCCGAATCAGACCCACTTAAGTGTGGGGCAAGTTATAGTTAAACAAGGAGTTATGTTTTTGTGATACTGAATAAATTTTTATGTTTGTCTAAAGTGTCACCTACATTATAGACACAGATAAAGTTGGAATTATACATGATCTAATATTGATCTGTATTATATCTATTAATGTATCAAGTGGATAACCTCCAACTGCTAAGCGTATTTTCATAGAGACAAATATGTCAAAGATTATCTAACTGTATTATACAAAATTGAAGTAAATATTTGTTCACCAAATACATTTTGTTAATAAAACCGTACAATTTACTATGTCCATAATGACATTGCATAACATGTTTAGAAACTCCAGGTTTGCTAAGCTTATAGCTTTGTTCAGGATCAGTGTTATGAAGAAATTCATAATTTGAATTGTTCGAAACTGTATTGTTTATGATTGTTTATGAACTTTATTCTTCCTTGTTTATATACCGGTAGTGGTAGACATATTTGTATGAAAAATAGTTATTATTTATAAGATGACGTAAGAAACAAAGAATTTCGAAGGAAGTGTAAATTGTTAGTGTTGGCTTTGTGTGTAAGAAGTTTTATCTAGGAATTGTGGACATAACAGTATGAGTCTCATTGCAGTTATGTAACATTCATGGTTATATACCACTGGTATAATTCAGTCAAAGCAAATTTGGTCGCTACTCCCTTAGTTATCTAAGATAAATGTTTTCATGTGTTTGAGCTAGATAAAATAAATTTAAACAGAAGTGTTTTTATTCCATTGCATATAAAGTCTTGTTTCTAATTATATTATTTTAGGGGACAGAAGAGACAGTCCGTGTAGTTTCTATGGAGAAAAATTTCCATGTGGATTGCTACCACTGTGAGGTAATTGTGTAACCTTGACCTTTATTTATAATATCTTTATAAAGTTCACTCTGTAATTCTATATGATATAACAGTAGATGACTATATACAGTACCAACACAATTTATAATGTTCTTTCTGCCTGCCAGATGAACCATACAAGAGATGGGGTTTTTTTGAGTCTCAGGTGTGGCTAAGCATTACCTTGCTCAGTTGAAGGTTTAAAATTTATTTAAATATCAATACCATATGAAACTCTGGTCTGACTTCACTCATGTGCAGACTTGCCTTGCTCTGTCCTTTTGGCATCCTCCCTAATAAAGCCTTCAAAGTGTTAAGGGAATTCAATATCGAAATACAAAAATCAAGCTACCAACAGTATCAGTGCAGGATGCCCTGGCTCTATACTGAAGGGTAAACTAATAGGTTTTGGTTCCAGCAGGTTATGTTGAGGGTTATGTCTATATTACAAGAAGCTTGACATGATATCTTCATTTGCAGTGCATTTTTGCCTATCTTTCTTGATTCATTTATCATAAGAAAGCAATGTATTGTCAGTATACTTCAGATCTTGTCATAGATCAAATTAAGGCTTTACAAGGTTAAAGCCCTTATGAATGATTATAGTTTATATTTTTTTAGAAATCTCCTTAATCTGCAAAAAAGTTCTGTCAATAAATTTTTTAATTTAAATATGAGAGGAAATTATACGTTCTTTATATATGTTAAAATGGGAGGGATTTCTATAAGAAATATTTTGCTCATTTTGAAATAGAGGTGGCATCTGTCTTCATACTATCTGTGTAGAAATAAGTATAAATCTAAAAGGTATTAGAATTTTTTAAATATATTTTTTAAAAACAGCTTAATTGGAATACTTTTGCATTAAACTCTTGGCTTTTAAAATATTCTCAATCATTCAACAGTATGTCGTTCAAATTGGTGCTTCTACCTTTTAAGCTTTATATTATGATTTTGTTTATCTGATAAGAAGCTTATCTTCCTCGACTTTTTTACGCTTGAATTGCTTCACATCACAATTTTTTTTCAAGATTCACTGTTTTTGTTTGGTTGTTAAGTTGTAGACTGTAGTCCAGAACAAATTGTTTGAATTTCAGAATCCTATACAAAGATGAAATTAAGTAAGAAAATCAATAATCTATTTTTGGGTTGGCATGTACCAAATTACAAGCTGTGCATTTTGATTGGTTGACATAGTATTTAGGTCTTAATCATCTCTACATTTCTGATTGGTCAATATTCAAAACTGGTTTTTGAACAAATAAGAATTTAGTAAAATAAATAGAGTGCAAGTACCTGTTAAATCTACTGCAAGTGAATAAAAGGCAGAGAATTTAGAATGTTTTTTTTGCTGACTTTGATTGAATCAAACTTGTAGTTTGTATTTTATTTTGTTTTTATTTGTTTTTGATTTTCTGTGGCAGATAAAACCAGTTTTGAAAGCTTTCTCTCTAGGTGCTGCAAACTTCTAAACATATTAAAACTCTAAAACCTTTCTGAAGCCTTCTTTTTCCACCCTTTGATATGGCGTGAAATTTAACAAACTGTTTAGTTCAGTATTTATTAATATACTTTGTTTTATGTGTAAGTTATGTTTTATACCAAATATTTATACGACTACACAAACTGTGACAAAGTGTAAATGTGTTGTCAAATATGTAAAATACACCGGGAAACCCTCAGTGGCTGTATTGTATACAACCAATTTGTTTAGCTGGAACTATTCAGTCAGTTTAAGTCACTAGTCTGCTTAGTTTGTGAACCAGTCAATTTAACTGGAATAATCCAGTCAGTTTAGTTAATTTGAGAACCAGTCTGCTTGGTTTGTGAACCAGTCAATTTTCCTGGAATAATCCAGTCAATTTAGTTAATTTGAGGACCAGTCTGTTTAAGTTGTATATCAGGCTGGAAGAAAATACTGTAAAAAACAACAACAAAAATAAAACAAATAACCTTTGCATTGAATTGGCTTTATGTGCTTTGTTAGTCTAGCCCCATTTTCTTCTATGTATGCACTTTTAGAAAAAAAAGAAACAAGTATTCTGGGACAGGGTTTTATATTATCTGCCATTACCCTCAAAGACTTTATTTTAATGAGATTTTTGGTTTAGAAAATGTTTGTTATTATTGAAATAGTGTTGCATAGAAAAGATATTCTGCTAACATAATAGTAATGTTTTAGAGCATCAGTTGTAGTTGAAATTAGACAATATTTAAATTGAAATGCTGACAAGAAAATTGAGCCGCCTCATGACAAAACCATCATAATGGGATTGCAACCAGCATAGATCCAGACCAGCCTGTGCATCTGTGCATTCTGATCAGGATCCATGCTGTTCGCTTACCAACCCTATTACAAGTACAGAAACTGATAGTGAACAGCATGGATCCTGATCAGACTGCGCGGATACCCAGGCTGATCTGGATCCATGCTGGTCGCAAACCCATTATGTTGGTTTTGTTGTTACGCGGCTCAATTTATTTTATCAATGATCTATTTTCGTTTGTCACTTTGATATTCCAAAATGCTACCAAGGAACATATTTATTGAAGATCGTTTATAAATTCTTTCCTGTTTCCATCAGATATTTTCACAGAAAAAGTGAAAGCACATGTTTGAATTGGATATGGTTAAGGGTAACAACTAAGTTGTGATCAGTGTATTTGCAGTTTTGTGCACTATTTAGTTGTTTGTTTTTCTTATACTTCAGTGAGAAGAATAACCAAGTTTTAGCTAGCTTTTTTATTTCAGCAAGATATTAACCAAATATTAGTTAGCATTTTTATTTTCAGCAACAATTTTAATCAAGTCATTGTGAGCTGGCTTGTAAATTTTAGCATTTGTAATTTTAATTTTATAAATGCGATGTGTAGTTGATGTACTTATACCTAGTGTGATTTTTTTCTGTACAGGTCATTTTTATAGGTTTTTGATTTGTCTTCCCAGAAATAAACTCTTGTCTGCCTAGGTATTGACCTTCTTGTAGGGGTATTAATTTGCTTAGTTTCATGTTTTCTTATCTACAAAGGTACAGACCTTCTCAAGTTTACTAAGTTCAAGGCCTTGTCCATAGGTGATTTGATAGGTATAGGCCTTTTTGTAGTTCTGCAATCGATAAATTAAAGGCCATTTGCATAGGTATCATTTTATCTGCCTATGTTTAGATGTATGGGTTTACCCTATGTTACATTTAAAGCATTTTTATATTGTTTTCTTTTGTTAAATTATAGTTGTTCTTTTCTCTGTTTGGGCATAGGCCATCTTTATTGTTGTTTCCTGTGTCCAAAAATAGGCTGTCTTGAAAATTTCATATCCCCATTAATGAAGTCAAAATTCTGTCTTGCCTTAATTTAAAGGCTTTGACTAAGGTATAGACTTTTTCAGCCTACCTATAGGTTTTTTGTTTTTTTTCTATGTTAATATCAGTAGAATCCTGAATGACTGACAATCTTGGAGTCATCTGAAGACATTCATGTTACCTTGGTTTTACGGTGTCTCAAGATTTTTTATTCTGCTAGATAAATGTAAAGGCCATCACAGGTGGTTTTCTTATTCCGGTCTTTGTAGACATACAAGAATAAATTCTAAATCATTGGTTTAAGTGTTTGCATGCAGACTTGATGAACAAACGTCTTTCTGACCCAGATTAGTGGCATGCAATAACTAGTACTTATATATGACAAAATAAATGTTTTACAAATGGCAATATCAAAGAAAAATGGGTATTATTGTTTTAAGTTGTATTCATTTACTGTGCAAGTAAGTCAGTTGAAATTTGTGGTTCAGTATTTTATATATTTTACTTCTGATATATTTGAACATGGCAAAGAATTCTGTATATATGTTACAGAATGAAATATCAGGAACTTTATTGAAATGTTATATAATTAACAAATTTGATTGTGCTACTTAAATAGATTTAAACATTACATATATTCGCATTTTTCTTTGGATATACTTGCACAGTAAATGAAATTAAAAACAAAAAGTATTTGTTTTATTTGCTTAATAATACAAAGATTCTTTTGTCAGGAAAAATGATAGCATCAAATATATAGTAATTAACAATATAAATTATTTTGGGGATGAACATAATTTTAACACCATTAGATTTTGTCCTTTTTATATAAAAAAGTTTTGTTGAAAGGACATTTTCTTTAATCAGTTTCTTTAAATATTGAAAAATACAATGTCCTGAATACGGTAGAACTTAAAAGATAAAAGTATGAACAACATTTGAATGCTATTTTTGTGTTATGTTTGCAGGACTGCCATATACAGTTGACAGATGAGCCGGACAAGCGATGTTACCCATTAGACGATCACCTGTATTGTCACATGTGTCACATCAAACGTCTACATCTCGAATATCCAGATGAACAGTTCTACATCGACCCGTACACGTTCAATATTCTCAACAAAACAACGGGAAATCAACGAGATAGCATCGCTATCATGCCAGCTCCTGTCTCAGCTTATCCAAATTATACGATGCTGCAGACAATGGGCAGCCAATCACATGTCTCTGGAGGCGGCATGGCTCCTCCCCCGCCAACTTCGATGAGTGAGGCTCCTCCCCCTGTTCCGCCTCACAGGAAAATTACAGCCAATGGGTACGATTCTTCTAGTCTGTATGCAAATAAACCCATGCCACAAGTACCCCCAGGTGCACATAATGGAATGAAGAAAACTATAACTGACTTGTGATAATGTTGTTATGTGAATCAGTCATATTGATTTTGTTGCTTTCTATTCTTTTTTTTTTTAAACAAAAAGTCATGGACACTTGTTTTGTTTCTTATTTTCAAAGTGCTTGTTGTTTGCCTTATTTATTGTGACTCACTTGCAATACGATTCATGACATTTGTTGTTAATTTTGTATTCTGTGTTGGAAGGGTAAAAAATAATACTGTCATAGAATATTTAAACGTTTTAAGGTGCAATTTGAACCATTATAAATATATAAAACTTAAAATGATTTGAGAATATAAATACATATTATTTTTTGAAGTTGATCAGTTGAAATTGAGTATATTCCATGTGTATGCAAAAGTCATTAGATTTTTGGGTTTAGCTCTTCTGTTGTTTTTTTTTACCAAAAAATATGATGAGGGGATGGTGTAAAGAGTTAAACAGCTAGCAGTACTAAGTGTGGTCAGATGGCACTGACATTGCAGACTGGCCTAACTTTATACTGATGGCATAAACAGTTTATTCCGATAGTATAGGCACTTAATGCCAGCGACTTATACAATAATACTGGATGCCTAGACAGTATTTACTGGGGTTATATATTGGTGGTATAGAAATATTCTTTTCATCTCTACAAAAACCATATTGATATGTTGTTGATGTACTAGTCATTGGACATCTTCATTTATGCAAAACATCAAAAAAATTCAAATGTAACAAAGTGAAGAAAATCAAAATATTTTTGTTATTGTTTTTTTTTCGATGATTCATTCTTTTTATACCATTGCTGTATTTTACCTACAGTCAGATGAATTTAAAAGTCATAGTTTCAACAACAGTTTATCAAAAGATGCTGCAATATCCACAAGTGTGAAACGTGTAAATGCACATATATTTTACCACCAGCTCACACAAGACATCTGGCATATTAAGTGTTGTTTTTGTTGCGAGGGTTACATTGTGTTTGTATTTATACATTGATATGAAATTGAAAGATTATGTTATAAGGCATGCATGTTGTTAACATTTATTGGTATAAATTTTCTAAAGATTTTGTAAAAAGTCTTCCATTAATTTATAATTGACATTGTCATAATATCATAAAACCATGATTACCTTAGGAATCACCAAATTTATAAAATTTATTTTTCATTTATTTACTAGATTCTTTCAAGAACTGGCCACCATCCCAACCCTATACCTTATCAACTACCCCACCCCTTAACCACCTGCTGGAAATTCTTGATAATGTTCTATATCATTGAAGTACGAAATTTATAAAATATTTATATCCCAAATTCGCAAAACTCCAAAAGAAAAGAAACAATACATTAAGTTCATCTTCACATTATTTTTTACAGGGTATATACATTCTATTTATTATTACATCACAGGCATGCAAGAAACATTCATTTAATTTATGTATTTTAATTCTAATTCCATAGTATTGTAACTTATCTATGACTGCCATGGAGCAGCCCTTTTGTAAACTAGCATTGTTTAAAAATCCAGTGTTCAAAAAGTATTTTTAGGTTATATTTTTTCTTCTCTGCATATATTGTTGCTGTGCAATTGCTATTTTTGTTAGGATGTCACATTTTATAAAGCTCTTCTTAAAAGTTCTGTGTCCTTTTTAACTTGCCAATCATTGTCCCATGCTAAATAATGTAAAATCTCAATTATTTATTTTCAAGAACAGTCTTAAGGTTTCATAATAATTTTTGATGTAACTTTTTTTTTTTAAACAACAGTTTTTAATGATATATTTAAAATACTAGAACACTTTTTTCCACACCTTTGATCAGTTGTTATTTTTGTAGAAACCATAGAAAAAGTGATTAAACTGAGGTTAAATCTTTTCTATAGTAAAAACTGTTGTTTGTTTTGTTAAAACACGACAATTGTTCTAATTGAAATCATTGATGAAATTTAAAATTACTAAAAATATTTTTAAGTATTGTACATTTTTCTTTTTTTTTTTTGGACTTTCAGAATTTTATATCCCTCAAAAGTGCAAGCACCAGGTAATATGCTACAGTTTTTGGTATAAAACTTTATAAGTTAAAACCGCTGGAATTTACTTTTTCTTCACAACTTTACTTTTATACCTGTTTATTGGTATGGTGAAAGTTGATAAATGTCTCTAGCTTGAAGGATATACCTAATATTCTATTTATAATTGAAGTTTGAAAATATTGGAAGAAAATCATAAAAACCTTATCAATCACATTTTTCTGCCCTATATTCAAACAGTTTGAATGAAGGCGTATTTGAGAATCTACAGTTTTTTCTGTATATTTGTTGTTATGTTGTATGAATTCTTAGATCTGTGCATATTTAATTTAGAATTTTTATGTAAATAAAGAAATGCTCAAATGATGAAATAGTTTCTTCTTTTTCAGATCCTTTGAAATTTTTTCAAAGGGAAGTAACTCAAATTTTCATCAGATCTGAGTAATTTGTCTTTCTATTAATGAAGTTGGTTCTATTAAGTTATGATATACAAAGTTAGGCGTTGTCTACAAATTAAAGTTATTGATAGATTATATCCCACTTGTGCTAATGAGTCTTACCTTGTTTCCTCCCCATCATTTACTTCTACCGGTAATTAGTTTTTAACAACAAAGACTGTTAAATAATTGTTCTCCTTATCAAATAAGTACTGGTAATAAATAAGAATCTTTTGTATGGAAACCTTAGGTTTTCCTTTAAAGAATGAGGCTTTTTCAAACTGGTGAAGTACAACATCAATTCTATTGATTCAATAATAATTCTGTAAAACATACAACTACTTAAAAGTAAATAACTGTGTGCTATGTTAGACAAATGTGTTTATGGCAGGCACATTAGTGTATATCGAGCAAGTGTTAAAAACAAAATGTGTAAAGCAGAAAAGAGTATAAAACCAGTTAATGAAACGTGTGTAAGGCAGGTAAACAGGTTTCAAACAAGTGTAAGACAGGCAAGTACTTAACACAGACAAGTAAGGGAGGTAAACATGTGTAAGGCAAGAATTTAAGACCAGCAAATTTGTGTGTAAGACAGGCAAGTTTTTGAGACAGACAAAGATGTAAAGACTGGCAAATGTGTGTAAGGCAAACCTGTTTCAAACAACCAAACCAGTGTAAGCCAGACAAAAGTGCTAAAGACAAATAAGTATGTGTTTAAGGTAGGCAAAAGTGCTAAAGGTAGGCTAATGTACATAAGACAGGCAAACATACCGGACAGGCAAATTTTGACCTGTTATTACATTGTGGGGATGTATATTCTTTTATATATGGGTATAAATAAAAACAGGAAACTCACTTTATAGTAACAATTATGCAATCTGTGCGTATATTTTTGTAATATTGCTTATAAAACATATCAAACATAATAGAAAAGAACTAAAAAAGACTAAAACAATGATAGTATGAACCTATTTACACTATAAAACATGTACCTTACACTAGGAAAAGTGTATGTTTTCTACTTTTGTACATTTATACAAGTAAAGGAATTGGTGCAAAATGGTTGTAACTCGTATAAACACTGTTTCACTTCAAGCTCTCCTACAAGACAACCCAAAGGTTACAATAAATCAACATTTTACTTGCCCAGTGTTGAATAATTTGAAAATGTATGAACTGTTGTCATTTCCAGATTAGGTTTCTGCAGTGGCCATATTTTGTTGATCTTTCATAGTTTATCAGAATTTCTGAACAAATTGAAGCTTAAGGTATCATTCTACAAATACATGATGAATAATGATTCAGCAAATTTTCACTTTTTCATTTAATGCCGCAAAAAAGTTATAAAAACACTTCACAGCCTGCTAAAGAAAAGGCAGAACATGAGTGAGTGTCACTTGAATATTTACAGAATAGATAGTCTTCTAAAATTTGGTGATGATGATTTCTAAAAGTACCTTGTAATTCTTTTCAACTTATCACCACATACACATTTCCATCAAATAGGCTCCAAACTCGACTTTTGAAACATTTTACAAAAACAATAGAGCCATGATAGACCTAATTACGCCCACCTGGAAACTGTTGTTAGAGAAGTTTCATTTGACATTTTTTAAAGAAAGATTTCACTTTAAAAATGTGTTTGTAGCTCGTGTGACACAGATATGCAGTGGACAAAAACCCTCTGAATTACTTTGGTATAGCTTCATCCAAAGAACATGCAAGACAAATTTCATCAAATCTGGGCAAGAGATGTCATTTGAAATAATTGTGAACCCAGACAGCCACCAATCCTCGAAGCTCACATGGTGCATACAGTGCACAGGAGAGCTAAACAAAACATCTACTTACATGTTGGAAATGTTAAAACAATGAACTAATAATAATAAAATTGCAAATTGATCACTGAACTCTGTTCAATCAGAACATGAAAATAAAATCCTATATCACAAACATACAGCCTACTTAGCACAAAATGAACTTAATCAATTAAGAATATGTTAATTACATTTTTTCAGGTAATTGAAACAAACAAAATGTATATAAAAACAACTTTCGTGTGATTTAAGTCACACCAATGCAATTAAGGTTTATAATACCATATCCTAGCTTTGACTGTTGAGAAAGATCCCAAGGCAGTTGTTGCACTCAACTAACTCCTCCGTGTAGGAATCATACCCCACAGCCTGCTAGGAATGTGGTTTTAGAAGTCAACGCCCTTAACCGTTTGGCCAAAAACAAACAAAAATGAACAAATTATGAATATACAAAGTACATGTAGTAAACAATCTGTTTGAGTATTTGAATGATTAACTAAAAATCAGCTTACCTAAAGTGACAGTATGCTCATTTTTTCGATGTCAAGTTGAATAGAACTGACTATATATTTCAAAAGATTGACTATCAATGAAATTGGTAATTGACCAATATTTGATACTAAAAATTGTTTACATAAAATATTAAAATTTCTTGAAATATAAAAAGACTGCCCCACTCTTTTCATAAATTGAACATCACCCATACAATCCGCAAGATATTTTTAGATTTTTTCGTGAGTCACATTGGTTACTAGATAAATGTGTGGAGTAAAGTATTAAATTGAAAACAGCTATGACAAAATGTTAAATTAATTCGACTTTTACCTGAACACTTAGTATTTTCACATGGATATGCAAAATGTCACTTTAAAGCAAATATGAAGTTAAACAAATGTATTCCAGTCACAACATGACTATTTTTCCACACACATCATTTTCAAACAGTATTTTTCTATGTACAAACATTTTCAATAATAAAAAAGCAAATAAAAAGAAAAATAAATGATAATTGTTGGAAAAAAAACTGGATTTCCACCAATATATCATATGATAACACAACCAACAGAACAACAACAAACAAATGATAATAATGCTGTGATAATAAAGCAAATCACAATATCCCAAAACTAAGCACCAGTGTACCGGTTGACAAACCTTGTAAAAATCCCTCAAGAAATGTAGGCGTTGCCCAAACATAAACTAATCTAGTAACCCAAGTTTTCTGTCGGAAAAACCTGGTTATAAACTATGACATCAAGAGCCATGTCAACATGGCTATCCTCTGCCAAATGTGTTTGCTCATTGAAAGGATATGTATATGTAGTAGAGCAGAATAATTCAATTTTAAGAAGTCTTTACGGTAATGAAAACTGATGGCTGAAGTGATTACCGATTTTAAACCTATGTGAATACTGATGGCTGAATATAACAAAGGGCAATAACTGAAAAATAATGCAGGGTAGATTATCATTCTTGTGTGCTGCACTCCTCCTCAATGTGATCTATCCACCTATGAAGTTTCAAGTTGATACCTCAAATACTTTTTGAGATATGCTCCGGACAAAAATGTGGGACAGGAACGGACAGAGATTATTTTTATATCTCCTGCCGCCTTTTCGGCGGGGGATAAAAAGGCATTTTCTATGCAAAAAAAGACAAAATCAATCATTCAACATTGAAATTATTGCATCAAACAGATTAAAGTAAATGATTCAAACACTACACCTTACACTTCAAGGTATACAAGTCATTCTATTGACATCTTGAAAAGACATGAAACTTTCAAGTAATAATGTAAGATTGAAAAAAATAACTAGAACTCCGCGAGTCGGATGTGTCGCCTTGTGAACAATGTAGTTTAGGAGAAATGGCCAGGACAAAAATGAAATATGTAATAACAAAGGGCAATAAGTAAAAAAATAATAAGTGCAGAGCAGCAGTTTCTGTGCACTGCACTTCTTATCAATAAGATCTATCATTCTATGATGTTTCAAGTCCATAGCTTTCATACTTGAGGAGAAATGACCAGGACAAAAATAAAGTAAGAAAATCAACAAAGGGCAATAACTCAAAAAATAAGAAATGCAGAGTATCAGTTCTTATGCACTGCACTTTTTCTTGATGAGATCTATCATCCTATGAAGTTTGAAGTCCATAACTTTTATACTTTCCGAGAAATGGCCTGGACAAAAATTAAGTATGAAAATTAACAAAGGGCCATAACTCAAAAATTTAGAAATGCAGAGTACCGATTCTTGTGCACTGCACTTCTTCTTAATGAGATCTATCATCCTATGAAGTTTCAAGTCCATAGCTTTTATACTTAAGGAGAAATGGCCCGGACAAAATTAAAGTATGAAAATAAACAAAGGGCAATAACTCAAAAAATAAGAAATGCAGAGTACCTGTTCTTGTGCACTGCACTTCTTCTTAATGAGACCTATCATCCTATGAAGTTTCAAGTCCATGGCTTTTTATACATTAGGAGAAATGGCCCGGACAAAAATAAAGTATGAAAATTAACAAAGGGCAATAACTCAAAAATTAGGAAGTGCCGAGTACCGGTTCTTGTGCACTGCACTTCTTCTTAATGAGATCTATCATCCTATGAAGTTTCAAGTCCATAGCTTTTTTAGTTGAAGAGAAATGGCCCGGACAAAATTAAAGTATGAAAATTGACAAAGGGCAATAACTCAAAAAATAAGAACTGCAGAGTACCGGTCCTTGTGCACTGCACTTCGGGTTATTGAAAGAAGCATACATACCAAGTTTGAAGTCAATCAGACTTATAGTGACTGAGTTATGCTCCGGACAAGCTTTAGGGGACGCCGACGCCGACAACGACAACGACGCCGCCGACACAGACGCCGCCGACACCGCCGACAAAAGTAACCCCTATATGTCACCTTTTCAAGGCGACACAACAAGTGTACTGTAAAATTATACATTTTTTCAAGGCCAAAATTTAATACAATGAACATTTCAGACTAACTGTCTAGGTTATATATTTGCAGTGTCTAATTTTTGTTCTGTTAAAATTTATTTTATACTTCTGACACTTTGCAAAATATTAGTGAATATGGTATAAATTTATTATTGCATATATCTTCAAATCATGCATACAGCAAAATTTAATCACTCATAAAAATCTTTGATTTTACGTTATAATAAATGTATATGAAATTTGGCTGGTGATTATGGCATATTCTCTCTAATTGGCATATCAAAAGAAAAGAAAAACACAAAAACACCATAAAACATTTTACATAACCCTACTTCCTTTTGGCCTTGTTTTCAGACAAATTATTTGAATTTGAATTATTTGAGCAATCTTAGTATACTGACAACAAGAATCAACACTATAAAATACATGTAATACAAAAATCTGATGAAAAACTAAATCTTTGTAAAAAATACAGTGTACCCTGTACAGAGCGACCTTCTGTAGGACAATAACCTTTAAACATTAGCAGTTAAAATACTTCCCAAAGTAAGACAATAGATTCAACCTCTCCAGAGCAACACCTCCCACCAACAATCAATCTCTTTGTTTTCAAAAGGGTGTTGCTCTATACAGGTTGTATTGCTACATCAAAATAAAAAATCTATATACATATATGGAAAATAGACTAGGCTACTTTGCGATCACATTCCATGACCACTAAAATACTCAATCATGATTAAGGCTCCCGCGTTTACAATTTTTTGTAAACGTTTACACGATTGCCAAGAACCCAAACGATACCGTTTAAACGGTGGTACCTCTATGTACTATACACACCATGTATTTGAGTCACCAAATGATGTTTTACTTTCTATTTTTAATACATGTACAAATAAAGAACGTGCAGTTCTCATCATGATTGAGTCAGCACACATGTTCTGCATTTTATCCCCATTTTTTACCAAAAATGTATTATGTCACAAGCAATTTTGCACAATCATGATAGATGGTTTCATAAGGAATGTTTATGTGAAATAGTATCAAAATTTGATTCAAATTTTTTCCAAGAAGATTTTAAGTTTTTCCAATATACAAGAGCTAGAACAGACAAAACACCCAAGTGGCCATGCTTCTTAAAGGACCAGTATCCCTCAGAAATGCTATCATTTCTATTTCACAAAAACTTTAATTTTGGTATCTTGTTACAATTTCCAAAAATACTCTTTTGCCATGTATGTTAACTATCATTGCTTCGTTGGCAATTGATATAATTATAGTGAAAAAGTATATTTTGTATGGAAGTCAAAATACTACTTTGTTTACATTTTGCTACCTTTGTGACATATTCAGCACTACTTTCTTCAGCTGTTAAACATCTAACATACTTTAAATCCATTATTAAACTTACTTTTGACTTTTCTAAAGAATTTGAAATATTCTGAGGCATAATGTTCCTTCAACAAATCAAAATTGTCTGAACAATCTTGGTAGTTGGACACTTGATAGAAGGATCATTATTGTGAATATTTAAAAAAAATAAAATTAACAACTTTTTTTGCAAGAATGCTTCCAAAGATTTCCCTACATGCATTATTTATATTTTACATTTTCACTAGAAATCTCAGAAAAATAACCAAAAAACTCCATTCTGAACGAGAAATAGTCCATATTTACATATATACAAACAAGATAACTTTTGTGAAAAAATGCTATGCCACTGCATTAATACAACACTAAATAGTAGGAACATAAGTAGATTGGTTTGTTTCTATATAATTGAACTTTGCCATAATGCAGCAGTGTCTAGTGAATTTCAAGGTCATATTTCAGTATGTCAAATGTAAAGACAATATGCAGATGTGTCTAATGTTCAGATACAAAGGCAATAGTATAACAATTGATTCAAAATAGATGTATTCATACGTGACATAAAATTTAGGTATTTACTGTATGACATAACTGTATTAAACTTTGAAATACAGTTACAGTTATTTCTCTTAAATACTATCTTTTCAATTAGGCATTACCTATTTCTGAAGAAAACAACAAAAAAAAACAAAAACAAAAAAACATTTATAACTTAAAATCAGCATTACATTTTTTACTTTTTCATGCTTTATATTTATGTTATGTGCAGAAGTTCTTTCCATTAACTTGAAATCAGTAGAAAATATTAAAGAAATACATATTAAACAGACTGATACATTTACTGTCACAGTTTGCTGATGAACAGCAAAATCTTTAAATGCCACTCTTGATGTTTTATCAGATGTGAATGATAATGTCCTTAAAATGTGCTCAAATCATTTTTATAAATATCTCTGTAAAGCAAACATCTCTCTTGCTAGAGGTCATGACTTTTAGACTAACTCCCAGCTAATGAATCTTTTTTTTTGGAAAAAAAATTGCATAACATATACACATGTGTAATAGACATTCCAATATGAGTTTTTTCCCTTTCATTATTCAACTATAATTTGAAGAAAAGCCATGACCTGGGGCCGGGCCAATTTTGATCCCAAATCTATAATTTGAATAATGTTAATAGAGAATCATGCTATATCTATGCTCTAGCCCTTGTAATTGGTAAGAAACAGATTTTTGAAATTTTTTACTATATACATATAAGGAAAACATGTTACCCTGGGGCAGAGCCAATTTTAACCCCATACCTAGTTTCAATTGCAACAAATGTTTCTAAATTCCATATCAAATACCCATTTTTATATCCAAATGTTAAGTTCTACTTAAGCATTAGCAAAGGGCGTGGACTGTAGCTTGCAATTACCACTGCCATTCATGAACAGGCTCAATCAAACCTAGTCTGCAACATTTTCAATTCAGATGTATATTTAATGACCTTTTAGGTTTCAAATAAAGAAAATTAGCATATATCTGTTGGTATTTTACATATATCTGTGGGTTTTTCACAAACAACTGTGGATATTTTACCTAAACCATAGATATTTTTTCACCAGTAAAGCTGAAAAAAATGCTGTAAGACCTATACTGTGTCAGTTTGACTTAAAATCCAACAAAAACAAAGTAAACTTAAGTCAGTTGATATTTTATCTAAAATCAGTAAATATTTTAACTAAAACAGTTTATAATCACCAATGGCAAATATCAATGTAAATCTTGATAAACTATTCTTTTTAAAAAAACACTCTACTGTTTGCAAAAAATGACTTTTTGTTGCATAGATGTGTCAATGTCCAACGCTTTACAATCTTGATGTGAACTTGTATGAGAGGGGATGTAACTCTTGTATGAGAGGGGAAGTAACTCTTTCAGAGGAAGTTTTCATAGAGAGGCTCGTCCCTGTCATCTTCATTCTCTAAACTATCTGACGTACTTATCTCATCGGGAAACTCCAGTCTCTCTGGCGGTTTGCCGCCTCCTATAAAACCTTTACCACCTCGCTGTTTTTCTACAATAAATAGATAAATAGATAGATACATAAAATCTGCATCAGAAATGAACTGGTGTTACACCCTATATAATTTATATGTATTATTGAAATGTTTGGGAATTTGGTCACTTTGGCAAGCAGCCTCTAATCAATGGGAGCAGTGGTCTTGTAATTAAAGCCTTTATCTACCTCTCTATCAAGGACTCGAAGGTTCAAGGCCATTCTGGGGTCAAAACAAATGTTTCCATATTAGACAACATTACTGGTTATATCAGGGAAACAAACTACAAAATAATACAAGTTGAAATAAAAATTTTCACAATCAAGCCTTATAAATATAGTTTAATTCCTGCAGATCTGTTTTCTGTTCTTTTCCATGAATGAAAATTAACATAAAGGGTGTAGCGAATTTGTTTGACAAACCTATAAAACCACAGACCAATGTTCAAAATAATGGATGTAGGAATGATGTAGAGTACCAGTATAGTAAATGGCACAGGGTTTAGCCACTAAGTTTAAACCGCCCTGGCATTGACCACTGACAAAACAAAATGTGAAACAGGTCCATGTAATGGCTAATTTAGAGTTAAAATTTACTTACTTTTCAGAACAAATGGTTGATCATCATCACAAACTTCAGAGTCAGAGGAACTGTCTACCAAATTCTCGAAATCAACAACCAAGTTTGGGGGCTGAAAAAATCATTAATAAATAAAAAAATTGATTTAAAGAAGAGATAATAAATAACTTGATAAAAAGTAAATAAATGAAATAAATAACTTGATAAAATTTGAAGATGAACATAAAGCCATATAACAAAGTTAAGTATGTATATATAAATTAATTCTCTATAATGATAAGAAATATATAAACACGTAGAACATGCAGTGGTTGCATTGTGAGACAAATATGGGGAATCCTCCTGATTCACAGATAATCTTTCTATACTATTTCTGGCACAAACGGGCACCTGAGTAGAATCACTGATGTTCTGCAAGCTAGCTGGACAGCTTCATCCAAAGACCCTGTAGGGATTCGAACCCACAGTGGTGAGGGGCAAGTGGTTTGAAGTCAGGGACTTTAACCACTCGCTCACCTATGCCCCATGAAATTACTTAGAGTGAGTTGCCAGCACAGGTTTCCAATGGCAACCATAAATAAACTTGTTAATTTATCGTACAACTGTTTTTATGCTGATTAAAAACACAATTCAGGACAAATATGGGTGTTCCGTCAATCTAACTAACTTTAAAAGATAACAAACCATTCATTATAAATTTCTTGACAAATGACCGACTACTAATCTCACATGAATCTGAGCCATAAGTGATTGACAAATGACCATTTGACTCAATCTCCACCATCAGTTGTCAAGGTGACACTAATATCACATCTATATAAACTTACCTTCACTTTGTCAAACAGAAGTCTGCTCCATTTTCCCTCTCTTAATTTCTTCATTGAGATTGCGACAACATTAGAACCCACTTCTACTGTACTCTTCTCAACTATTATATTGTCAAACAGTCTATACTTAAATGCGTAACATAGTCCATCCACAACAGCCCTGGAAACAACAACAACAACACATTATTACAGTTCAACCTCAACATAGTGGCCCTCTGTACAACAATCACCTCTTTACATCAACAGTATAAATTTTTTTCATAAATTAAGACTTCACAATAAATCTAATGTATGTAGTGTAATATTTCTCAGCATTAACCAACATTTCTGTCTACCAAAGGGTGTTGCTTTACACAGGTTATACTGTATCTTATGCTGTTACCTCACATCAAACTTAAAACCAAACTTTATTATTTCTGACATATACAAACTCAAAACCTACTTTCTCACTTTACCTCTCCACCTTTTAATGCCTTAATCATCATGTATTCTTGAAGTGTTTAAATTGAATTATAAATAGTCATCAAGTTAAATACAAACATAGAATGCAAATAAGACACAATAATGTCAATTATATATGTAAATGGACCTTTATTCATGAAAATGACGCACAGAGACACAGTTTATGTACCCATTCTTGCATGTTTCTTGCGTTATTGTACTTATAATTATCAATGCATTTTGGATTAAACTTTACCTGAATTTGACAGAGTGATCTGTAAATGATACGATGTCACGTGGGGTTCCCGATACATTACTAACTGTAACCTTAAGTATGACACGGAATGTATTCTGTGACCATTTCACTTCTGGCGGGACGCTGATATAGAAAAACATAACAATATCAACACCCGATATATCATTTTTTCATAAACTATTGCCAATAGCTCTACATAATGTATGCAACAGTCTTGTCTATGTCAACTGTAGACACAGGCCAGCCAACATATATTTGTTACTTTGTTTTTCCGTTTTACGCCAATTTTAACACATTTTTGGCCGTATCTCAAGAGTCCATCCAAGTAACAAGCTTTCCTGGTTAAATAACAAGTAATTACCAATTTCACTACTTATCCCATATGATTTCTGAATCAATAGCGAGAGATAAATGACTTTTAGTCTAAGGGTCCGAGATAAACTGTCGTAGAGAAATTTCACTTTGCCGGAGAATGGAACCAGCAACCCATTGGTTACAAATCTAATGCTCTTCCTATTGAACTATGTGGGCGGACATTTACACAGTCTGACAAGGCTCTATGCTGTAGGTGGCTACATTATAACTTTGGGACATTGTATTTCCTTCAAAAAACAAGTTCTTCTGAACATTAAGTAGGCCAAGTTTATTTTATAAAATTTGCTTTGCACAAAAAGGAAATTTTTCATTTTTAAACACTTAAATAAACAATACACAAAAATATGTCCAAAAATACCTGGAAAACAAAATTTTACTTATTTGACTGTTAAAAGACCTGGTATTAAATAACATTTGCAAGATATTAAAATGTCTTATTTATAAAGATCTGTAAGACTTTGTGGCAACTTTATAACAAGTTTCAAATTTCAACCTTTAATCTATGTTTATCAAACAAATAATTTGTTTATTTTTTTCTAACTTTGATTCCTCATTTGCTCCAGTTATGCATATCTTTGCCAATTCTACTGCAGTGTTGATCAATCATTCTTAAACAAATATATAAGTCTACAATCTTTTCTTGGAAAAATATTTCATATACAAATTAAACTGACCTATCAGAGACGAGGGTTTGGTTATCAGACCGGATTGCTGTACCACGTAAAGGTTCTGATGGAACTTTGATGACCAGTGATGTTAGAAGATCTTTACATAACTGCTTGGTTGTTGATTTCAATTCTAACTGTAATATTCTGCAAAACAAAATCACATATATTTAACATTGAAAAAGGTACATAAATGACAATATTACCAAAAAAAAAATCTTTGAAGATATACAAATCTTTACCAAAAATACCTAAATTCTAAACAATATAAAAAGCGTTTTGAAAAATATCTTAAATGATACACAACAGAAGGTATTTATTGGAATTTTCACCCGCTAAATACATTATTTATTAATACATTTTGTGTAACATTATGTCATACAACAATATTTGACTGACAGAAAAAAAGTTCCAGGCATAATTAAAGGCACGAATATATATATATCTCAAATGATCAACCATTAATTTTACTTTCATTGGGAAGGGCTTAATGTTATTGTAATAGGACTTGTTTCGCAACCCATTTGCTTTTGTTCTAGTGTTCTATTTTGTGTGTATACTTGCATGTATAAAGGTAATAAAATATGGTTAAACTAATTACTTTCACTCTTACCCTGCTGGAACCAAAAGTAAATTTAAGTTTTGAGATGACAATATGTGGCCAAGTGGTTAGAGATGCTAACTTGTAATCACTGGTCAATCATCCCTCTGGGTTTAAATCTTGCCACAGCCTTTGGCTTCTTTTGAGTGAGAATCTTACTTAAAGAGTTGTTGTTACTCTCTAATGCCCACTTGTGCCTTAAGAGCTTTTGAGACTTTCCTCCACAAGTATGGCTTGCAAGTTGTGATATGACTTTTTACAGGGTCATTGTTTACAAATAAAAGTACACCGTATTAGAAACAATTTTGTTACCTAGTAAGTATAGGAACCATCTGTTGTTCTAACAGGAATGTTTTATGTTTTCTCCTTGTTGAAGAGAAATAATCACACTGCTGTACGGAATACTGGATACACTGTAGTGAATATGTACTGAGTTAATAATTTATTATCGAGAAAACAATACAATATTAGAACTTTATTATGTAAATACATATCAAACTTCCAACAAGAGCTGTCGGTAGGACAGCAACGCTTGACTATTCTTAGTGCTCGATAGTAAAAAAAAATGCTTGATACAATTACCTCCTCCTGTTTACAGGTTGGGGTAATAATGGTGAACAAGTGTGCAAAGTTTCAAAGCCATATGTCAATGGACTTTGAAAATATTTGAACTATTACAAAAACTTTAACGTAAATTCTAAGTCGAAAAAGGGGCATAATTCTGTCAAAATGCTTGATACAGTTACCTCCTCCTGTTTACAGGTTGGGGTCATGATGGTGAACAAGTGTGCAAAGTTTCAAAGCCATATGTCAATGGACTTTGAAAATATTTGAACTATTACAAAAACTTTAACGTAAATTCTAAGTCAAAAAAGGGGCATAATTCTGTCAAATGCTTGATACAGTTACCTCCTCCTGTCTACAGGTTGGGGTCATGATGGTGAACAAGTGTGCCAAGTTTCAAAACATATGTCAATGGACTTTGAAAATATTTGAACTATTACAAAAACTTTAACATAAGTGGTTACGCCGACGCGGACACCAACGCCGACGCCGACGCTTGGGTGACTACAATAGCTCTACTTATTCTTATCGAATAGTCGAGCTAAAAATTAGGAAATTTACATGTACTTCCAAATATAATATATTGAATATTCATTAATAAGCAATAATTTCATTTTAGGCTAATATGATTACCAGATACAGTGAATCAACAGTGAGATATCAAGAATATCACTGGTAACAGTTTTGCTGTTGCTAAGCTCAAGTTTCATTGTGTTTCAAAAACTTCTTAATATACATAGAGAACATTACTGTAACATATTTTTTATCAACAAATAGAAAGGTATACATATGATAAAAATACTATAACCGAACATACCTTATCACAGTCAGTTTTACTGAGATTCTTCACTATAGCTTCTATCAGAGATTCTTTCTTCAAGTCCTCATGTCCGCTGGTAATGTAAATAATATAGAAAACACTATAACAAGAATGATAAAATATAATTGTTTTACATGAAATTTTGAGGATACATTAGTATCAACTTCGCAGTCAGTTCCGCAGATAGTGGCAAACATTGCCCAAGGACAATTTGATTCATAATATCATGTCCCCTCAACTGATAAAATGTAATGAAGTTGTAACCAGCTTATGGAGAAATATGCTCAAAGTAATACAGAATTGATAAGTACAACATCATTTTATGCTGTTGTCATTACATGTATATATTTAATGCGCAACAACATTTTTAACAATATATCACTATCAACAATATATCACTATTAACAAATAATCATTATCAATTATGTTCATCTATGAAAAAACTTTTTTTTTTTTTAAATTTTAATCTTATATTTATATAACTCTGTCACCAGTGAATTTTTAAATCATAACATGCAGCCATTGTCCAAATTCTCATAATGCTAAAACAAAACTGCAAAACATTTTCTGCAACTATAGAGCAAGGCCAGCAAAAAGTCTGAAGTTTTATCTGGCTAAATACTGTTGGCTGACCATTTCCCACCTTTGTCATACTCTTAAGTAAGAGTGACAATAGCCAGTACAAATTCAAAGTAAGTCTGTAACACCCTTAACATCTGCAAGGAAAGTTTTAATATTGGGATAGTGTTTTTTTGTTAGGTTTAATGTCCCATCAACAAAGTATGTGACTTTCCAGCTTTACTCCGGTGTTCTTCTGACAAAGTGAACCACCGACATTCCGTGAACAAGCTGGATAGTTTCTCACAAGTATATTCTGACAATGCTTGTGAGGAACATACAGCGGTTGAGAGGCTAGTGGTTTGAAACCACTTATGAAACCACTTAACCATGGTAACCCTATAGAAATCAACCCTAATGTTGCTTAATTTGTAAAATGGACTTCACTTGCTTTAAATTTTCAACTGTCAATTGTTGAGTATCAAAAAGTAAAGAGCCTTATCGGACTGACAAGTAGCAGACTGGCCTGGCTAAGCACTGGTGACCTTGACATATTATTATAGCCATCAGTATCAGAAAGAAATATAGCCCTTACCTGTCATGTTCAGCAAGAGTTGCTATCAATGTAAGAACACCTTCAGCTACATCATGTTCTGATGTGTGCAACAAACATTTCAACAATTTCTGACAAATTGACTTCTCCATTAGATTCTCATATACCCTGCAATTTAAACAAATTTTCTTGTATATTAAATATTTCCGAGATATTCTGTTGCCTTTTTAAGATATATTGGGTAAAACAAACATTTTTGATACATTTTTGCTGCATATAATAAACTTTTCTTTCAAATTTGTATGGAACATAAAATATGTTCATAATTCTTTTTTTTTGTTGTTGGGATTTACATTTTATATTATTGTCTGAGAATATGGACTATGCATGGCACCCTCAGAGGGACTTTTGTGTAACTACAAAGATTTTTAATCACACACACAGTGACTTTTCAGTTATACTGGTGAATGAATAACTCATTATTTCAGGCGGATGTGAGTAGAATCCCCAACCCTTCCATAAGCTAACTGGATGTATATTAATATATTTACCTTTCTGACCCTTTACAGAGAGCTGCAAGTCCCCTACATGCTGCACCTTGTACCTGAATCATACAATAAAACAATGTATTAAATGTCAAATTTTAGTATCTCGGCATAGCAACCCCCTTTAGGAGACAAAGTTCGGTTGTTGATGAGAGGTGTTGCTCTGGAGAGGTTGAATCTATTTTGAAGTTTTACTTTGGGAAAAATCAAATCAGTTGTTGTGAAGGTAGTTGCTCTTTGGAGGTTGCAATATAAGGTGAAAACAGCATCAGAATACAAGTTTAGAGAGTAAGAACAAGCACTATCCACCGAACAACTATTCTTCAAACAATCTAGCTAAATAACAAAATGACAAGAAGCGCCGCAATGCGACGAAAACCAGGTTTTCAACGACCAAGTTTTGATGTGACAGCAATCAATAGGTCAAGGTGCACTGAAGTTATTGAGTAGATACTGAATATTCTATTGTAAGCAAATTACCTTGACCTTGCTCCCAGATATCTAAGTGGCAATCCGAAGCTGCCACTCAGCAAGTTCGGTGACAAAAGGTCAAAGCAAACTCAAGTTATAACATGAAAACTAAATGCATTAACCTTGATCACAGACACCTGGGTAGCAATCCCAAGCTGCCTCTTGATATAAGCTACCCATTCATCAAGTTTGGCGTCAATAGGCCAAAGCAAACTCAAGTTATTGAACAGAAACTGAATTTCTATTTTTAGTAACAGTGACCTTGACCTAGATCACAGACACCTGGGTAGCAATCCAAAGTTGCCTCTTGATATAAGCTATCCATACACCAAGTTTGGAGTCAATACGCCAAGGAAAAATAAAGTTATTGTGCGGAAAATGAATTTCTATTTTTAGTAACAGTGACCTTGACCTTGATCACAGACACCTGGGTAGCAATCCCAAGCTGCTTCTTGATATAAGCTATCCATACACCAAGTTTGGTGTTAATAGGCCCTAGCAAACTCAAGTTATTGAGCGGAAACTGAATTTCTATTTTTAGTAACAGTGACCTTGATCACAGACACCTAGGTAGCAATCCAAAGCTGCCGCTTGATATAAGCTATCCATACACCAAGTTTGGAGTCAATACGCCAAAGCAAACTCAAGTTATTGAGCAGAAACTGAATTTCTATTTTGAGTAACAGTGACCTTGACCTAGATCACAGACACCTGGGTAGCAATCCCAAGCTGCTTCTTGATATAAGCTATCCATACACCAAGTTTGGTGTCAATAGGCCAAAGCAAACTCAAGTTATTGAGCAGAAACTGAATTTCTATTTTTAGTAACAGTGACCTTGACCTAGATCACAGACACCTGGGTAGCAATCCCAAGCTGCCTCTTAATATAAGCTATCCATATACCAAGTTTGGTGTCAATAGTCCAAAGCAAACTCAAGTTATTGAGCAGAAACTGAATTTCTATTTTTAGTAACAGTGACCTTGACCTAGATCACAGACACCTGGGTAGCAATCCCAAGCTGCCTCTTGATATTACCTATCCATACACCAAGTTTGGTGTCAATAGGCCAAAGCAAACTCAAGTTATTGAGCAGAAACTGAATTTCTATTTTTAGTAACAGTGACCTTGACCTTGATCGGTAGCAATCCCAAGCTGCCTCTTGATATAAGCTATCCATACACCAAGTTTGGTGTGAATAGGCCAAAGCAAACTCAAGTTATTGAGCGGAAACTGAATTACTATTTTTAGTAACAGTGACCTTGACCTTGATCAAAGACACCTGGGTAGCAATCCAAAGCTGCCTCTTGATATAAGCTACCTACACACCAAGTTTGGTGTCAATAGGCAAAAACAAACTAAAGTTATTGAGCGGAAACCAAAAGTTGACGCCCGCCGACTTTGGCATTACAATAAAATTAAAAATTTACATACCAGTTCAGACTCTGTGGATGTTAACAGCTCGAACAACACTTGTAAGTTCTCCTTCAACATAAAGTAAGTCTTCAGTCTGATAAAAAAAAAAATCATTTACATATATAAGTATATACCTATTAAAATAGTCACAAAATCAACAATCGAGTTCATATTTATTTTTTCTAAATCAATGAAAAAGGAGAGAAAATACATTTAGGAAACAAAAAGAGAATGCAGAGTAAATGCTTGTCTACTACTTTTGAAAAAAAAATGAGTTAAAAAGGGACATAACTCCAAAACTAAAGCTTTCAGAATTATGCCCCTTGTCCAACAACTGCATCTATTAATGATTAGCAAGTATTCCAAGTTTCATATTGATACCTTTAAAACTGTTTGAGAAATGGGCTACATGAACGTTTTTGCACAACAACAATGACAGCACAGTGATCATAATGGCTCAACTTTTTTTTCATACAAAACAGACAAGCTAAGTATAGTCAAATTAATATCAAATGTTTAATGAAGACATCTTATAACTTAAAGCACCAATACCACATCCTACCTTCTTCAACTTGGGATGACAAAACCTGAAGTTAACACTGAATAGCAAAGGTATGCAATTAAACCTAAAAATATCAATCAATGGTGTAGGTAAAAAATTCAGTTACCTGGATGAAATATCTGAAATCTGGGCAATAAAATCTGCAGCCTGTTGTTGATATGTACAGTTGGAATTCTGTAGATAGAAAAAAAATCAAGATTCAAATTATTGAAAACTACGTAGTCTATAATTTGCATTTGCTACATTTTATCAACTGAAAATATTTCAACACATTGGAAATCTCATTTAATTATATTAAAGAAACAGAATCAACAAGTTTGATAACTATCAACTTTAAAATAGTTTTGTTCCCTTAATTCAAATTTTTCAACTGTATTTAATGCATGATTATATTTCATATAGATTTTAATCACACATACCGGTATATACATATCTACCTGTTGTTAATCATGAATATACAAGAGCTGTTAATAGGACATGCTTAACTATTTTGTGCTTGATAGTAAAAAAGGACCATAACTCTTTCAACATCAATGTAAGAGTTGTTGGTCTTGGATAATGACCTCCTATTATGCTCTCAAATAAGTGTGTAAAGTTTCAACCCATTCCATTCAATAGTAATGGAGACAGCGCATCAGTTTAAACTTAGAAACATTAAAGAAACAAATTTTACCATTTCAAGACATCTGATGATACATGGGACACATTTGACATCTATCAACTCATCACATACCCTAATATATAAACATAAGAATTAAAATTTTCATACCAGAAAATATATCTATTGTAGTCTATACATGGTACACATTATATGTCATACAACACTACTGCAAGCGGCATATTTTTAGCATTGATGATGGAAAATAACCTCAGGTGTCCCTCCATGCATTATTTCAGGCACGAGGTAAAACCACCAACAATCCTTAAACTGGCTGGCTCCTTTTTCATATGAAAATAAACAAAGCCCTAATCAGGATTTGAAGCCAGTGATGATAAGGAAGTGATTCAATGCCAGTGACATAACCACTCAGCCAAAGAGGCCATTTTGACACGATACCATTCCTGACTTCTTACACTATGTCAAATGTTTCAATTTATGCAGACTAGTTTTGGAACAGGCTAGTAAACATAGTATATTAACATGTTTTTTTTATCTTCCCTTTAGATTGGGTGTAATTTGGACGCAAAGACTTAAGAACATAATTTCATAACCAACATACTAGATAAGGTAGCCAATGTTTCTTAGATTTAACATTCATATTAAATATTACAAACATATAACTTACATTTCACTATGCTGAGCGAAGCATAATATACACTGTAGTATATCACCATGACAAGTCTCCCATTTGATACGACCCAGTAACTTTACCAGACTTGAAATACACTTTACAACAGAAACAGAACTTGTGGTGCTGTAATGATATAAACAACATATTATATGATATAGACGTTAGTTAATATCATGTCCCAAGATATCTTTATTAAATACATTAATTCTAAAAAGTTTCAGAGGTGGTCATTTTCTTATTTTTTTGTGAAGTCCCTGTAATTATTATCAATTGCCAATTGACTATTGGTTTATTCATTGATACAAAAATTGACTTTAGAACTATAGAAGTCTGTCAATATATAACTCTAGGGCCATGATGGCCCTAGATCGCTCACCTGACTTATCAAACTCATCCAAACAATTACATAGACAAGCATTCTGACCAAGTCTCATGACAGGTGAGTCAAAAATGTGACCACTACAGTGTTAACAAGGATTATCCATATTTGAGCAGTGCGACCTAGTTTTTTACCCAGGTGACACATATTCAAACTTGACCTAGAAATCATCAAAACAAACTTTCAGACCAATTTCCAGGATACTTGGATCAAAGCAGTAGCAACTAGAGTGTTAACAAGATTTTTCTATTTTTAGCTGAGGTGACCTAGTTTCACATGCGATTTCGAACTCATCCAAGCAATTACCTAGACAAGCATCCTGACCAGGTTTGATGATAATTGAGTCAAAAATGTGACCACTAGAATGTTAACAAGGTTTTTCCATATTTTGGCAGTGTGACCTAGTTTTTCATCCAAGATGACCCATGTTCGATTTTGACTTAGAAATCATCAAAACAAACTTTCAGACCAATTAACAGAATATTTAACACAGTAGCCACTAGAGTGTTAACAAGATTTTTCTATTTTTAGCTCCTGTGACCCAGTTTTTCATCTAAAAAGGACCCCCGAGTTTCAAAATGATATCAAAAATTAAAATACGGAGAGAAAACCCAGCAAATTCCCTAATAGTGACACATATAAAGAGACACATATATAAAATTCTAAAATTGGCTAAATGCCATTACCTGTTCAATGATGATGAAACAATTCCGCATATTTCCTTACAGGTCTTCTTAGCCAGTTCTTCATTCTAGAATATATTTGACACATTATGTTTACATGTATAATACAAGTACATACCTGACATATGTCATAGCACATAGAAATAAATGTTGTGTGACAAACAAATATAAGATACAATACCAAACTTTGACTTTTTTTTCTGACCTCGACACTTTAACAAAGGCATAGACAAAACCCCAAATTACATCAAGAAAATTAATAAATAATCTTTGACCTTGAAGTAAAACCTTAGAACTACTGACTATACATGTATATACAATGTAAATCTATAAATTTGCTCTAAATACTAAATACATTGTATAATGTAACAATCATTCAGAAGTTAAAAAACAAGACATTTCAAATAATTAGCAACATGCAAATTTATCTATTTTAACTTACTGTTTCCCAGTAGAGAGAGCAGCACAAGTCTGGTATTTTCTCAAGCAGGGAACCATACATCTTCATCCTCAGTCTTGATGGTTTAGGAAACAGTGGCTGAAATTATACCAGATACATTAACGTCGTAGAGTGTTAGATAAAAACTTGCATGTAAAACCAGTCTATACAGTTTAGTCAGACTGGCCCTTCTTTGTGCTGAATTTTAATATTTTGATAAAACTCGGCTAACAAGGCCATTTGGCACAATAACATGAGTTTTCCCTATCTAATCCCAGGGTACAAACAAACTTTAACCAATATAACTTCATGGCACACTTTTTATTAAGATATTTACCAAGTTGTAACAGTAAGTTTGTTTGTTCCATATGGCTAGATGGGAAAATCACATTTGCCAAGTTACACAGTGTCTTTATTAAAATTTCATTACATATATTCTGGAAGAGAAGAGTTAAACTTACATTTAGTAAGCTACTTTTACCATTCTCAATTGTAAACTTCTTTTCTATCTAAAACTGACTTGATGTAATACTGTGTAAGTCACAGACAGTAGACACAAATTGAAAAAGTTAATGGGAGCAAATTGAGAAATTCCTGTCAATATTTTTCTTAAATAATAAGATTTTAACTTACTTCCATTTCACTGCCCTCATCTAAAACAGCAAGCTGTTGCCATGACAACTCCTGGGCAATATTTAGGTCACATGACCTTGACACTGTTCCTAGCTCTATCACAAACTTGTTTCGTCCTGCGTATCTGGCTGGTTCCTTTCCCTTTACAACAGCATTCAGTACACGAAGGTCAAAGTTCACATAATGGGTCAGGTCCCATAACACATTACCAACAGTTTCCGACCATTCTTCATCTAAAATAGATGTATTAATAGTTAAGAGGCATTTAAAATCACTGGCCATTTCTGTGTCAACTTTTACTGGCACTCTGCCATACATCACTTCAATATGCATACTACAACCACAAGGCAATCTCTTCCTGTTAAACAGAACTTACTGAATCTATTTAAAGAACTTTTTTTGCTTGATTCAGCCATCTACTGTACATATATTAACTGACAGATGTATTTAGTACTATTCAATTATTTTCAGAAAACACAAAATTTCACATTATTTATGTCAATAAGAAATCAAAAATGAAAGAGCAAGAACAATAAATGTACAACCGATTGAACTGAAAACAGGACAATGGTCGCATAAACTTTTAAATAGAAGTTAACACTTGAAATATGGTCAAAGTCATATATAACTAGACTAGAAGAAATAATTCGTTATCAATTAAGTACTACACAACCAGATGCTCTATGATCAACAACTCTAATGCTGTAATGTTTGAATAAATCAAACCACTTACCTACAGGTTTGATACCATACAGTTTACATTCTATAGCTTGTAGCGGTAGTTCATAAAATTTATCCACCGGTAATTCCCGCACCTTATCTTTCGGTACAATGTCACTGTCACCGTAATCAGCGAAGAATACCTTGAACTGATTGGCCTCAACCTCAAGGATTTGTCCACGATACCATCTGAAAATTTAAATCTAACCATGCTAAATTTGTGAAATAGACTATTCCTGTTTTGAAAATGGACCTATCCACTGCCAATATGGAGGGTTTTGTTTATACAGTTATCAACATGTTATAGAAAAAAAACAAGCAATTATCATAGTATTACAAGCAATAAGTTTCCCTGCCTAGAAAAGAAATTATGTTTATATAACAGATTATCAAAAGATCCAATTTCCTCAGGATGAATATGTATAAAAAAGTTAAAGAATGAGTGAGAGAAATTCAAAGTTTGAGGAGGAGAAAATTCTGGAAATATGGACGCTAGAATAATAACCCTTGTCATATTATTATCATGTGGGTGTTTGAAGTAAATGCTCTAAGAAATGAGGTTTAAGTAAAAAATAATAATTTGTAGTTCAAGGGGGACATAATTCTTGAAATAGTTAAGCTAGAGTATTGAACCTTTTCCCAAATGACTTGAGTGTTAATAAGACACATATATATAAAATTTGAAGTAGATACAATACAATATAAAGAAAAAAAAGTCATCATTTTGTTCATGAAAATTCTATGTTCATGGGGGGGGTAATTCTGATAACTTTTGTGCTAGAGATGTAAACCTTGTCACATATGATGTGGTTGATGATCAGAAACATATATTTGAAGTTTGAAGTAAATACCTTAAAAAATAAAGAACTTATAGTGAAAAAGTGTTAAAACTTGAACCATAAACTTGACAAGGTTGTTGACGCTTGGTGAAATATACTGCCTATAGTAAAGATTAAAACAAGAGCTGTCACAGGAGACAGCGAAGCTCGACTAATAAAATACTGGACACAGTAAGGAGGACAAAACTATGAAAGAAAAATCAATTATGTTTTGTTTGTTTTGGGTTTTACGTCACATCGACACAGTATAGGTCATATCGCGACGTTCCAGCTTTACTGGTGGAGGAAGACCTCAGGTGCCCTTCCGTGCATTATTTCAGGCACGAACGGGCACCTGAGTAGAACCACCGACGTTCCGTAAAAATCAATTATGTATAATTATGTATTAAGTTATAGAAAAAAAATAACATTTGTTAACATTAATTCCAAGATCAAGGGGAATAATTCTAGAAATAGTCATGCTAGAGTTATGGACCTTGTCACACAACATTTGTGTAATGATAAGAAATATATATTTGAAGTTTGAAGTAGATACCTTAAAAAGTAAAGAAGTTATTATATTTCTTAAAGAAAATCCTAAGTTCAAGGACAGATAAATCTGTAAATATTGCTTCAAGAGTTATGAACATTGTCACATAAAATGTAATTGATGATAAGGAATAAGTATTTGAAGTTTGAGGTAGATACCTTTAAAAATAAAAAAGTTATAATAAAAAATAACATTCTATAACATCTAGTAGAAAAATCTAAGTTTATGGAGAGATAATTCTTGCAATATTGGTGCTAGAGTTATGAACCATGTCACATAAGATGTGGATGATGATAACGTAAATATATTTGAAGTAGGAAGTTGATCCCTTTAGAAATAAATAAGTAACAGTAAAAAACAAGCAATTATCATAGTATTGCAAGCAATCCATAAGTCCCCTACCGGTTAGAACCCCATCAACATTCTGAAGGGCATTGGCCATTCACTTATGTTTCAATTTTTCTCTATTTTAAGTAAACTTGTTGGAAAAGTTCTTTAAAAGTGATCACAGGAAACAGTTTTTATGAACAGACAGACAGACGGACTGAAGGACACTCTAAAGTTAATATTTGAAACATCCCTGTTACCAAAATATAACATTTTAAAAGCAAAATTCTTAAATAGGAGATAACTCTTGACTTAAAGATGCAATTTCATAAAATTTTCAGCCCTTTTTGACTTATCACAAATATTGTTATATTTCCCATGTTTTAAGCCTATTTGTTGCCAAGGCAACTGATATTTTTTCAAAAAAGGAAGAACAGATAAGACATGCATAATATCAAGACTGCTATCTACCCATATGTCAAGTTTCATAAAAATATTTCCAGTACTTTTTGAGTTATCACTGGATTCAGTTTATGTGTAAAATTTGCCATATTTTCAGTATATGTGTTGCCATAGCAACCAGAATTTTCAACAGAGGAAGAACATAAAAAGACGTGCATAATCTCAAGACTGCCATCTACCCATATGTCAAGTTTCATAAAAATATTTCCAGTACTTTTTGCTTTATCACGGGATCCAGTTTATGTGTAAAATTTGCCATATTTTCAGCCTATTTGTTGCCATAGCAACCAGAATTTTCAACATAGGAAGAAAAGAAAAAGACATGCATAATTTCCAGACTACCATCTACCCATATGTCAAGTTTCATAAAAATATTTCCAGTACTTTTTGCGTTATCACTGGATCCAGTTTATGTGTAAAATTTGCCATATTTTAGCCTATTTGTTGCCATAGCAACCGGAATTTTCAACATAGGAAGAAAAGAAAAAGACGTGCATAATTTCAAGACTGCCATCTACCCATATGTCAAGTTTCATAAAAATATTTCCAGTACTTTTTGCGTTATCACTGGATCCAGTTTATGTGTAAAATTTGCCATATTTTTAGCCTATTTGTTGCCATAGCAACCAGAATTTTCAACATAGGAAGAAAAGAAAAAGACGTGCATAATCTCCATACTGTCATCTATCCATATACCAAGTTTCATAAAACTATTTTCAGTACTTTTCAAGTTATCGCGGGATCCAGTTTTGTGGACGGACGGACTGACAGACGGACGGACGGACAGACGGACGGACAGACGGACGGAGGGTAAACCTAAAGTCCCCTCCGGTAAACCGGTAGGGGACTAATAATATTTTTTATGGAAAATTCTAAGTTCAAAGGGAGATAAATCTAAAAATATTGGTGCTAGAGTTATGAACCTTGTCACATAAGATGGGGATGATGATAACGTAAATATATTTGAAGTATGAGGTTGATCCCTTAAGAAATAAAGAAGAAACAGTAAGAAATAGTATTTTTTGAGGAAAATTCTAAGTTCAAGGGGAGATAAATCTGAAAATATTGGTGCTAGAGTTATGAACTTCGTCACATAAAATGGGGATGATGATAAGGTACATATATTTGAAGTATGAGGTTGATCCCTTAAGAAATAAAGAAGTAACAGTAAAAAATAGTATTTTTTAAGGAAAATTCTAAGTTAAGGGGAGATAAATCTGAAAATATTGGTGCTAGAGTTATGAACCTTGTCACATAAGATGTGGTTGATGATAAGGAACATATATTTGAAGTTTGAAGTTGATACCTTAAGAAATGACAAAGTTATAGTGAAAAATATTTTACTGTACCAAAACTTTAATCTAAAATCTGGACGCGGACGCCGACGCCGGGGCGAGTAGGACAGCTCTCCATATACTTCGTATAGTCGAGCTAATGATGTGTATAATCTCCATACTGCCATCTATCCATATTTTAAGTTCAATGAAAATGTTTTCACTACTTTTAAGTAATCACAAATATTGTTATATTTGCCGTGTTTTAAGCGTATTTGTAGCCATAGCAACCAAATTTCAAGTTTCATAAAAATATTTCCAGCACTTTTTCCAGTTTATGTGTTTTCAGTCTATATGTTGCCATATTTACCAGTTTTCAACATAGGAAAAGAAAAAGACGTGCATAAATACCAAACCGCAGGCAAATCTAAAATCCCCTCCGGTTAAACCAGTAGGGGACTAATAAGAGCTTGTCACAAAACAGCAGCCACCTACAAGTATAATATTGTCTGATCCCCAACCCTCTACATAATTATGGAAAATGATTTTAAAGAATTTGTCTAAGATTTTTTTTGAGTTGGCAGAACAAGAACTGCCACTATCATGGCGTGAATACCCCCGCATAAAGGTCCCTGTGACCTTGACCTTTGACCTCAAAATCAATACGGATCATTTACTAATCATGACTAACCTCCATGCCAAATATGAAGACTGTGGGTCAAAGGAATCTTAAGTTATTGGGCGGACAAGCTTTTTGAAGGCAAGGCCCCTGTGACCTTGACCTTTGACCTGGTGACCTCAAAATCAATAGGGGTCAACTACTAATCATGACTTACCTCCATGCCAAATATGAAGACTGTGGGTCAAAGGAATCTTAAGTTATTGGGCGGACAAGCTTTTTGAAGGCAAGGCCCCTGTTGCCTTGACCTTTGGCCTGGTGACCTCAAAATCGATAGGGGTCATCTACTAATCATGACTAACCTCCATGCCAAATATGAAGACTGTGGGTCATAGGAATCTTGAGTTATTGGGCGGACAAGCTTTTTGAAGTCAAGGTCCCTGTGACCTTGACCTTTGACCCGGTGACCTCAAAATCGATAGGGGTCATCTGCTAATCACGACTAACCTCCATGCCAAATATGAAGACTGTGGGTCATAGTAATCTTAAGTTATTGGGCGGAAAAGCTTTTTGATGTCAAGGCCCCTGCGACTTTGACCTGGTGACCTCAAAATCAAAAGGGGTCATCTACTTATCATGACTAACCTCCATGCCAAATATGAAGACTGTGGGTTAAAGGAATCTTAAGTTATTGGGCGGACAAGCTTTTTGAAGTCAAGGCCCCTGTGACCTTTGACCTGGTGACCTCAAAATCAATAGGGGTCATCTACTAATCACGACTAACCTCCATGCCAAATATGAAGACTGTCGGTCAAAGGAATCTTTAGTTATTGGGCGGACAAGAAAAAACCGCCGGACGCCGGACGGCCGGATGGACAATCTGATTCCAGTATACCCCCCTTACAACTTTGTTGTGCGGGGGTATAACTAGGAAGAATTCATGCCCCTGTGTAATTTTAAGAAAATTTACATTAATTTGGAAATAATAATAATAATAATATTTTAACAGGATCTCACTTTTGCATCCATTTTCATGGTTAATACTATATCAATCCTGCTATCATAGCAACCACATTTCTTGAACAAATTATAGTAAGTACAATATCTCAATACAGTCCCCTATAATACAAGGACCAAATTTCATCAACTTAACTTTTGTACTGTTTGAGCTACAACAGGAGCCAGATTTGTTCTGTTGTTTTTTGGTGTGTATAACCTCTATATCATCACCTTATTGCAGAAACGACTTAACTCCTTATATAATTTAACATAAATTAACCAGTTACTGCACTAAGGTGACGATATTGTCCTTTATATAAGTACCAAGTATTTTGGGGGTTTTATACTTTTTTGTGTTATGGCAAGACCCACATTTACTACCGCTATGTAATGCTAAAACATTTTTTGTTGATCTGGAAGAGCAACAATGAGACCAGTTGAGCAAACCAATGGGCTGTTAACTGTATCTGTAAGCATTCCCTTACACAAATAACTTACATGTCAACCTACCATTTAAACAGATGTAATAAATCTGAAATTCTTTATACACTTATATCAAAATATGATGATGTAAAATTTTATTAAGATGTAAAATTTTATTAAGTAATCCAAATCACAATAGAAGAGTGCAAAGAAGAGTTTTAATGACAGACAAACACATTTTACGTCACTGTGCTATGAAAAGCATACCTGTGAGATTTCTATGCTGTTATACAAATAAAACACTTGTTATAGATTGAACCTGGGAAAATAGCTTTTAATTTAATTGTCAGAAATAAAGTAAATCCCAGCCAAATTATTTGTACTTGCATACTTTATATACTTTTTTGTAATTATTTAGAAGTTAATTAAAAAGTTACACATTTTTTTTACACTTACTGAAATCTTTATTGACCTAATATTAGTAACTTTTTGATAATTTGAGACCAGCAACATCATTGCATACAGCCCTTTGATTTTTTTTTTAGAAACAAAACATGAAACGTGCTCTGCCTAGATAGACCTGCTCAATCTTTGACTTTAGAGTATACCATACCTTTGATCAAAGTTTGTGTACTGTGCGAGACAGTATTTGCCGCGTGTAAGTTCCTGCCCTATATCAACATAAATATCATTCTGGTCCACAAACTCATTGATTTCTGTCATTAACTCTTCTAGCCTAAAATACAAAAGATATAACAACACATGTAATTTAATAATAGTAAATAAAATATTAGATATACTAGGAATGAGAATTATACACTTTTATATCTTATTAATCTAAAACTTTGTTGCACTAAAAGTAATCATTAGAATTAAACTTAATAAGAGTGTACATGAAGCTTTTTTGTTTATTGACAGTTGCAGAAGTACAAGGACCCATTTTTAGACCAAGCCCGCAGAAAAGAGAAATTCAATTAAGTTTGAGGGATTCTGTTGATGTTTATGCACAAAAAAGTGCAGAAGCGCTGTTCTTGCATAGAATATGCCTAGTTTTGTAATTTTATGTATCCCTTTTCGTATATCAAGACTCGTTTTAGAAAACTTTAGACATGCAAGTGTTTTGTCATTTGACAGTTTCGGTTTTATATCAGACATAATGAAATGTCTTACTTTTACAGATGGTGACCTCTCAACCTACAAAAACATTGCGTAAGACTGCTTTTACTTTTTCAAAATAAGGAATAACAAGAAACATGGCAATGCCATGAAACCAGGTTTTCAATTATCATCATTGTAGATAAATATGTTGTATTTGAAATACAAATACAAGCAACAAACAATGTAACTATGTGCAATGTAAAACATGAACAAGATATGTTTGTAAAACATGTATGCCCCCATCAGCAGCCAATTATTCATGTGATAAGGTAATTATGCATGACTTCTGACCCAGTGATCAAACAATTAATAAGGGTTATCAAGTATCTACTGGTCATGACCTTGACCTTTGACCCCTTGACCCAAAACTCAATAGGGGTCATCTGCTGGTCAAGACCAATCATCATACAAAGTTTGAAGTTCCTAGGCCTAAGCGTTTTTAGTTAATTAATCAGAAACTGTTTTTACCTACAAGGTCAATGTGACCTTGACCTTTGACCCCAAAATCAATAGGGGTCATTTGCTGGTCATGACTAATCACCATGCCAAGTTTGAAGTTCCTAGGCCTAAGGGTTCTTTTATTATTGATCCGAAACCGTTTTAACATACAAGGTCAATGTGACCTTGACCTTTGACCCCAAAATCAATAGGGGTCATCTGCTGGTCATGACCAATCACTATGCCAAGTTTGAAGTTCCTAGGCCGAAGCGTTCTTTAGTTATTGATCAGAAACCGTTTTTACTTACAAGGTCAATGTGACCTTGACCTTTGACCCCTTGATCCCAAAATCAATAGGGGTAATCTGCTGGTCATGAAAAATCACCATACCAAGTTTGAAGTTCCCAAGCCTAAGCGTTCTTAAGTTATTGATCATTGTTTGTTTGTTTGTTTGTTTCTGTCATTTTACGCCTTTTTCCAACAGTATTTCAGTCATATAGGCGGGTTGTTTCCTAACCATCGTTCCTGGAGAGTTACACCAGTACTTGACTACCTTCCTCCGCGCTAAACTACCAAAGCATCTCCCGGGGATCGAACCCACGCCAGAGAGGTAACTGGATTAGAAGTCATCGACTCTAACCACTCGACCAGAAACCGTTTTTACTTACAAGGTCAATGTGACTTTGACCTTTGACCCCTTGACCCAAAACTCAATAGGGATAATCTGCTGGTCACCACCAATCATCATACAAAGTTTGAAGTTCCTAGGCCTAAGCGTTTTTAGTTAATTGATCGGAAACCGTTTTACCTACAAGGTCAATGTTACCTTGACCTTTGACCCCTTGACCCCAAAAACAATAGGTCATCTGCTGGTCATGACCAATCACCATACCAAGTTTGAAGTTCCTAAGCCTAAGGGTTCTTAAGTTATTGATCGGAAAGCATTTTTACCTACAAGGTCAATGTGACCTTGCCCTTTGACCCCTTAACCCCAAAATCAATAGGGGTCATCTGCTGGTCATGACCAATCACCATACCAAGTTTGAAGTTCCTAGGCCTAAGGGTTCTATAGTTATTGATCGGAAACTGTTTTTACCTAAGAGGTCAATGTGACCTTGACCTTTGACCCCTTGACCCCAAAATCAATAGGGGTCATCTACTGATCATGACCAATCACCATATCAAGTTTGAAATCCCTAGGCCTAAGGGTTCATTCGTTATTGATCGGAAACCGTTTTTACCTACAAGGTCAATGTGACCTTGACCTTTGACCCCTTAACCCCAAAATCAATAGGGGTCATCTGCTGGTCATAACCAATCACCACACCAAGTTTGAAGTTCCTAGGCCTAAGGGTTCTTTCGTTATTGATCGGAAACCGTTTTTACCCAAGAGGTCAATGTGACCTTGACCTTTGACCCCTTGACCCCAAAATCAATAGGGGTCATCTACTGATCACGACCAATCACCATACCAAGTTTGAAGTTCCTAGGCCTTAAGGTTCTTTAGTTATTGATCGGAAACCTTTTTTGCTTACAAGGTCAATGTGACCTTGACCTTTGACCCATTGACCCCAAAATCAATAGGGGTCATCTACTTGTCATGACCAATCACCATACCAAGTTTGAAGTTCCTAGGCCTAAGGGTTCTTTAGTTATCACTCGGAAACCATTTGGTCTACGGACCGACGGACCGACAGACCGACGGACCGACAAGTGCAAAGCAATATACCCCCTTTTCTTCGAAATGGGGGCATAATAATGTAGGAGGAATTGCCACAGAGGAAGTGTTCACTATAATTATATTCTATATAATTCAATCACAAAACCCCGATAATGTGCGCCAGGGAACTGGATGACAAAGCTACTGTGAAAGTTTGAACAAAATCCGTTGAGAAATGTAGGAGTTCAGCACAGAAAATTTTTTTCACTATATATTCTGTATAAGGAAAAATAACAAAGGGCCATAATTAGGTCAAATATTATCCAATCACAAAACCCCGATAATGTGCGCCAGGGCACTTGATGACAAAGCCTCTGTGAAAGTTTGGTCAAAATCTGTTGAGAAATGTAGGAGAAGTTGCGCATAGTAAAAATTGTTCACTATATAATCTGTATAAGGAAAAAAAACAAAGGGCCATAATTAGGTCAAATATTATCCAATCACAAAACCCCGATAATGTGCGCCAGGGCATTTGATAACAAAGCTTCTGTGAAAGTTTGGTCAAAATCTGTTGAGAAATGTAGGAGAAGTTGCCCATGGTAAAAACTGTTCACTATATAATCTATATAAGGAAAAAAACAAAGGGCCATAATTAGGTCAAATATTATACAATCACAATATGCCCTAAGGCACTTGATGACAAAGCCTCTGTGAAAGTTTGGTCAAATTCCGTTGAGAAATGTAGGAGGAGTAGCGCACAGAAAATTGTTCACTATATATTCATATTGGGAAAAAAAACAAAGGGCCATAATTAGGTCAAATATTATCCAATCACAAAACCCTGACAATATGCCCTAAGGCACTTGATGACAAAGCCTCTGTGAAAGTTTGGTCAAATTCCGTTGAGAAATGTAGGAGGAGTTGCGCACAGAAAATTGTTCACTATATATCCTATATTGGGAAAAAAAACAAAGGGCCATAATTAGGTCAAATATTATCCAATCACAAAACCCTGACAATATGCGCCAGGGCACTTGATGACAAAGCCTCTGTGAAAGTTTGGTCAAAATCCATGGAGAACTGTAGGAACAGTTGGACGCAAAAGAAATTATTCACTATATATTCTATATAAGGAAAAAAAACAAAGGGCCATAATTAGGTCAAATATTATCCAATCACAAAACCCCGACAATATGCGCCAGGTCACTTGATGACAAAGCTTCTGTGAAAGTTTGGTCAAAATCCGTTGAAAAATGTAGGAGGAGTTGCGCACAGAAGAAATTGTTAACGCCCGCCCGCCGACATACCTCAATCTAATAACCAGTTTTTTCCTTCGGAAAACCTGGTTAAAAACCTATTATTTTCTACTATAGAACCTTTCCCTACTAATTTAATACATAAGACTTGCCATGCTGTGATTTATGAAATGTTCATAAACCTTTTCACTGCCAATAAGATAGATATACTCCTCCTACACCTAAATACCCTACCCTACCCACCTACCTACAATTATGTCAAACCCATTGTGGTGATGTAGACATGTATCTTTGGGACAAGATAAATGATTATACTGGTATAGTATAAGTATATCAAGTTAAACAGACTTACTCTTCCAGTTTTTCTTTACGCTGGACAAAGAAGAGATCAGGAGAGAGGACGGAAGATACATGTATGTCATGACTTGTTCTTGTGGCACATGCTGGCAGTACATCTGTGTCCAGTATAGCGCTCATTCTGAAATGATGACATATTAAAGGTTCACCGCAAAACTGCAGTAACTTATATAAAATAAAGAAGGACTTACAACAGTTTTGAGGTTAACCCTTGATATTTCAGATTTGATTTCGGATTTGAATCACTCAGCCACACCACCACTAACACATTTCAGAATTTGACTTTGTATTTTATTTCCATCTATTTTAATCACAGTCATTTCATCAAATCTGATGATCCATGTGAGATGATTTAGGACATTTAACATTTGATATATGTACACAGACTAACACAGCCCAATTTATAAAGTCAAAAGAAAATCAAAGATACAGATATTACTTTCATACCATTCTTGGAAACTTCATTCCTTGAAACATTACATAATGTTACTATACAGTATTTCATTTCATGAAAATGTTACATTTTAGTTTATTTACAGACACTTACTTGGTTTTCCTGAGCAGAGCTTTAGGTATATTAATCTTTCCTTCACATAACTTGTACAACTTTTGTAGATGCTGACAGATACAAAAGATCAACAAAAGTTCAAGAACAAAGCATAATTTTTAAACAAAAGATATTCTGATACTGGCAGTCAGGCATAAATAGATCTTACAAGAAGTTACTGTATATAATTATGGACCTACGAGAATTAACTGTCTAGTTTTATCAACTTATAAGAACTTACTGTATATCTTATTAACTTACAAGAATTTACCATTTATTTCCATATAGTTTATAGAATTTAAGAATTTACTGTAGATCTATGTAAAAAATATTTTTCATTTCATTTTTTTTTCAATGCAAATATAAATATATAAATGAATTCTCAGAGATATTAATTGACATTTACTGTAGAAAATGATATAAGAATATGCTATATTATTCTTACATTTTTATTTTCATTTGCAAAGCCATTTCTGATAAGTTCTTCATGTACGTAGAACAGATGTGACACAGCCTGTGTTATAGGTAGGTATTTACGTGACAGTAGTGGATCTAGCCACAGAATGTAGCCTATACGTAACAATACACTGCCTACCAACTCCTTCCCTATCAATGCTTCACTGATAAACATATTTGCCTGAAATATGTACATATATTCACATCTATAATAATATTTTTACATCTATAATAATATGTTTACATCTATAACAAGTGCGTAATATTTTCATATCTGAATTCTGTTTTATCACAAAAATGTACTTAGCATTGCTATTAAATATCTGCATCCTAATTTTGAATAAATTGTTCCATATCTAAAACATTTCAAATTAGTTTCATAATAATTTTATTACATCTTCAGGATAAGCTTAATTTTTAAATGCAAAGTTTAGCCTGACTTTTTCAAAGTGACCTTAACAATCATGGTCAAACTATAGGATGTTAAATATATGGTCAAAATGGTGACTTTCTGCATTAGCTGTTTGTCTTTTTTTTTTTGGACATAATTCTAAGGTTATAGAAATACATACCTTGTTAGTCCATTCAATATCTTTATCAACAGGTCTCACTTTACAAACAAACACCTCAACAGCCTAAAATATTCATTTAGACAGGAATTTATACGTTTTATCACAATATTATCACTTATGTATACAAAGTTTTAGCCATTTATTTTACATGTAATTTAAGATATCATAAAAACAATTTCAAAAACAAATTATTACTATTTTAGTTACCATAGCAACCATAATTTTTAATCAAGTTAAAAAAGCCAAATCTATTAACAGTCACACAGACTAACTTATTGCCAGAAGTACATATGGACAGACTGAACACAAACCTAGAGTCTCAACTCTAATTCTTCAATTATTTAGGACTTATTTACTGTACATACCTGGAATGGGAGGTTCCGCAGATCTTTGGGTAACACATACAACTTATAAGCAGGTATTTTCTCCATTCTTCCACTGTCTACAAATTTCACCTTTAACAAAAGAAATATTGCTATACATTTATCCTGATTTATCAAGGAAAAGCATCACAAGCTGCCAGTTGGGCTCAACTATTCTAAGTCACAATGCAAGAATTTTCTCAAAATTCATGAAAGGGAAATAATTCAGTAAACAAGAAATGTGTCCATAGGCCATTGATGTCCCATATTTTACTGTTTTGTCAATCTATGGACGGACAGCGTGACAGACGATGGACAAGGGCAACTCTATATCCCCATCCTTGTGTGGGTACATAAAAACCATAATAAAGCTATATGACTTGAAATGTAAAATACAATTGTGTTGATCAATCTTGCATGGCAAACCTTAACCAAAATATAAGTTCACCATGGGGTATTATTCAGTCAAAATAAATTCTAGAGCTATGGTTATTGAACTGTAACCTGTGCACTGTAATCATAAATATATGTGTTACTTTTTAAGTGAATAGTATCAATGATAACTGAGATATGAACATATACACAAAACAGTAACCAAGTTTTACACAATGGTGACACCAATGAGTAAGATTTCATTTATTCTTCACTTCAACTAATGGGAGAAAAATAATAACACTAGATGTCTTATATCAAAACTACTTTTTCATGACACACATATTTAAGTTTACTTATTGACAACATTATACATCTTATTTCATTTCACAAGTGGACATTCATCATCAGATCACCATATATTCATGAACATAAACCTAGCAAAAGTGTCAATGTAATATACAACTACTTCAAAACTAAGTCTAGCAACAGTATGCAATGTATATGTCAATATAAAAATATACTGACCCAAGCTTTTATCACAGGAACTGCCTCATGTTCTAATTCTTTATGTACATCAAATATCTGTACTCTAGGTAAAAAAAAACAGTAACCTTGTCACGCAAAAGGTGAATGAGAGAGACATTTGTTAAAACCCACACTTGCAGGAACTTCAGTAAATTACTGTTATATCAATTCATTTTCACTGATTAATAAATTCAGCTTCACGGTATATAAATTCAGTGTAACTTATTTATGAATCAAGTTTCATTGGTATAGAAATTAAGATTATCTGATATATAAATTAAACATCACTGATATAACTTCAACTTATCTGATTTATAAATTCAACTTCAGTGGTATATCAATTCAGATTATATAAATGAAACATTACTGATATATAATTTTAGCTTCGCTTGTACATAAATTCATCTTTACTTGTGTATAAATTCAGCTTCATACATAAATTTTTTGTCACTGATACATAAATTCTGCTTTATTGGTATATAAACTAGTGAATTTCACTCAAATATGAATGGATATATTATACAGCTTAAATTCAATTTAACTCTACTGGTATGTAAGAGGATAATAAAATCCAACACGTGTCTTGTGTTATAGGCAGATCATAAAATTTGGCATAACCATAGAAGTATAGCTTTTACCTGTAAAACACTTCATTTTCCTCATACCCACACACCTCGCCTATAGTGTATCCAGATTCTTCAGTAATATTTGGTGCTAAAAATATCACAATACAAGAATACAAATATATCGTCCAGTACTACGCTTCAATATACATGATGAAAATTTGGGAATGATATTTGTCATTTTCATTATTTAGTCATTCACAAATAAATAACTTAACTGATTAATCTATATGTATATCAAATATATCATCTAAATATGGAATTCGCTATTCAGTCAGTACATATTTAAATTTCCCTAAAAATGAAGGGTTAAATTATATACTTTTCATACTAGTCATATTCTTCCCTTCACAGTGCAAATTAAAAATAACGGCAGTAAAATTTACATGAACCACTGAGACAAGGTTCTTTTTAATACAGACTTTTTAACAGTGTGACATCATAAGTTTCTTCCTCCCTGAAAAATGTGACTACCTGATATACTGTTTTGAACCCTTAACCTGTTGAATTGTTAAATGGATTTGCCCTCCTTTGAATTTTGAACAGGGTGCTAAACTATTCTCAGTGCTTGACAGTAACAAAAGGGGCATAACACTGTTTAAAGGTAAGTCAAGGTCCAGAGTTATGGAAAATGTGTCTATCATATTAGATAATCACGGAAAACAAGCACGTGAAGTTTCAACCAATTCTCTTAAGCAGTTTTGGAGATACCAACTTGCAAGCAAAAACTTAACCTAATTGTGACGACTAAGGCTGGTCTAGACCAATAAATCTCTCTATTCTTTGAATATTTGAACTAAAAATTGAGCGACCAAAAGTAATAACTTTTAGCTACAGTAGGTAAAGGGTTAAGTATAATTCTAAATATCTCACCATATCTTTTCTTGTGTTTAAGATTACTGTACCACATGGATAACTCCATCTGCATCTTTGTAAACTTCAATGACAGATCCTCATATACAGTTTTCCCATCACGCTTTACTGCCAACAGACGTACATAAAAATGGCTGGCATCCACTACATGTGTCACTAACACCTTTAATAAGAAACACAAACTGTAATAAACAGCAATCTCCAGACATTTATAAAATTGAACACACTTATTTCAATGTCAGTTGACTTCTGATTTTTTCAATGATGGCCTACATAATTATTATACAAATAAATTGTTTAACATTAGTTTATTAATAGTGGCCACCGGAAAAATGTCTGAATAGTTATGGATAGTTACTTTTATGCTCATGGAAAATGATAGAGAAATTTCACTATTCAGGAAGCAGCCATCAAGGTATAAAGCACCATTACATGGTTCAATGTACGTCCAAAACCTTTCAAGTATCAAGTAAAGTAACCTTGACTTCGCCTTCATTTGGCAGCCAGTCAGATTCGGGCATGTTGTCAGATTCTGGAATAACCCTGTGTCTACAGCTACATCGTGTTGTATCTCTAAAACAGAATATAAAATGTGTTTACAAATGGGTAAATAAAATTATATTACTTTTTTCAGAGCTTAATTAAAGGACTAATCATTCTGAACCCTGATAAATTGGTAAATTGGTCAGTATTTTGTATTACCTACATTTAGTATATTATTGTCATGTGAGAGTGTGCTTCTCAACATAATATGTCTAACCTGCATGTTCCAAAAGCCAGTGTCTGTGTACATAGCTCCCTATCTTCATCTTCTTCTCTTTGCTTAAATATGTAATAACAAATATGAGCTTTATTCTTGAGCTACAAATTTGACAAGCTGTTTAACTGCTGCTGTCATTTCAGCCAAGTTAAATCAGAAGGGTAAAAAAACCAGAAAAACTAAATTGCAGCACTGTTTGGCTATATATATTAAGTATGACCATCACCTTAAACTACCAATTATTTTTTTAGTGTGAAACATCATTTCACTACGGCAAACATTTGTGCCAATTTGTGGAATTACTCAATGAATATGCAAGTTTCTGCTCAGACAATCAAAACCGCATTAATTTGACTTTGAAGTGTGATTTTTATCTTTGAGTAACTAATTAAGGCATATAATTTTATTGACATTAACATTTGAGCCGCGTCATGACAAAACCAACATAATGGGTTTGCGACCAGCATGGATCCAGACCAGCCTGCGCGTCTGCGCAGTCTGATCAGGATCCATGCTATTCGCTATCAGTTTCTCTACTTGGTATAGGGTTTGTAAGCGAACAGGATGGATCCTGATCAGACTGCGCGGATGCGCAGGCTGGTCTGGATCCATGCTGGTCACAAACACATTAAGTTGGTTTTGTCGTGATGCGGCTCATTTCTATAAAGTAATTTAAGACTTACAGTCCCACTACCCATAGCTATGTTCAAACCCTGACAAACTTAGATGGATTATTTTGCATGCAAGCCATTAACATGTATAAAGAAATGCATATAACCTTTATTGTGACAGCAAGGTCCAGCTTACTACAAGAAGGTAGACAACAAGAGCACCAAATGCCGTGTTAAAAAGGGGCACAACTTAAAAAAAAAATAGCTTTCAGAATTATGCCCCTGGTATTACAACTGTGCCATACTGCACCTTATCAAGACAAACAAATGTTCCCATATTCATGTTGATAAGTTTTAAAATATTTGAATAAGAGGCAAAATTACAGTTTTTGCACAACAAAAATGATGCCACAGCATTGAAACAGACAAGCTAAAATGTGAAAATGTTTAACTTTTAAAAAGCATAACAAAACATAAATATTAAAACACACTGAATACACTGATAAATATTTTTTGTTCAAACAGTTTTTTCAGATTTTTTTTAGAATTTAAAGCAAGACTTTTTTTTGGAAAAGTATTCTGAGCAATAAATACTAATTAATTCAGTGGATAACTCACCTCTAATAGCCCAGCCATAAATTGTTTCAGCTCAGCTGGTCGTTCACAGTCTAATCTCACTAGTAAATCATTTAAACTTCTTAACTGTCTATCACAATCCTCTGTTATAATCATATGTGAAGTTGGCTTAATGGTTGACTGAAAACAAAAAAATATTACATTGTTTCATATAAAATTCTGTTCAATTTTTCATTTTTTAACTATAAAAAAACATGGTTATGGTATCATACGGTATTTCATTCTAAGGCAAATCTTTCCCTCAGCTTTAGGCAGAAATCAAAGGAATCCCAAGAGGTTAAGAAACAAAATGTTTTACTTGTTCTGTTATGTTTCAGTAAAAATATTACATTTGTTTTATTCTGCTTGCTTCTAAGAGCAAATTCTATGATAGACATAGCTATATAACAAACACATTTTTAATGGCACACAAATGAGTACAATTTTTTTTTTTTTGAAAAGGCAAACATGTGTTTTATACTGTTTCAATAACAGATTTAGAGCATGTTTGACTAATATCACCTAAATAGAGCAGTGATGAATGTGAAATAATTTGTCATAAAAGTAGCAGAATGTAAACAGTGTTATTTTGATTCCCATACAAAAACCTTAAATCACTAGAACTTTACTTAATTTCACCACCGCTAGTATAAAATTAGATAGCAGGATACCTGTTCTGTCTTGGAGAAGTCATGGAAGTATTGTCTCATACAACATAATCTGTTACTGAACTTTGTCTTGGACGGTGGCATGTCATAGTGGATTACAGATGTAGCATTCGTAATTCCTAGTTTAGCTGTATGCTCATCCCAACATACTGTAATACATCGAGTCAAATCTTCACATCTTTATATCAAAATTATATGCAAGCACATAAATATGTATGATTCCTGAGCAGGAAATATTTTCCTTCCTTTATTTGGACTGGATTGTTGGATTGTAAAGATAATATATACCTATTATTGTGTACTCTTGTATCATTGTCAGCATGTATATTATTTACTTACGGTTAAATTGTTGTTGTTGTTGTTGTATCATAGTGAATGTTCTATGCACACAATAGATTTACCTAGTAGGGGTACAGGCCACTGGTCAGCAATTTTTTCCACTTCGAACGTGTCCATATCTTCATGTACCATCAGACAGAAACGAGAACTTGTGTTCAATGTCTGAAAGAGATATAAAATACCATGAATTCAGGGGTACAAAATTTTCAACATATTTGTTTTAACTAATTTTGTGTTAAAACAAATTATATCTAATGAATGATATCATTCAAATCCGTGGTTTATAACTGGGTTGTTGAATTTTTTTTGTTAGGTTTTACATCGTACAAACATTGTAAAGGTTATATTTACTGGTAGAGAGAGACCTAAGGTCCCCCTTCATGCATTTATTCAGGCACAAACAGGTACCTGAATAGAACCACTGACGTTCTATAAACTAGCTGGATAGCTTCCTCACATAGTCCATGGTTAGTTGAAATTATCAGTCAAAATTTCAAGTTGATTGGTATCTGTATCATTTCATCCAAAAAAAGGCACCCAAATTATGCCATGAACCATCTATAAGCTAAAAAGTTGACAATCTTACAAGCTAAAATTCAATGTCTCTATTGGGAGTGGGGCTTGGACCAGTGGTTAACCCATCAGACTGGTAATTTAAGGATTGCTAACCAGGTTGGTTCAAACCTGTCAGAGGCAAGTCGTTTCTTTGAGCAAGAAACTTTACATTCATTGCTAAGTACTGGTTGGTTCCAGGAACGGATTCGAGAGGGTTTCAATAAGCTGATAGTTTCCAACACAATCGAACTAAAATAAATTTGTATAAACTATTGGGATTCAAACCCACGGCAGTAATACATGAACAAAATGATTCAATTTCAGAGCAATACCAGTCCGACAAGAAGAACAAATGAACAAATTGAATGTAAAATAAGTAAGTTACCTTATATAACATCAGAATGTCTCGTTTATTTGAGGCAAAAATGATGACTGGATGACTTGAGTCATCTGGCAGGTTTTCTAGTATACCCAGTACTTCCTTCAGTCTTTCTGCTTTCCTACACATATGTGTAATCTAGCAAAAGAAAAATATAACTTCAGATAAATCATATATGTACAATTATAGGTAAAATTACCTTGAAATATTGCTAAATTTGTAAATGTACAAAAAATGTCAATTTCATTTATCTTATCTTTTCTATCAGTAGAAATGCTCATAGTCATACACAGGGTATGTGTTTATTTGTTTATATTTACATTGTGTCTCTGCTAATGGCCACATCCATCATTTTTAAGGTATTTGCTATTTTTCATTTTATCTTTCAATTTTTTTTATTATGAAACATATACCAAGTTCCAGGCAAATATTTTTCAACTCTTATGATATGATATATATTTTTCCATTGTAGCTCTTGACTTCTCCAGATATGTTTGCAGGAATTGTGACACAACGTTATAGAAAACTATTTAAGCCAACAGGAAAAGTAAAATAGCTTCAATGGAAAGTTATGTACCATTAGAATTTGCAAATATAAGCCTAGAACATAGTGTATGTTTATTGTTCAAATATTAAAGATACAACCAAAAATTAGCAAAAATCTTGGGCTCCACATTTGCGATGACCTAGCGATGAAATGGATGATCAACCACTCCAGATAGAAAAGATAATAAACTTCTGTTTTTATTTTTTATTACAATTCAATGTCATGGTATCTATCATGTTGTCTTAAGCTTGAAACCTCATATAAATAGGAAAATCTAGTAAAGGCTTAGTAGCCATGTCCTTTAACCAATCTACTTATTGTGAAGCATATAGAAATACCTGTTTAACTTGGCCGTAAATTGCCGCCTCAAACGGAGATGTGATAATCAACACGGGTTCGTTCAGATTGTTAAGCATAAACTCATTGGTAGCCTGATTCCACTGTGCTCCAAAACATAAGATCTGTCGTGGGCATCCTAAATTCTTCATCTCATTCTTGATAACTAGGTGGTACGTTTTGATTAAGTTGCCAATATCTTTGTTGAAATTCTTCAACGTTTGGTCAGCATCATCAACTACCTAATGACCATACCATACTTTAAACAGTTATATTGTTTCAATGATTATAGCACAAAATTAAGATTATGGGAAAAGAATGGAAACTTGAATTAACTTATGAGCAAACTAGCCTCAAGTGTTGCAGATGTTACCATAGGAGTAATTAGTATGGTTGGGTTTCAAGCAATATAGTGACATTTCAACTTTTCTAAAAAAGGTAGACCTGAGGTGGAGCTCTACAATGGGACAACTGAGTAGAACCACCAAAATTCTGTTGTAAGCCAGCTGGGTAGCTTAGAATCCCCGACAGGATTCACACCCACAGTTGTATGGGTAAATGATTTCCTAACTAGAAATGTGTCATCATGCCACGGATGCCCCCGCATGCAGCCAAAATTTCAGATGTTATAATATTTAGTTCCAAATTTGTTTGCACAAATTATTGTTTTCATTTTAAGTTCAAAGCCCTTAAAACTTTTCAATGTTAACACAAACCATTTTCATACAATGTTCAAGGCACTGAAATTATTCAGTCTTAACCTTTTGAAAATAGCATATTTCATATTTGTAGCCAAAATAATGGCTACATACATTTCCACAAAAGTATGAGTGCTGAAACTGAAAGTTCAAAATTTTTCCAATATTCAAGAAAGATAAGTTTGTCCAAAATCATTGAACCACGACCAAATTCAAACTTAAACTGCCTATTCCTAAAATGTATATATATTGTGAATGTATCTATCTAAGTGAAAGGGACATAACTCTGCCAAAAAATCATCGAACCATGACCAAATTCCAACTTAACCTGCCCATTCCTTTGACATATCCATATGTCAAATTTGAGTTGAATATGTAACACTGTTGGGTAGATAATGAACAGAAACTGTAAATTTCATATTATTTTCAAAGTGAAAAGGGCATTACTCTGCCAAAAATTATTGAACCATGACCAAATTCAAACTTGACCTTGGCATTCCAAAAAAATATCCATATGTCAAATTTGAGTTGAATGTGTTGTACTGTTGGGGAGATAATAAACAGAAACGGAAAATTTCATATTATTTTCAAAGTAAAAGGAGCATAACTCTGCCAAAAATCATCGAACCATGACCAAATTCAAACTTGACCTGTATTTTCTCATTACATATCCATCTGTCAAATTTGAGTTAAATGTGTTGTACCGTTGGGGAGATAATGAACGGAAACTGAAAATTTCATATTATTTTCAAAGTAAAAGGGGCATAACTCTGCCAAAAATCATCGAATCATGACCAAATTCGAACTTGACCTGTATTTTCTCATGACATATCCATATGTCAAATTTGAGTTGAATGTGTTGTACGGTTGGGGAGATAATGAACGGAAACTGAAAATTTCATATTATTTTCAAAGTAAAAGGGGCATAACTCTGCCAAAAATCGTTGAACCATGACCAAATTCGAACTTGACCTGTATTTTCTAATGCCATATCCATATGTCAAATTTGAGTTGAATATGTGCAACCGTTACTAAAATAATGAACGGAAACTGATGATGACGGAATGACAGAATGACGGAAGGACGGAATGACGGAAGGACGGAATGACGGAACAGGGTAACACTATATGCCCCGGCCATTACATGGTGGGGGCATAATAAGCAACACAGACCCTTTTACATGCATTAGTTGAGTAATTAATCAAGATATATGCAAGAATGCAATAAATCAAAATGGTATCTCTATAAAACAATATATGCATTATACTAATTTTCTTAAGATAATTTTTTTCATAAAACTATAAAGTATAAAGATGGACCATATACCAGATGACATAATCTACGCAAGTCTGTATACCCTGCCTCCAGAATTCTAGTCAAACTTGGGGGAGTGGCCACCAATATTTCACAACCATTTAACAATTCACACTGAAATAGTTTCCAAACAGTTATTATGTATACATGTATATATTTTGTAACATCATTAATTTCCTGTTTTGTCAAATTGACCATGGAACTCCTAGTACAAATCACTGAAACAAAACCAACAACTATAAAAAAAAATTTAAATTACAAGAAATACAATTTTTTTTTTATTAAAATCTATAATTATTTCATTATGCACTTTCGTAAATTTTGCAGACTTCTTGCCCAAAAATTGTGTTAACTAGGTATAGCTTCAATTGTATTTTAAATAACACAGACTCAAGTCACATAGACCCAACAAAAAAACTGCATGCCATGTTAACACTTGTCTGTAAAGGGCAAAGTCTATCAATAACCAACTTTGATGAAACGGACATAACAATTAAAGATTGCCAAAAATTATCTATTACATTTTGCTAGTCACTGAAATGAAGCAGAATACTTTTTATAATGACAGTATCATAACTTACAGCTTTCTGTTCCTCTAACTGTGCCCCACCATGAACGAGGATCACCTTCATGTCCTGACGACCTCCTATCAAGGAACGTGCCTCGGAATATACCTTCTTAGCTCGACTCCATGTAAATGACAACACTATCACAAATGGCTGCAATATAAAACAGTAAAATACTTAATATATATAGTCAATTCAGGTCCACTCGACAACGAAAAAATCAGCATAATGTCACTTGAAAGAAGCAAGCCATTTGCCACATATTGAACATAAACAAGGTTTTCAATTGCTTACCCCTTTTCCATTCCTATCAACCTGATGGTAGACTTTGGCATCAGACAGGGCTGAGATCAGTGGACACAAGTATGCTAATGTTTTCCCGCCACCAGGGGGAGACACTGTTATCACATGATGACCTCGGGTAATCGCTGGCCAGGAATACGCCTGAGAAAGTTTTAAATCGGGATATCGCCTTGCACTGAATGCCTGAATGTAAATTTAGATCAATACATGTGTTAAAATTATAAAAATATGTAAGTATAAAGTTTAAGAAAAAATGTATAATGAAATCAAATTAATTCTATCAACTAAACAAACACTGTACAAGTAATACAAATAGGAAAAATCTTTATTGGACAGCATTCAAACCTTGAAAAGATACAATGGAGAAAATTTTAAGGTACGCTATATATTTTTTTCCCATGTTATGGAACACTGTATTTCTTTTTCCTCTTTCTTAAAGATTTTTTTTTAGAAAATAACACATGTACCAGTTTTTTTAGAAAATAACACATGTACCGGTAAATAACTAAAATAAATATTACACTAACATGAACACAATAAAGTAAATGTCATTAAAGACAATATATAAGAATTATTTACCATTTCCACATGTTCTGTGAATCTAGCAGACTTCAGTTTATATACTGGCCTCGGTGGACGGCTGCCATGTACCAAAACTTCATGACACATTGTCACAAATCCAGATTCCTGTAGGAAGCATTAAATACACAATTCACTATCATATTATAATATCCATCTTAGTCTTTTTAGCTCAATATTTAAAATCTTAAGTAAGAATATACATATTTCATTTGTAAATTTCAGGGCACTAGTTTACTATTTAATTGTGAAACTATGTATTTTTCAAAATCATTTTCACTTAAAATTAAACATTGTTTTATCTCATTTCTATTTTTCAAAAAAAATACTCTACTTTCTGTTTGCATCTATTTATAGAACGAAAGTCTAAATATAGTATTGTTAGTCTGGATCTAAAAATAACTCATTTCAGCAATATTTAATTAATCAATACCTTACAATACAATTCATATATGCATTTACCTGTGAAGTTGTTCTTGTTGTACTTCTTGTAGAACCTTGAGTTAGATTTGTTAAAATTCTGAAAAAAAAAATACTTTTAAAAGTTAGACTTTGAACCTGTTTTAAATACCAGTAATTTTATTTTCCTGGATATATACATTTGTAATTAAAAACAATGCCATCTCCCCTGCTGAATTTGTGTAATAGACTTGACCTGTTTTGACCTTGGAAAAGTCTATTTGTATCTGAAGGGGTCAAAATGCTAAAATTGAGGAGTGAACAGTAATAAGTCTGACGAACAGTAATAAGTCCTGTCAGACTGTACAAATATGCAGGCTGGTTCAATGTTAGTGGAATGTACTCTAAGTCTTCATTAACAATGGAGTTGAAACATTAAATTTGTTGTCTTTCTTTGATATAAGTATTGTAACTACAAGTGGAAACAGTTAACTATTGGTATTTCTAGATTTAGGCTAAAAAGTCTCTGCATATGGTTGCTCAAATTATGCTTTCTCCTTAATAAAAACAACTTTCAGATTAAATTCTATCAGTCAATAAAGACTTATGCTGGGAAGTAGTATTGAAATAAACACAGCCAAAATTGCCTTCATTCCAAAGCTTTTGTTTCACTATTTTTAGTAAATTTTTATAACATGAAAAGGTATTTTTTCAATGTGACACCAATACAAATATAATCGATTGTATTTGTAGAGTCAGTAATCCTTAAAACAAGACAATGGAGCAAACTCCAACTTCATATTAAGACAAATGAATAACAAACATTTCAAGTTCTAAGAGCAAATGGTCTTCAAGTTAGACAGTTTTTTATGACTGGAACAGGATATGAAAAAGGCATTAAATAAGAAACTAAAAAAAGAACAGTAAAATTATTAAAATATTAACCTTTTTCCTGCCATCTCACCAATCATTTTAGATCTGGCCTCGGTAAAGGCAGCAGTATGTACAGAATTGTCTTCAAATCTGAAACAAATAAAATATTTGCTTCAAATATTACAAGTAATCATGATCACAAACAAGAGGGCCATGATGGCCCTAGATCGCTCACCTGACTTATCAAACTCATCCAAACAATTACCTAGACAAGCATTCTGACCAAGTCTCATGACAGGTGAGTCAAAAATGTGACCACTACAGTGTTAACAAGGATTATCCATATTTGAGCAGTGTGACTTAGTTTTTTACCCAGGTGACACATATTCAAACTTGACCTAGAAATCATCAAAACAAACTTTCAGACCAATTTCCAGGATACTTGGATCAAAACAGTAGTAACTACAGTGTTAACAAGATTTTTTTATTTTTAGCTCCGGTGACCTAGTTCCACATGCGATTTCGAACTCATCCAAGCAATTACCTAGACAAGCATCCTGACCAAGTTTGATGATAATTGAGTCGAAAATGTGACCACTAGAATGTTAACAAGGTTTTTCCATATTTGGGCGGTGTGACCTAGTTTTTCATCCAAGATGACCCATGTTCGAACTTGACTTAGAAATCATCAAAACAAACTTTCAGACCAATTAACAGAATATTTGGATAACAACAGTAGCCACTAGAGTGTTAGATTTTTAGCTCCGGTGACCTACTTTTTCATCCGAGATGACCCATGTTCAATTTATTCCCAGCAATGACCTAGACAAGTTTCTTGACCAAGTTTGATGACAATTGAGTCAAAATTGTGACCACTAGAGTGTTAACAAGGTTTTTCTATTTTTAGCTCCTGTGACCTAGTTTTCATCCGAGATGACCCATGTTCGAACTCATCTGAGCTATCACCAAGACAAGCATCTTGATCAAGTTTGATGATGATTGATGCAAAAATGTGACCGCTAGAGTGTTAACAAGGTTTTTCTATTTTTAGCTCCTGTGACCTACTTTTTCATCCGAGATGACCCATGTTCGAACTCATCAGAGCTATCACCTAGACAAGCATCCTGACCAAGTTTGATGATGATTGAGGCAAAATTGTGACCTCTAGCGTGTTAACATGGTTTTTCTATTTTTAGCTCCTGTGACCTAGTTTTTCATCCGAGATGACCCATGTTCAAACTCATCCGAGCTTTCACCTAGACAAGCATCTTGACCAAGTTTGATGATGACTGATGCAAAAATGTGACCGCTAGAGTGTTAACAAGGTTTTTCTATTTTTAGCTCCGGTGACCTACTTTTTCATCCAAGATAACCCATGTTCGAACTCATCTGAGCTATCAACTAGAGAAGCATTCTGACCAAGTTTGATGATGATTGGGTCAAAAATGTGACCACTAGAGTGTTCACCAGGTTTTTCTATTTTTAGCTCCTGTGACCTAGTATTTTATCAGAGATGACCCATGTTCGAACTCATCCAAGCAATTGACTAGACAAGCATTCTGACCAAGTTTGATGATGATTGGTTCAAAAATGTGACCGCTAGAGTGTTCACAAGGTTTTTCTATTTATCGCTCCTGTGACCTAGATTTTCATCGGAGATGACCCATGTTCGAACTCATCCAAGCAATTGACTAAACAAGCATCCTGACAAAGTTTGATGATGATTGGTTCAAAAATGTGACCGCTAGAGTGTTCACAAGCAATTGTGGACGTACGACTACGACGGACGACGGACAACGGACATTCACCGATCCTAATAGCTCACCCTGAGCAAGCTCAGGTGAGCTAAAAAGCTGTACAAGAAAGATTGCTTTTTTTTTGGTTGGGTTTTATGTCAAACCAACACAATATAGGTCATATGGTGACTTTCAAGATTTACTGGAGGAAGAATCACTTCCGTGCATAATTTCAGGAACCAACAGGCACCTAAGAAGAACCACTAATATTCACTATGTTCATTTTGAAAATTTCCCCATAACAATGGTTGGCTTTGTTCAGACTGCTGGAAGATCAACAAGCTCATTGAGGATATTGAGAGTGGTAATGGCAAAGTTTCTGATGATGCTGACAGACAAGAACAATGTAAAAGCAAAATGATATTGAAAACAAAATGTTGCATACTTACTCAAGAGAAAACTCATAAAATCAAATCATCCCAATCACTCTTAATGATCAACATTATTTTTTTCAACCAAAAACAAGGCATTGCTCTAAATCACTGATAGCTCTGCCCTTTCACTCTACAAGATGTCAACACCTTGTCAAGTTTCTAACATGTCACATTTAGATAAGCTAATCTTTCAACATATAATCAGGCCCATTTTTTACTGAAATGTCACAGAATTTATACCGACTATCAATTGTTTCTATAAAATATGTGGAATAAAACAGCCAGGAAAATGATGCAATTAGATAAAAACAATGGAGTTAATAAAATGTGTACATCCTTTTAAATGTGAGAAAAATACATTAGAGATTATGAATTGATACAAATTCGTTATTGGCTTCAAGTTATTCACTAACATTTAAAATCCCAATTTATAACAGACATTTTTCTTAGAGTTAAAAGGATATAAACAAGAGCTGTCCGTAAGACAGCGCGCTCGACTTTTTTATTGCTTGCCAATAAAAAAAGTTTTTGCAGTAAAAGGCAATACAAGAATCTCTGTATTTTTAAAGTGAACTAGTTGTTTGATACCCTTGAATATTACAGCAATGTTTATATGACATAATTTATGGTAAAGTGAACAAGTGGATAGGAATGAATTTTTTTAGATTTTTTAAGTTTTTTAGTGCTTGCCTATAATACAAAACATTGACAGTTAAGGGCCATAATTCAAATAAAATCTTTGACAGAATTACCTTCTCCTGGACATGTTTGGGAATCATGATTGTAAACAAGTATTCCAACTTTCAAATTAATATCTCAAACAGTTCAGTCAAAAAGTGGACTGGTACTAAAAACTTAACCAAGATTCTAAGTCGATAAAAGGCCTTAATTTTTAAAAACAAATCCTTGACAGAGTTACCTTCTCTTGCGTACAGATGGGGGTAATGATGTGAAATAGCATTAAAAGTTTCAAAGCAATATCTCAAAGGGTTAAGGCAATAAGTGGATTTTACCCATATTCAATGTATTTTCTAAGTCAAAAAGGGGCATAATTCTGTCAAAAACCTTGACAGAGTTATGTCCTCTTGTCTGTTGATGAAGGTCGTGATGGTAAACAAGTATGGTCAGTTTCAAAGCAATACCTCCAATGGTTTTGAAATAAAGTGAGGTGGTACAAAAAACTTAACCAAGCTCAATACACTTTCTAAGTCAAAAAAGGGCCATAATTCTGTCAAAAACCTTGACAGAGTTATGTACTCTTGTCTGTAGATGGAGGTTATGATGGTGAACAAGTATGGTAAGTTTCAAAGCCATACTTGTAATACTTCTGAAATAAAGTGGGGTGGTACGAAAAACTTAACCAAGGTGTGACGCCAACGCCGACGCCGACGCCGGGGCGAGTAGGATAGCTCCCCTTTTCATAGAAAAGTCGAGCTAAAAAGTTATTATGTAATCATTGTCTCTGCGTGCCCCACATGTATTATCTGTGTAATAAATTTGATTGTATCCTCACATTCAGAAACACCTGACCTTTAAAAAAGTAACGTTGGCATTGTTTTGAAAACCTAGATATTTTACAATTCAGAGTGCAAACCATACCTCTAACTCCTCCCTAATATAATGCATTATTGAAATTTGTTAGACTGCGGTTAGACGACAGATTAAGTGAATTTTATTTAGTTAGTACACATTAACCAAAGTTAGACTAAGCAGAAATTTGAAAAATACTGCAATGTGATTGGACAAAAAATAATGTTGATCATTAAATAGGTTAATGTTTAATAATATGCATTAACAAAAAATAATTGGTCACCTGCCTGCGGCAGGCTTGACCAATTATTTTTGTTAATACATATTATTAAACACTAACCTATACTTGTAAACAATGTTTTTATTTTACAAACTTATACATTAAACGAAAGAGATGGTTTTTTTGGCAAAAATTTATCAAGATTATATAACAACTTAAGGACTGTTTATCTTAGTACTACTAGAGACATAATCGTATTTCTTAACCATACTAACACTACTGATAACTCAAGAAGTGGTCTCACCAACACATTTTTTTTCGAAAAGATATTCATTTACCAAAAAATTCAATAAGAGTTTAAGTAAAATTACTAAACTGTGTACCTAAAATAAAATTACCTTTTTGTAACCATGGCACTATCAATTACAGCAGGTTTTGATTCTTTCAATGACAAATTATTCATCAGTCTATCTGTCGTCTGCTTTTGGCTATTTTCACCAGACACACTTGACAGAAACATTTGTAATTTATTTGGACTGGTTTTCTTTTGATCATTACTGGTATTTACAGAACCAGTCTGATCACTGGATACAGTCTGTCTTGTTTCTAATTGGTTAATCAAACTTGATCGCGAACCAGTCAAATCTGAAGAAATAGATTGTCTAATATGTGACTGGTTGTCTACATTTGATCTGGATCCAGTCAAGTTTGTGGATTGGGTTTGGAGAATATGATGAGAATCAGTCGAGTCTATGGTTCTAGGACACTTGTGTTGAGACTGGTTGACAGGACTTATGCATGAAGGCATCTGCTGCTGGAGTCTTGTTGAGGTAACATCACTGTCTGACCTTAAATATTCATACAGATTATTATCATTATTAAATGCACTTCCCCACACCACTAATAATCTAAGAAACCAGAATAACAAATATGCTGGCTGGTAGCGGCCAACAATGCAGATTGGTCAGGCTGGCCTGATTTTTGCATCTACATTTGTGAATTGGACATAATTACTGTCCAATATGAGATACCAAGACTAAAATATTCATGTATATTTTTTTTTAATTATGTGAATGACTTTTTAATATCAAAATGCTTTCACTTGCAGAAAATTATACATATACAATAAGGTAACATCTGACTTAAAAAAAAAAAAAAAAAAAAACAAACAAGAAACGTGTTTAAACACAAATGCCCCCGACTCAGATTCTTGTCAGTGGGGCAATATTTCCAAAAATGTTTACCCATTCACTCAGTAATGGACAGAAAAATTGCCAAAAAATTGTAAACACAAGTTATATAGCTTGATAAAGTCATGGCATTTTTGTAATTGTGAGAAATATAAGTTGCCAAGTCATTGCTCTGACTTGTGAAGTTGAAAAATATTCAACTTCATGCAAGTTATCTTCCTACCAAATATGAAATACATCTGTCATTAAATAAAAGGCTGTATGGGTGCAAAAGTGTAAAAATCTATTTTGAGCACTGGTGACCTTAACCAAACTTGACCCCTAACTCTATCCAAAAAAAGAATACCATGTAAGTTATCTTCCTACCAAATATGAAATACATCTGCCAATAAATAAAGGCTGTATGGGCAAAAGTGTAAAAATCTATTTTCAGCACTGAATGACCTTAACCCAACTGACCCCTAACTCTATCCAAAAGAAGAATACCATGTAAGTTATCTTTCTACCAAATATGAAATACATCTGTCAATAAATAAAGGCTGTATGGGCAAAAAGTGTAAAAATCTATTTTTAGCACTGGTGACCTTGACCAACTGACCCCTTACTTCATCAAAAGAAGAATACTATGTAAGTAAGTAATGGACAGAAAAAATTGCCAAAAAAAAATTGTAAACACAAGTTATATTAGCTTGATAAAGGCATGGCATTTTGTAATTGTGAGAAATATAAGTTGCCAATCATTGCTCTGACTTGTGAAGTTGAAAAATATTCAACTTTCATGCAAGTTATCTTCCTACCAAATATGAAATACATCTGTCATTAAATAAAGGCTGTATGGTGCAAAAGTGTAAAAATCTATTTGTGAGCACTGGTGACCTTAAACCAAAACTGACCCCTAACTCTATCCAAAAGAAGAATACCATGTAAGTTATCTTCCTACCAAATATGAAATACATCTGCCAATAAATAAAGGCTGTATGGGCAAAATGTTGTAAAAATCTATTTTGAGCACTGATGACCTTTACCAAACTGACCCCTAACTCTATCCAAAAGAAGAATACCATGTAAGTTATCTTTCTACCAAATATTGAAATACATCTGTCAATAAATAAAGGCTGTATGGGCAAAAGTGTAAAAATCTATTTTTTAGCACTGGTGACCTTGACCAACTGACCCCTTACTTTCATCAAAAGGAAGAATACTATGTAAGTTATCTTCCTACCAAATATGAAATACATCTGTCAATAAAAAAAAGCTGTATGGGCAAAAGTGTAAAAAATCTAGTTTTAGCACAAGTGACCTTAACCCACTTACATGTATCCCTACCCCAATCAAAAGGATGAATACCATGCAAGTTATCTTCCTACCAAATATAAAATATATCTGTCACTTGATAAAGGCTGTATGAGCAAATGTGGTAAAAACCTATTTTAGCATTTTTTAAATTTTAAATATTTATTTTTTAAACCAGTAACCTTGACCTTGACGCTAGAGACCGCTTACTCCACAAAAAAGTAGAGGACCATCAAAGTTATCCACCTACTAAATATGAAAGATATCATTACAAGAAATTAAGCAATTAGGAGAAGTTTTAAGATAAATCCAACTTGCCGAAATAGGTTAACCAGACAAGGGCCCTATTTTCAAAGTGAAACAAGGTGCCATAGTCACAAAATACGCCCGTTTTACGAAAGCTTTAGATGGAGATGGGGGCATTATGGATAAGTGTTATCCAGCAAGCAAGTTTTTATTCTTGGCACTGTGTTGTTAAATGAACCTTAAAACAAATCAGTAGGGAAGATATGTGCACAGGATGTGTGACCTGACCTTGGTCGCAGGGACCTGAATTTTATGCACGGCACTCAGTCTCACAATGATGAACATTTGTGCCAAATTATATTGAAATCCCTCTATGCCATGTAGAAGTTTTTGCTCCAGACAAAGCTTTTTTCTATGAGCTCTAACTGTGACCTTCACCTTTGACCAGAGACTTGGTTCATGTGCAGGGCACTACGTCTCATGGTGGTGAACAATTCTATAAAGTAACATTAAAATCCTCCATGCATGTAGAAAATATGCTCCGGACAACATCTGGATATTTTAATCATCTTCAGTGACCTTTGACCTTGCAAATATTAACCTAAATTAAATGTGTCACACCTGTAGTCATGATAGTTACCATTTGTGCTACAATCCATCAATAAATGATGACTAAATGGTCCCTATACACATCTTCAAATTTTTATCTGAACTTTGACCTCTATGTGTAACCTTGACTTTGGTCGAAGGATCTGAATTTTGCGTGCGACACTCAGCCTCACAATGGTGAACATTTGCTGCCAAGTTATATTGAAATTCCCCCTATGAAATGTAGAAGTTTTGCTCCGGACAAGCATTTTTCAATGAGCTCCTAAGTGTGACCTTGACCTTTTGACCTGGATCATGCATGGAGCAATACATATCATGGTGGTGAACATTTCCATTAAAGTATTATAAAATTCTTCCATACATGTAGGAGATATGCTCCAGACAAAATCTGGATATTTCACCATCTTTAGGTGACCTTGACCTGCATATATTGACCCTAAAGTACATGTGTCACAGCCGTAGTCATGATAATGACCATTTGTGTTACAATTCCCTCAATAAAATGATGATTAAATCGTCCCTATACACATCTTCATATTTTTATCTAAACTTTGACCTCTTATGTGTGACCTTGACCTTGGCTGCAGCGACCTGACTTTTACCGGTGCGCGACAGCTCCGCCTCACAATGGTGAACATTTGTGCCAAGTTATATTGAAATCCCTCTATGCATGTGAAGTTTTGCTGCACGGACAAGCATTTTTCAATGAGCTCTAAGTGTGACCTTGACCTTTGACCTAGAGACCTAAGTTCATATGCGTGACAATGGTTCCTCATAATGGTGAACATTTCTATGAAATTTCATTAAAATCCCTCCATGCGTGTAGGAGATATGCTCCGGACAAAATCAATGGACGCCGTCCGCCCCGACCGACCGCCCGCCAGGGCGGGGCGTTCCCAATAATACGTCCCGTTTTTCAAAACAGGCGTATAAAAAGGGAAATAACTGGGAAATATGGATGACACAGTTATATAACTTGGCAATATCATGTACTTTTGTATTGATAAGTAAGTGTGGAAATATATAAGCCATTAGTATAGATAGAACTTAAATATTTCCAACTTTTGCCGTTTTATGTTAACCATTATTCATTTTCTAAGTGCTGAACGTGCTGAAAGGGCAATAACTTGGGTAAATATGAAAGCCAGAGTTATGTACTTGCCAGATCATGCACTTTGTATTGATTAGTAAGTGTGTAAACTTAGAAGCCATTAGTGTTGCTGGTATATCGTCGGACTCAAAAATCACTATCGATAAATGACCACCACATCTCAATTGTCTGCCAATAGTACCATCGAGTTTCACACTTATAATGGCCCTTTTTTCTTTAGTATGATTTGCTCTTTGAATTCAATAAAAACAACACAAATACCAATACATACTTTGTGACAGTCAATTTTTGTGTCATTATTAGTACTAGTCAACAGGTCAAAATATCAATGAGTAGTATTGTAGATCACTAATTTAACTACAGTAGATATATAAGTTTAAAATGTTATGTTTACTAACAACTATAATTTTCTAAGTAGTATTAACCATGTTAAATAGGGTTTGAATACAAAAAAAATACTTTAAAATTGTCTTGAATTTAAAGAGATTCGGTCAGGAAACTTCTTTTTGACTGCATGTAAAAAAGTTACGCCATAGGCAACTTCAGCGATGGTAGAACCACTTTAAATAATCGATTTTTTAAAAAGGACTATCGATTGTTGCCGATTATGGGGTGGTCCGATAGTTATCAATTTTCAAGAAATCGGACAACACTAGAAGCCAATTGGTACAGGTAGAACTAAGCACCAACATACACACTCCCAACAAATACTGTGCCGTTCAAGGGGTAACCTCGTACGAACAGAACGGTGCGACCGACGACGGTTCAATCACTATATGCCGGGGAGCATAAAAATCACGAAAACAACACCTTGTTTTTTGCGGGTTTGGTTTTCTGGCGACTTCCACTTTACTGCGTGGAGGAAGACCCTCAGGTTGCCCATTTCCGAGCACATTCAGACGCAAACTGCGCAAAAGCAACCCGACATTCTGTAAGCTAGCTAATAGCTCCCTCATATGAAAGAATCAAGTTCACCTGTTTGGGATACGAACCAACCTGCATTGCATGGGCAAGCTGGTTGAAGTCAACAACCTTTACACTTGGTCACGGACCACCAAACATAGCTTCCATTAAAATATTATATACTAGTACCCATATAACAAAAACACTTATGACCTTTAATCAATAGTATATTCTAATGTAACAGTACAGGAACAAAACTGAAATAAGCTTCATGTACAAGCCCCAAAGTACCCCCCCCAGTGTTTGAGATAAAAAAAGTTTTAATAAAAGAAACTTTATCCTGTAACTATCAGAAGTTATTTGCCACTGCCGATGGATAGTCTTTGAAAAGATCACAATAAGATTAAAATGATCACTCCACTTGAATTATAACATTAACTTTTTACGACTATTGTTTTTACAGGATAGCTAATGGGAAAAACAATAAAATAATATGCCAAATTGATTGAAATGATCATCTAGGATAGTGTCTAATAATTCTTATTTTTAGAAAAATTGTGATGTTACTGCATTCTGAATGTTTTCAATCCACCTTACCTTCTACTCGGAATTTAAATTGAGCCTGCATCTCACGGAGACGACTCTCTTGAACTTCAGCCCCTGACCTCTCAATGATGCTTGCAACAATGCTAACTTCTGTTGCTGAAGATTCATTTACCTGATGACCATATCACATGGTACCTCCCCTGCTATTTTGCCCAAACATAGAAGTTTTAGAATGCGCGTGATTTTTTTTAATGACTCTTGCATACCTCGCTTGCATTATTCCTTACTTATTTGCCGATTAAATTTCTACTACTACTATGAATTGCACTATGTTTTGAGTCACTGTAAGCCGGTTTGTATTAGCAGACTTCAGTTTTGCTTGTCGCCTTCTTTCATTCCTCGAATAACGAATCTCTTGTCACTTTCGCGCTTGCATGAATCAAGCTCACTTACAGATCCTTATCTTACTGACAAGGACTTCTACACGCAGATCTGACTCCCTGAATACTTTCATTATCATCTAACATCCTTGTTCACTCGGACTTATTCTGTCTGATTGCATAGATTGTTGACAGAAAATATGAGTTAGAGAATAGCAACCCTTCCTTAGGAGCACCATTCATTTGACGAGGTATCCTCCGGAACACTGCTGGGCCCTTCGCTGCGGATTTCAACTTTCCTCCTAGGTCAGAAGGGTCAACATAGCACCTCTCCCATAGAAGGAGATGTAATGCCGTCTGCCTTTAACTAAAGTACATCCATTTTTGTTTATGCGTATTCAGTAATTTCGCGGAGATTTCATTCCTTCCTTCGACTGATTGATTTGATCAGTCAATTAAACTGGTCATCTGCTAATGTAAGTCCATGAATGCTGATTCAATTATAATTTGTCGTCTGCGTTCAATTTCTTTTCTGACATTTTCGATCACCAGAAGGCCAGTTAGCTTCCCCTACCCCTCTCATTCTTTGCCTATCTGAGTATTGTCACTGTGTATGCCTGGGTCGTGTGACTGAATTATATAACAGACCTCTACCAAAAAATGATCCAGATTCTGTCCCTTTAAAAAACGTACCGAGAAAATAATTTTTAATGTACTATTTCAATAGAAAGAAATTCTTATAACATGATTATCTGCCAACTTAGTTTGAAAAAAAAAAATACCTGATGTTGATTTAAGATAACGTTTTTTTTCTCTCCAGATTTACGGCTTACAAGTCCAAACAAATATGGGAAAGACCAGGACCACTGGATTTTGATCTGTTTATACATACTAAGAGTAAACCATTTTTTAGAAATCTATGCAAGTGGATAACACAGATTCTGACAAGAGCCCAGTTTGAGCCAGGTGATTGCTCCCCCGAATAGGTTTTGGACACAGGAAAAGTACAGATTAAAGTTATGTCCGCTCCCGGAAGAAAGGTTCAAAAGTGAATGCAATTCCACAGATTAGGCAAGGCAGCAGTTATTGTTCTTTGCACTGCCACTTCTATTCAATGCTATCCTATCAACCTTACACACGTTTCTTTGTTGATATCTCTTATGGCTTCTGAGTTATGACACCTAACAATGTTCCAAATGTTAACAAGAGACCATGAGCCCTCTGAGGTCGTTCACCTGTATAAGCCCCCCCCCCCCCCCGGCCAATTTTCACCCAAGGGATTTATTTAAACCAAGACTTGGTAGACATCCATGGAAGAAGATGTTTCATGCTAGAACATCTAAGTTCTAGCTCATTGTGGGGGTTTTTTTAAAAGAAGATTTTTTTGAGTTTTTTACTAACACACATAAAGTTAAAAAACTCAAGTGACACCTCCTGGGGCAGGGCCAGTTTTGACCCCGGGCTTTTATTTGAAACAAACTTTGTAGATATTTACTTAAAGATGTTTCATGTATAATATCTAAACTCAAGCTATTTGGGTTTTTTCAAAGAAGATTTTCAAGTTTTTGCTATACACATATAAGGAAAATCAATGACCCCCGGGCGGGGCCAGTTTTGACCCAGGGCTTTTATTTCAACATACTTGGTAGACACCCATTAGAACATGTTTCATGCTAAATATCTTAGCTCTAGCTCTTTGAGTTCTTTAAAAGAAGATTTTTTAAGTTTTTTTACTATATGCATATAGGGAAAATCAATGACCCCCTGTGGGCGGGGCCAATTTTGACCCCAGGGCTTTTATTTGAACAAAACTTGGTAGACACTCATTAGAAGATGTTTCATGCTAAATATCTTAGCTCTAGCTCTTTGGGTTCTTTATAAGAAGATTTTTTAAGTTTTTTACCATATGCATCTATAGGGAAAATCTATGACCCCCTGGGACGGGGCCAATTTTGACCCCAGGGCTTTTATTTGAACAAACTTTGTAGACATTCACTAGAAAATGTTTCATGCCAAATATCTTAAGCGCTAGCTCTTACGGTTCTTTAAAAAGAAGATTTTTTTTAGTTTTTACTATATGCATATAGGGAAAATCAATGACCCCCCGGGGCGGGGCCAATTTTTGACCCCAGGCTTTTATTTGAACAAACTTGGGTAGAAACTCACTAGAAGATATTTCATGTCAAATATCTTAGCTCTAGCTCTTTGGGTTCTTTAAAAGAAGATTTTTTAAGTTTTTTACCATATGCATATAGGGAAAATCTATGACCCCCCTGGGGCAGGGCCAATTTTGACCTCAGGGCTTTTATTTGAACAAACTTGGTAGACACTCATTAGAAGATGTTTCATGCCTAAATATCTTAGCTCTAGCTCTTTGGGTTCTTTAAAAGAAGATTTTTTAAGTTTTTACTATATGCATATAGGGAAAATCAATGACCCCCTGGGGGCGGGCCAATTTTGACCCCAGGGCTTTTATTTGAACAAACTTGGTAGACATTCACTAGAAGATGTTTCATGCCAAATATCTAAGCTCTAGCTTTTACAGTTCTTTAAAAGAAGATTTTTTAAAGTTTTTACTATATGCATATAGGGAAAATCAATGACCCCCCGGGCCGGGGCCAATTTTGACCCCAGGGCTTTTATTTGAACAAACTTGGTAGACACTCACTAGAAGATGTTTCATGCCAAATATCTTAGCTCTAGCTCTTTGGGTTCTTTAAAAGAAGATTTTTTTAAGTTTTTACTATATGCATATAGGGAAAATCAATGACCCCCTGGGGCGGGACCAATTTTGACCCTAAGGCTTTTATTTGAACAAACTTGGTAGACACTTATTAGAAGATGTTTCATGCCAAATATCTAAGCTCTAGCTCTTACAGTTCTTTAAAAGAAGATATTTAAAGATTTTTCTTTCGGTTGCCATGGCAACCAGAGTTCTGCATGAAATGGAATTCTTTGAACAATCTTGATAGAGCTTCATACAAAGAGTATTCCTGCCAAGTTTCATTAACACTGGCCTTGCAGTATCATAGAAGATGTCCTCAGAATATTTAAAATGTGGACGGACGACGGACGATGGACGCCATTTGGTTGGCCATCCTAAAAGCTCACCTGCACTTTGTGCAAGGTGAGCTAACAATGAACAAAGGGCAATAACTATAAAATTTAGCAAGGCGGAGTTCAAGTTCTTGTGCACTGCACATCTACCCATTAAGATCCATCTACCTACAAAGTTTCAGGTTGATATCTCTTGTAGTTTAAGAGTTATTTCCCGGACAAGATTTTTTTTAAAGGGGAGATAATTAAACAAGAGGGCCATGATGGCCCTGAGGTCGCTCACCTGTATATAGGCCCCCGGAGCGGGGCCAGTTTAAACCCCAGGGCTTTTATTTGAACAAACTTGGAAGACACTCATTAGAAGATGTTTCACAATGTTAAGTTTTTACTACAAATGTAATGAAAAACAAATGATCTCACCTGCCCCCCCCCCCCCCCCCCCCCTGGCAGGGCCAATTTTCACCCAAGGGCTTTTATTTGAACAAACTTGGTAGATATCCATAAGAAGATATTCCATGCTAAACATCTACGCTCTAGCTCATTGGGTTTTTTACAAGAAGATTTTTAAGTTTTTACTACACACATAATTATAGTTAAAAACAATGACACCCCTGGGGCGGGGCCAGTTTTGACCCAAGGGCTTTTATTTGAACAAACTTTGTAGACATTTACTAGAAGATGTTTCATGCTGAAAATATCTAAACTCTAGCTATTTGGGTTTTTTTCAAAGAAGATTATTTAAGTTTTTGCTATACACATATAAGGAAAATCAATGACCCCCGGGGCGGGGCCAATTTTGACCCCAGGGCTTTTATTTGAACAAACTTGGTAGACACTCATAAGAAGATGTTTCATGCTGAATATTTTAGCTCTAGCTCTTTGGGTTCTTTAAAAGAAGAATTTTTAAGTTTTTACTATATGCATATAGGGAAAATCAATGACCCCCTGGGGCGGGGCCAATTTTGACCCCAGGTATTTTATTTGAACAAACTTGGTAGACACTCACTAGAAGATGTTTCATGCTCAATATCTAAACTCTAGCTATTTGGGTTTTTTCAAAGAAGATTATTTAAGTTTTTGCTATACACATATAAGGAAAATCAATGACCCCTGGGGCGGGGCCAATTTTGACCCCAGGGCTTTTATTTGAACAAACTTGGTAGACACCCATTAGAACATGTTTCATGCTAAATATCTTAGCTCTAGCTCTTTGAGTTCTTTCAAAGAAGATTTTTTAAGTTTTTAAATATATGCATATAGGGAAAATCAATGCCCCCTGGGGCGGGGCCCAATTTTTGACCCCAGGGCTTTTATTTGAACAAACTTGGTAGACACTCATAAGAAGATGTTTCATGCTGAATATTTAAGCTCTAGCTCTTTGGGTTCTTTAAAAGAAGAATTTTTAAGTTTTTACTATATGCATATAGGGAAAATCAATGACCCCCTGGGGCGGGGCCAATTTTGACCCCAGGGATTTTATTTGAACAAACTTGGTAGACACTCACTAGAAGATGTTTCATGCTAAATATCTAAGCTCTACCTCTTAGGGTTTTTTAAAAGAAGATATTTAAAGTTTTTTCTTTCGGTTGCCATGGCAACCAGAGTTCTGCATGGAATTAAATTCTTTGAACAATTTTTAAAGGTGACCACCAAAGGAGCATTCCTGTGAAGTTTGGATGAAATTGGCTTAGTGGTTTATGAGGAGATGTCATTTAAAGTAAAAGTTTAAAGACGGACGGACGGACGAAAAGCGATCACAACAGCTCACCCTGTCACTTTGCGACAGGTGAGCTAAAAATTGGGCAAAACAGAGTTATGGTTTTTTTGAACTGCACTTATGTAATGAGATCTATCTACCAACAAAGTTTCATGTATATATATCTTATAATTTTAGAGTAATTTCCCAGACAAAGTTCAAAAAGTAAAAATAAACAAAGGGCAATAACTCAAGAATTAGGCAAGGCAGAGTTATGATTTTTGTGCACTGCACATCTACCCATTCAGATATATCTACCTACAAAGTTTCATGTTGATATCTCTTATAGTTTTACAGCTATGTCCTGGACAATATTTTTCTAAAAGGGGAGATAATTCAAAAATGAGGCTTAACAGAGTTATGTTTCTTTTGCACTGCACTTCTACTCAATGAGATCTATCTACCCATAATGTTTCATCTTGATATCTCTTATAGTTCTTATAGTTTTAGAGTTATTTTTCGGACAGTACAAAGTGTTAAAATTAACAAAGGGCAATAACTCCAAAATTAGGCAAAAAAGAGTTATGGTTCTTGTGCATTGCACATCTACCCATTGAGATCTATTCACCTACAAAGTTTCATGTTGATATCTCTTATAGTTTTAGAGTTATGTCCCAGACAAGATTTTTCTTTAAGGGGAGATAATTCAAAAACCAGGCAAAATAGTTATGGTTCTTTGAAAAGTAGCGTAAAATGAGGATTTCCGGCATTGATCAACATTTAACAGATAGAGGCTATGAAAATATTTACATTCTTTCCGGAGGCTTGCTTTATACCACTTTTCTAAAAAACATTTAAAACAAGCAAATTCGTTGAATTTATATCCCCCGCCGAGTACTGGTTATTATTAACACAACAACTGAAGACATAAGGCTTTATTTATATATTAATCATGGCATAAACTGTAATATTCTTTGATCTTGAAGCCTTGTACCTTCAAACAAGAAGAAGTTTTCACTATATACATATAAGGTAAATCTATGACCCCTGAGTGGTCAATTTTGACCCCAGGGCTAAAATTTGAACAATTTGGTAGAGGACCTATAGGTTATATCATATACCAAATATCAAAGCTCTAGGCCTTTTACTTCAGACAAGAATTTTTTAATTTTGCATTTTTGAAACTCCTTTCTGGCCCTGTGACCTACTTATGCAACAGACCGGAACCATTTGATCAACTTTTGCAGGGGACCACCCTAGATCATTCCTATAAAGTTTGGTTGCTGTGCAGTCATTTGTTTCTGAGGAGATGTTGTTTAAAGAAAATTGCTGACGACGCACGACGACGGACGGGTGGGGGATCACAATAGCTCACCTAGATGTAAAAACATCTTAATCTCCAGACTTTATTGCCATTTTCAAGGCATCAAGAAGGGATCTCACAATTTTCAAATATTTTTAAATGTTATTGTAACAAATCATTTTAATTCTTCTTCAATAAAAACTAGAAATGTGTCCATAGGACACAGGTGCCCCCACCGCCACTTTTCTGTCAATCTTATGACTCTAGGTCAAATATTTTTTGAAAACTAAAAATCTTTTTACTAAGTAAAGGGCAAGAACTTTACAAATACTGAATATATCCCCAAGCAAACCCCAAGTTGAAAATTGCAAATTTAAACTACTGTAATTCAAGGGCAATAACTCTAACAAAACTGAAAAAAATCCACATGCAAAGTCCCAGGTTCATAGCTTCACAGTGAGGTGAATCATTATTCCTGTAATTTAGCGATGTTGATCATTATTCCTGTAAAGTTGGTCGATTCTAACTCAAGCACTCAAGGATCAAATAACAACATAATGAAACAGTTTTTACTAAGTCAAGGGAAATAACTTTACAAATACTGGGTAAATCCACAAGCGAAACCCCAGGAACAAACTAAATATGCTGAGCAACTTTCCAATAAGGTTTAATGACTCTATGTCAAATCCTTTTTGAGTTACATGCGACACATGTTGAAAATTGCAAACATTTTCTAAGTCAAGGGCAATAACTCTAACAAGAGGGCCATCATGGCCCTGAGGTCGCTCACCTGAATATAGCCCCCCCCCCCCCAAGCAGGGCCAATTTTAACCCAAGGACTTTTATTTGAACAAACTTGGTAGACACCCATAGGAAGATGTTTCACATATAGTTAAAAACAATGACATCCCTGGGGCGGGGCCAGTTTTGACCCCAGGGCTTTTATTTGAACAAACTTTGTAGACACTTACTAGAGGATGTGTCATGCTTAATATCTAAACTCTAGCTATTTGGGTTTTTTCAAAGAAGATTTTTTTAAGTTTTTGCTATACACATATAAGGAAAATCATTGACCCCCCGGGGCGGGGCCAATTTTGACCCCAGGGTTTTTATTTGAACAAACTTGGTAAACACCCATTAGAACATGTTTCATGCTAAATATCTTAGCTCTAGCTCTTTGAGTTCTTTAAAAGAAGATTTTTTAAGTTTTTACTATATGCATTTAGTTAAAAACAATGACACCCCTGGGGCGGGGCCAGTTTTGACCCCAGGGCTTTTATTTGAACAAACTTTGTAGACACTCACTAGAAAATGTTTCATGCCTTATATCTAAACTCTAGCTATTTGGGTTTTTTTCAAAAAAGAATTTTTTAAGTTTTTGCTATACACATATAAGGAAAAATCAATGACCCCCGGGGCGGGGCAAATTTTGACCCCAGGGCTTTTATTTGAACAAACTTTGTAGACACTCATTAGAAGATGTTTCATGCTTACTATCTAAACTCTAGCTATTTGGGTTTTTTCAAAGAAGATTTTTAAGTTTTTGCTATACACATAAGGGGAAAATCAATGACCCCCGGGGGCGGGTCCAGTTTTGACCCCAGAGTTTTTATTTGAACAAACTTTGTAAACACTCACTAGAAGATGTTTCATGCTTAATATCTAAACTCTAGCTATTTGGGTTTTTTCAAAGAAGATTTTTTTTAAGTTTTTGCTATACACATATTAGGAAAATCAATGACCCCCGGGGCGGGGCCAATTTTGACCCCAGGGCTTTTATTTGAACAAACTTGGTAGACATCCATTAGAACATGTTTCATGCTAAATATCTTAGCTGTAGCTCTTTGAGTTCTTTAAAAGAAGATTTTTTAAGTTTTTACTATATGCATATAGGGAAAATCAATGACCCCCCTGGGGCGGGCCAATTTTGACCCCAGGGCTTTTTATTTGAACAAACTTTGTAGACACTCACTAGAAGATGTTTCATGCTAAATATCTAAGCTCTACCTCTTAGGGTTTTTTAAAGAAGATATTTAAAGTGTTTTCTTTCGGTTGCCATGGCAACCAGAGTTCTGCATGGAATTAAATTCTTAGAACAATTTTTAAAGGTGACCACCAATGGAACATTCCTGTGAAGATTGTATGAAATTGGCTTAGTCATTTATGAGGAGATGTCATTTAAAGTAAAAGTTTACGGACGAACGACGGACAGACGGACAACGGACGGACGAAAAGCGATCACAAAAGCTCACCCTGTCACTTTGTGACAGGTGAGCTAAAAATACTAAATAAATCCAGACGAAAATACCCAGGTGCACAACACTACACATGCTGATCAACATTCCTGTAAAGTATCATGACTTTAGGTCAAATACTTTTTGAGTTACTTGCGACACAAGTTGAAAATTGCAAAATTTTACTAAGTCAAGGGCCATAGCTCTAAAAATAGTAAAAATATCCCGGACGAAAATACCCAGGTGCACAACTACACATACTGATCAACATTCCTGTAAAGTTTCATGACTCTAGGTCAAATACTTCTTGAGTTACATGCGACACAAGTTGAAAATTAAAATTTTTTACTAAGTCAAGGGCAATAACTCTAAAAATACTAAAAATATCCAGACGAAAATACCCAGGTGCACAACTTCACATGCTGATCAACATTCCCATAAAGTTTCGTTGAATTCCAGCCATTAGTTGCAGAGAACTACTCCGGAAACGAAATTCGGACGTTTTACTAAGTCAAGGGCAACTACTCTAAAAATACTAAAAATATCCAGATAAAAATACCTAGGTGCACAACTTCACATGCTGATCAACATTCCCATAAAGTTTCGTTAAATTCCAGCCATTAGTTGCAGAGAACTACTCTGGAAACGAAATTCGGACGTTTACTAAGTCAAGGGCAATAACTCTAAAAATACTAAAAATATCCAGAAGAAAATACCTAGGTGCACAACCTCACATGCTGATCAACATTCCCATAAAGTTTCGTTGAATTCCAGCCATTAGTTGCAGAGAACTACTCCGGAAACGAAATTCGGACGGACGGATGGACGGACGGACGGACAACGCCAAAACTATATCCCCCTCCCGATTCCATCGGCGGGGGATAATTAATCTACATTAAATGTTAATATCCAGTATTTTATTCCAATATAAAAAATTCTTACACGTCTTTAACATATGAATTTCCTACCTGAACTTGTTTCTCAGAATCATCTGTCTGGCTATCAATAGCCACATGTGTGTTGGAGAAACCGTTTAAACCATTCCGACTCTTGCTTAATCCTATCCTTTTAAGGTCACTTTCTTGGTCCAAATCAGTCAATGTTTTTTTAGGTGTACGATGAAACCTTCTATGGGAGATTGCAGATATACCCTGATTATCATTATAATCACTGTACCGGTCGTTATATTCGCTGAACCGGTCATGATAGTCACTTAATCTATCGCTAAAATCCCCTCTCTCATCAGGAAAAGATGTTCTACTTGCATATTCAGTATCTGATTTACGTGTCATTTCATTGGTTATCTGTCTATTTGAATTTTGTCTCTTTCGGAACACTCTCTGAATATCTGCAGTAAGACTTTCAGCTGTCTGGGGGCCGACGCTTTGCTTTTCTGAAAAATCAATATACACTAAGATCAATATTTGAACCTGATTTTTATCATAATCTACATGTTAATTTACAGGTTAGCAACTACAAAAAAGTAAATTATACACTACATGTTATTTTGTAAAAATAAACTTACTTAACACTCACCCTGCTGCATAATTGTAATAGACTGGTCCTGATTTAAATTTGGAACTGTCCATTTTCAAATTAAGGTGATTCAGCATTGTCAGCCATATTTGATTTTCAGTAAGTGGGTCCATAGTGAAAGAAGGCCAAATTTCATACTTTTATTTTGACCCACTTATTGAAAATCAAACATGGCTGACAATGCAGAATCATATTAACTAAGTATTTCAATATAACAATAATAAATTGCCCAGCACAGTTAAAAGTCTTGTGAGACAATAACTTATTGAATAGGGATGAAAAAATCAAGAGCTGTAGAAAGGACATTGTGCTTGACCTATTCTCAGAGCTTGATCAACAAGAACCTGGATAATGTAGAATTTTCAAAGTTCAAAAAGGACCATTATTCCGTCAAAATCCATGTCAAACTTATAGGCCTTTGACAGTGACCTCCTTTTTATGCACTCAAATAAGTGTGAAAAGTTTCAACCCACTCTATTCAGTAGTTTCAGAGATACCAACTTGCATGCAAAAATTTAACCAAGTGTGATGCTGAAGCCTGGGTGAGTACAAAAGCTCTCCCTATTCTTCGAATAGCCAAACTAATCAATACAGCTTCACAACACTTCACCTTCTTGTCTATCAGTCCATGTGGCATAATTTTCTGTCACAAGTAATTCATTCAAGCAGATGAGTCCGCCACGTCGTGTTCCAAGGAACATTCGTACAGACAGAGTGCCGTCTAAATATGTCTCCATAACGCTGCATCTAACCTCTGTAGCAGCTAAAATAATAACAAGAAAAAATTGTAATTTGAAACAATTTCGCTAAATAAATTAGAAACATTGTCTTATCATTTCAATGATTTAATGAACATTTAGTTAGTCCACTTCTTTTTCCAATTTAACAGTAAAACTCTTTATTTTTTTAGCAACACCATGTGAATGATATCTTACTGGTGATTTCAAAAGCTAAACTGGATGAATTAAATCTGTGTATAAACATACTAACTGTATAAAATTACCTTCAATGTTGTCACTGATATACTTTACTGCTGCCTCGTCCCAGAATCTCTTTGGTCTGAATCAGAACAAATAAAATCATACTAGCTCCGACTTTTTCTTTGAAAATGACAAATTACAAATTGAAAGCAGGGATGCACATTATCAATATTCAAGGCTAAAATAAAAACAATTTTACCAGATATTTCATGTACTTCTAGAGAATGAAACATTGAATTATGGGGAATATTTTATGAAAGAACAGTTCCAAAAAGTGAAGCAATATGAATCAAAAGAAATAGAATGGTTCACAATGTACAACTAACCCTTGGTAAACACTTAAATCTTCTGGTGAAATCTTCATAGAATAAGGTTGAATATCATGCAGATGTACATTCTTCACTTGGAATGCCAGTTCACAATACTTAGGAGGTAGGTGTTTCAACCTGGAATTAAACCACATGTGTAAGTAATGTAATTGTCCACCTGCTTAACTTAATTGGGAGAGCATCAGATAAGTAATAGAGTGCTGGTTCGATCCTCATGCCAGGCATTAATTCTCTGTGACAAGTGATTTTATTTACTCATGAGAAATAAGTAGTCACTTGCAAAGAAATTGGTAATTAATGGTTAGGTTTTCAGAAAAGTTGGTTAGGTGAATTGGCAGCAAAGACATGGGCATGTTAAAATTGGTATAAAAATCCCCCCAGAAAAACAAACTTAACAAATTGAGCTGAAAGTCACACCATAATATGAACTGTATACTAAGCACACAGAGCATGTTCACGTATCTTATAAGTTTTTTCACTGTACATTACAAATAATTACTCCATAAAATGTACAGCCCTACATACCCTGATATTGGAATGGTACTTTCTAGTCCTTCATCCACAAAACGGCACCTTTAAGAAAGAAAATAAACCTGTTGATCATAAAATATTTTGGGGAAGTCTATCCATCAATATCTATTATTTTTCAGTCATCTAAATAGTTTCTTATAAAATATAAAATAATTATATGTTTATTAAACAAATGATTTATTTAAAGGCTTTACTTTTTTGCATTGATTTTGACTGGTATTATCACTTTAAAGACTTACGCAACAATATAACCATGTCTGCCTCCGCTAAGTTTACTGATTACTTTCACTCTGTACCAATGGTTTTTTAGTATACCTGCACACAGTTCACCCTGAAAACATTATGTAATACATGTATATGATAGATAGGCACTGTCCTGGTATGTAGCAGAAGTGGTTTTATTATAAATAATAAATTTCTGTACCATACTGTGCTAATATAAGAAGTTAAACTGTGTTGTAAAGCATTATATCAAATTTTACTCCAGTGTCAATACAAACACTATAAGGCACAACCTTGGCTTACTGTGAGGCATTCAAACATCTTCTAACATTGTATATGACCCTGTACTCTTGTAAGTTAAGTTCACTCTTGTAAGTTAAGTTTCAAGTGAATATCCTATGTAGTTATATAGAAACACAAAACCTTAACTAAGTGTTATTCCAATGTCTTAATGCTCAAACTAAAGATAGCTTAAAAATTCTTCAAAAAATCAAGCTATAAACTGAATCTAAGAGCTTAACACAATTAGACACTAACTCTTAACAACATCTTAATTTTAGATTTAAGATGTCACATTAAGAATACAATACATTTATTCCTATCAAACAAGTCTATGGCCTTTTTTCCATTTCAGATAAAAAAAATGCACTAGTATTTTATCTGTTACTTGTAATAAAACCTTACAATCATTATATTAATCATTTCTTTGATTTTTATATAAGATCCTTATTTTGCATTTTAGGCAATAAAAATACATACGACTCTAGGATTATAGGACATGACAGACACCACCTGGTCATTGGTAAAGTGTTCCTGCATTTCTGCCAGCAGTGTATCATAGGCATCATCATCTGTCCGTACCTTTCCTGATATACCTCCATGGCAATCAACCTGAAATATCAAATGTTTGCATTAAAGTGACATTATGCTTTTTTTTTTGCTGTAAAGTTGAACAAGTATTATATTGAAAAAGACTCGCTATTATACTGGTGATTGACCAATAATTGACAATAAAAAAATGTTATCATAATCATAAATACATAAAATATAGAAAAACTGCCCCACTCTTTATGAAAATTGAATGTATTTCATGCTTAGAATGATGTCATTTGACCGTTATGAATGAATTTACAAATTCATACCTTACTATAAGTAAAAAGTGCTAAATGAAAACATTGATATGTAATGGCTGACAGGAATATTATATAGCTCTCTGGTGACTGTTTAGCAGAATCTTGGCAGAGCCTCATTACTGCCTTAAGTTACCCTCAAGCTAAATATTCCAGTCAGTACCAGCAGCTGGTGTTAGATTCTTATACTCTTTCAGTCATGGCTATATCACTGCTGAAATATTTTATTTTAAACAAACAAATATCATCTGACTATATTATGTTAATTACCTTTACTCTCTCTAATACAAGTTCATCATTCATTTTCAAATATTCACCTAAAAATAATAGAACATACATTCAACAAAACATACAATGGTTTCTTTTCCTATCTGGACGAAGAATTTTGCTAGTCATAAATAAGATTTTGCTTTGAATGTGTCTATAATGTAACAACAGCTTGGTTTTAGACATGGCCACCAGCTTAATTAGTCTGAGACTGCTTTTGTATGTTTTGGATCGAATTTTCATAATTCATAGACCTTAAAATAATTGACCAAAATTATTGATTTTTACAAAGGTGTATCGAATATTGATCAACAGAAAAATATCAACAATACATCAATATAATCTCTATTGATGACAGCTTTAAATTAAACTTCATCACAACTTGTGTCACGAAGGAGAGATTCTGAGCTCAGGCCATTTCACAGAATTATTTTTAAAAGCTCCAGGCTTTGTGGTATCCAAATGTGACACCCTTAAAATTAGCCTTTGAATGTGAGAACAAGCCTGGCTATCGTCAGAACAATTCAGGAATATACTGGTGCCCATATTTAAAAAGAGCACCGCATTTGAATATGGCAGAGAGCCATATTTGAATTTGTAGAAAGAATTTGTAAATGGAGTAAAACAATGCATATTGTGTTGTTAATATGGAGAGGTAGTTTCAATAATAAAATTGACCATGATTGTGGAGAACAATATTTACTGCAGGGATAGACCAAAAGGATCATTATGGGAAAATATTGGAACACATACACCTGTGACCAAGACATAGATTCTTGATCTGTCTAATTCTAATTATCAGATAATAAGATTAGCAGATGCAGTAAGAATTTTACCACAACATATTTGTTCACATAAGAACGCATGTCAATGTTTTTGGTCAATGTTTTGTTATTCAAATGTAAGTTCAGAGTAGGGATCTGTCAAGTGTCTGTGCAAATATCTCAACATGTAGTATAATTATTGCTGGTCTAGGTCCATATTAAGGTGGTAAATGTTAAGAAATTATAAATAATTGGCTATTGCTCCCTCAGAAAATTGTTTAAATGATATAAAAAACAAGAGGGCCATGATGGCCCTGAGGTCGCTCACCTGCATATAGGCCCCCCCAACCCCCAACGTTGCAGGGCCAATTAAACCCAAGGGCTTTTATTTGCACAAACTTGGTAGACACCCATAAGATGTTTCATGCTAAACATCTAAGCTCTAGCTCATTGGGCTTTTTAAAAGAAGATTTTTTTAAAGTTTTTACTATACACATATAGTTAAAAACAATGACACCCCTGGGGCCGGGCCAGTTTTGACCCCAGGGCTTTTATTTGAACAAACTTTGTAGACACTTACTAGAAGATGTTTCATGCTTAATATCTAAACTCTAGCTATTTGGGTTTTTTCAAAGAAGATTTTAAGTTTTAGCTATACACAGATAAAGACAATCAATGACCCCCAGGGCGGGGCCAATTTTGACCCCAGGTCTTTTATTTGAACAAACTTTGTAGACACTCACTAAAAGATGTTTCATGCTTAATATCTTAACTCTAGCTATTTGGGTTTTTTCAAAGAAGATTTTTTAAGTTTTTGCTATACACATATAAGGAAAATCAATGACCCCCAGGCGGTGCCAATTTTGACCCCAGGGCTTTTATTTGAACAAACTTGGTAGACACCTATAAGAACATGTTTGATGCTAAATATCTTAGCCATAGCTCTTTGAGTTCTTTAAAAGAAGATTTTTTAAGTTTTTACTATATGCATATAGGGAAAATCAATGACCCCCCGGGGCGGGGCCAATTTTGACCCCAGGGCTTTTATTTGAACAAACTTGGTAGACACTTATTAGAACATGTTTCATGCTAAATATCTTAGCTCTAACTCTTTTGGTTCTTTAAAAGAAGATTTTTTAAGTTTTTACTATATGCATATAGGGAAAATCAATGACCCCCCGGGGCAGGGCCAATTTTGACCCCAGGGCTTTAATTGAACAAACTTGGTAGACACTTATTAGAACATGTTTCATGCTAAATATCTTAGCTCTAACTCTTTTGGTTCTTTAATAGAAGATTTTTAAAGTTTTTACTATATGCATATAGGGAAAATCAATGACCCCCTGGGGCGGGGCCAATTTTGACCATAGGGCTTTTATTTGAACAAACTTGGTAAACACCTTTAAGAACATGTTTGATGCTCAATATCTTAGCCATAGCTCTTTGAGTTCTTTAAAGGTAGATTTTTTAAGTTTTTACTATATGCATATAGGGAAAATCAATGACCCCCCGGGGCAGGGCCAATTTTGACCCCAGGGCTTTTATTTGAACAAACTTGGTAGACACCCATTAGAACATGTTTCATGCTAAATATCTTAGCTCTAGCTCTTTGGGTTCTTTAAAAGAAGATTTTTTAAGTTTTTACTATATGCATATAGGGAAAATCAATGACCCCACGGGGCAGGGCCAATTTTGACCCCAGGGCTTTTATTTGAACAAACTTGGTAGACACTCACTAGAAGATGTTTCATGCCAAATATCTAAGCTCTAGCTCTTATGGTTTTTTAAAAGAAGATATTTAAAGTTTTTTCTTTCGGTTGCCATGGCAACCAGAGTTCTGCATGGAATTAAATTCTTTGAACAATTTTTAAAGGTGACCACCAAAGGAACATTCCTGTGAAGTTTGGATGAAATTGGCTTAGTGGTTTATGAGGAGATGTCATTTAAAGTAAAAGTTTACGGACGGACGACGGACGGACGCCGGACGAAAAGCGATCACAAAAGCTCACCCTGTCACTTTGTGACAGGTGAGCTAAAAATACAGTAAGTTACAGGAGCACGTATCCCTCTTTCTCGTTTTCTCCAGGTTTCTCGTATTCTCGTGGAATAATTAAAACGGATGGAAGCGCCGCTCGCGACTTCCTTCGATATCCGAAAACATGTCTATTTAGCAGAGCATTTTCATCTCCGTTAAAAAAATAAAAGAAATGCGACAAAAACAGATAAAAAACCAAAATAACTGTGGAAATAATCATAAAATCCAGAGAATAAATATTAAATTTATCAATTTTCCCCCCCAAAATCATCAATTTTCTAGTTTTTTCCATGTTGCAGAAACCTGAAGCGGGTCTCTGACGCAAGACGCTTCAAATGATGGTCTCACACTACTATTTATACAATAAAGCTCAAAATATTTGTTCCACGAATAGATAGTATAAAAAAGATTTGAACTCCAATTAAAAACCAATAATGAAACATTGTCCTAAACACATTTCTTTTTTGACAACTGCAATGGAAAACAGTAGTATTCATTGTTTAATGCTCATATAACTAATAACTAACTAATAAATAAACGTAAACTTAATATATATTAGAGAAATTATGTAAATAACAACACTAAATTGAGTTCAAACTAATTTTGGAACAATAAAAATCATTTGGTACCAAAGAGGCGACAATATGATCCTTAAAGTTTGATATGGCCTGCCAAGCTGTTATCAAAACACAACAAAATTACAGATTTAGGCCATTTAACACTTAATTAGGTGTGGCACTAATGATTTGAACTGCTGGTATGTAGAATAAAATCATCACATAGCTACCAGCCTTAACAACCAATCAAATTCCACGAGAATACGAGAAAGCACCTGCTTCACTTAGTGGGTGAAGGTCAGTATATAGCCCGGGGTTCTATGATATCAAGGTACTTAACGTTTATCGAAAATATTTAAATATAAATAATTAAATATCATAAATGAATGAGATTTTTCTTCCATCTTATAAATGAACCTTTTCCAGAACTGTTTCTCAAAAAATTATTTCAAAAGAACCAATAAAAATGACATGATTTAGAATATTTTCAATGCCTGCCATTTTGGGTCATTTCAGAGGAGGTTACTACGGTATCAAGGTTATCCCCAAAAAAAGCGGTACGTTACGATACCGAAATCAACTTGATTTCGGTAAAGTTACCGAAATCAACTTTTCATTACCGAAATCAACTTATAAAGTCACAATTAAGCATTTTATTATATTTTTTCTATTATAATCTATTACAGTAGGTTAAGTTTGACTTTTATGCAAAAAATCAGTTCGAAGTAATTAATAATTATGAAATTAGAAACAAATAACTAAATATCAAGATTACTTCCCTGATTTGTCATAAACCGAAATATATGTTAACATATTGAAATCGGCTTGTAAAATCACAATTAAGCGTTTTATTAAATTTTTTCATGATAATCTATTACAATAGGTTATGTTTGACTTTCATGCAAAAAAATCAGTTCGAAATAATTAATAATTATGAAATTAGAAACAAATATCTTAATATCAAGATCACTAAACGAACCGAAATATATGTGTTACCATACCGAAATCGGCTTGTAAAAGTTACAATAAACATTTTAATAGAACATGTTTAATTGATTAATTAATATACAAGAGCTGTCCGTAAGACAGCGCGCTCGACTTTTTTATTGCTTGCCAATAAAAAAAGTTTTTGCAGTAAAAGGCAATACAAGAATCTCTGTATTTTTAAAGTGAACTAGTTGTTTGATACCCTTGAATATTACAGCAATGTTTATATGACATAATTTATGGTAAAGTGAACAAGTGGATAGGAATGAATTTTTTTAGATTTTTTAAGTTTTTTAGTGCTTGCCTATAATACAAAACATTGACAGTTAAGGGCCATAATTCAAATAAAATCTTTGACAGAATTACCTTCTCCTGGACATGTTTGGGAATCATGATTGTAAACAAGTATTCCAACTTTCAAATTAATATCTCAAACAGTTCAGTCAAAAAAGTGGACTGGTACTAAAAACTTAACCAAGATTCTAAGTCGATAAAAAGGCCTTAATTTTTTAAAACAAATCCTTGACAGAGTTACCTTCTCTTGCGTACAGATGGGGGTAATGATGTGAAATAGCATTAAAAGTTTCAAAGCAATATCTCAAAGGGTTAAGGCAATAAGTGGATTTTACCCATATTCAATGTATTTTCTAAGTCAAAAAGGGGCATAATTCTGTCAAAAACCTTGACAGAGTTATGTCCTCTTGTCTGTTGATGAAGGTCGTGATGGTAAACAAGTATGGTCAGTTTCAAAGCAATACCTCCAATGGTTTTTGAAATAAAGTGAGGTGGTACAAAAACTTAACCAAGCTCAATACACTTTCTAAGTCAAAAAAGGGCCATAATTCTGTCAAAAACCTTGACAGAGTTATGTACTCTTGTCTGTAGATGGAGGTTATGATGGTGAACAAGTATGGTAAGTTTCAAAGCCATACTTGTAATACTTCTGAAATAAAGTGGGGTGGTACGAAAAACTTAACCAAGGTGTGACGCCAACGCCGACGCCGACGCCGGGGCGAGTAGGATAGCTCCCCTTTTCATAGAAAAGTCGAGCTAAAAATCAGTCAAACTGAACTATAAACAATAATATAATAAAATAATATTTAATTATAATAAATTATGATGTAATTGACGGATATGTATATTATATCATGATTACTTCCCTTGTTATTATAATGTGTTGCATTACCGAAATCAAAATCAGATTTCATTTCAAAGATGAGAACAACCCCTAAATAATTTGCATGAATTTCAGAAGTCTATGAAAAAAGCTATTTGAGTGAGTTTTAAACTTTGAATTCATATCGCATATTTTAGTCAGATAACATAGCAGCTAGCGTATCATCTCTTTGATGTTTCTTAATGATTTCAAAATACAAGAGTAAACAAAACTGTGTTTGAAGTTATCCGCCTAATTAAGATCACTATTAAAATAGTTGATTGGAAATTATAACAGACAGACAGACAGATATTATGATTACCAAATTGCATATCAGTTGTTCCAAAAATGTATGCAATTTTTTGATGTCCCGGGTACTTTACAATGTATTAATAACTACATATTCTTCTTATTGAAAAAGTTGTTAAGTCATGCTTTTATGTTGATCGATTTATAATCATTTTAAATTTCATATCTGTAAACAGCATAAATTTATGGAATGACTGACATATGCATGAATGATGATTTATATGATGGAATAAATGGAACACTTTATACTGACAAATTTCAATTATGTAATGTTATAACTTGTACGATATGACATGTTGTGTATTACTGTATTAAGTAAGGTGTGAAGTAATTAAGACAGGAGGTACAGTTGACATACAATGTATGTTAAAGATAAAAGATTATAATGGACCATCGGTTTATTTCGTAATAAACATTTGAATAAATAAAATATTAATAAAATATAATTAAATATTATAATAAGGAGTCCCCATAACATATGTTAGCGATTTGTTAATATACAGTTTAACTGTTCAATAAAAGAAAGACACAAACTTTCCAATTTCCAATTTTACTGCCTGATACATTATATATATATATATATATATATATATATATAATGTTTATGGAAATTTTTTTGAGGAGTCGAATTATACACCTGTATTCAAATTTTATTTTATAATAGAAAATCATAAACTTCCGGTTGAAGTTGGATATTTTTTCTTCATAAAACCTGGGATGTACTATAACCGTATGTTCCAGATAAAACATAGACATGTACAAAATTTATAATTAGCTTAAATAACTCACATTACAAAGTATTATATTTTTCCATTTAAGTCCGATCATAGATTTTTAAAAATACGATTTAAATAGAAAATTGTTATGCACGACAATCACGTGCAGCTATATAGCATCCTTAATTGTTCTAATGTCTTGTAATAAATGGTTGCTGTAAATACATAATTTGTGTTCCAAATATCTCTAAACCTGCAATATATTTTAGTTTCAGTTGCAACTGAACCATCAATGCAGTCGGGTTTTCTTTATAATTTCTAAATCATAAATAATCTTTAATAATCACTACAGTATATATGTATTGTACATTTATATACATAATTTAAACTTCACAGCTGATTTCGGTAATGCTAAACACATAACGGGTTGTTTAGAACAAAGGGAAGTAACTCTATAATTACATTTTTGTTAATAACATCATTAAAATAAAATATTTTCAATAGCTTTTTTAAATGAAAGTCTATTTCACTAATTTTCAACAAATAATGAAGAAATAATAGCAATAGTTTAACTAGGTTGGTTTTTACGAGTTGATTTCGGTAATGAAAAGTTGATTTCGGTAACTTTACCGAAATCAAGTTGATTTCGGTATCGTAACGTACCCAGTATGGAAGGATTGATGGGTCAAAACTTTCAAGTTAAGTTGTGAAAAACTTCCAACAGTTAACTTGCTGTAAAATTAAAACTATATGAACAGACTATATTTCAGTATATGTGTTTATAACATATTTTAATTGACTGTATAAAAATCATTAAGGAAAATGGTTGTCAAATATGAGGGTTTCAGGGCTCATCCTGGGGGGAAATTTTAGGGAGAAGTGACTTCCTCGCGAAAATTAGGGAGAAGGGAAACAACCCAATGTGTATGCATTAACATGCATGGCTATACATCCTTTAAATATAATATAAACACAATTAACATCACTTATAGTATTTCTCCAGTTTATTAATTAATAGTAGATTAATTAATAGTAGTATTAATTAAAAGTAGATTAATTAGTAGTAGATCTGGCAATGGCATCTAAATGTTTTTGAGCTGCAAATATGAATATAAAAAATTATTTTTGATATCTATTGATCAGCTATTTATAAGCTTTCTCAAAATATGTGTTTATATATTTTCATGTACATTTGTTGATAATGATGTGTAAGAAAAGATGTGATGATAAAATCAATTTCATATTTTTTCTTTCCTCACTTTTATTAGAAGATGAAGTCACCTTGGATATTGATTAATAAAATCTGTTCTATTCTGTTCTGGTAACAGAAATTTCTTTGAACGTCCTGAATGTTGTAATGTCAGATTTATATGCATATAATTATGCTTATAAAACAATTTTCAAACATCAAAGAATATGTAAAATATGTACTGCAAACATTTGTGCACATTATATTTGATCACTAAAATTACATACATTCATTTCTTATTGAAAAATTTGACTGAGAAATTGTAGAAAATTAATTTCTAATTACCTCCCTTTATTTTCATGAAATGTTAAATTCGGTAATATCTTTATAAATAATGCTTTTTAAAATTTACAAAATTGATAAATCTTAATCTGAGCGTCATATTAACGACATTAAAACAAATATGTATATTGAAACAATAAGAACTCTTCTTCTTGACAAATTTTGTTGTTATATACGTTACATGATATACGACCGTGTAAACTGTGTCAAATTTGGCATTTCTAAAAACAGAACAATGCCAAACACCCCCACTGTCTACAACATACCAATCGCCAGATTTTTGCGAAATGGTTTTCTTAAATTTTCGCGTAGGTGTATCAGAATCAGTAACTTTCTTTTAGTTTTACTGCTAGGTTTGGGCATTTCGCCCTGTAGCCATGACGTGAGCGACATAACAATTTTACAGTAAAAATTTGATGTTAACAGACTGAAATCATTCAAAACTATGATTAAGTTTTCAATCCGGTCGCTGATCATTAATGAAATTGATTATTTTTAATTGACTAACAGTTTTGTGATAGCCGTGAAAAAATCCATTGCACATCGCCTTTACTCGGGTTAAAAACCCACCATCGAAGTACATCGTGTATATCAATTAGGGAAGATTGCACGTGTTTAGATAATCGGGGAAAAAACAATTTATAATTATCGCCAAATCCCGTATTAAACTCGCAAACTATCACACAATTATACCGTTTCGGGCCGATGCTCTCATTATTTACTGTTTAGAGTAGGCGGTCTATCGCTTCGCTTACAGGTAGAAGGGTAGTATAAAGCGACGCTCTGATTGGATAATGATGATTAGGGGTCGTCATATGGGCGGATACAATCTCTGCTCTTTACATCGCTAAGTAATTACTATTTGGAATTAAGATTTTATCGGCGATGTTGACTTCTCTTTGATCAATCGGAAGAGCGAAATTGGAATATACACGGCGAAGTTTTCGCCTGAATCGCCCTTCCGGATGAGCCCTGAGTTTTATAAAATAGTTTTCTTGCCACAAATACATTCATTATTCACCAAATTAAATTTATTGGCAGATGAAAATGAATCTAGTGTGCAAGTTTTACAAATATTAGAATCCTTATGTGTTGCTTTTACTAGCAGTCACAGAAAATTTAAATACCTTGATATCATAGAACCCTTGATATCATAGGAACCGAGTATACAAGCAGAAATATCTTTTGTTTTGCTTACAGTTACGATCTTTCTTTCTTTGTATTTTGTTAATAAGGTATTTCTCTGTATATCAGGCTAAAAATACTGTAACAGAATGTTTTATAAATATTATGCAACGAATTTTAGTCCTTAACCCCCCGAGAATACGAGAAAACAGGATATATCCGAATTTTCCACATATCCGATTACTGTAAATCTAGCTCTGTGTTCATTTTCAAAAAATAAAAATGCATGAAACTGATACTTTGCCATATATTTGCAAATTATATTAAACAATTATAAATTGAAGTATTTTGTCAAATCAACCTCATGGACGCATAAAACACGCAATTTGTTTCGCACAGTTTGCCCACATTTTCTGAACGGGATCTGTCATTAACTTCAGTGTTGTTTCTTTTCAAATCAATAACATTTTAAAGCGTAATATATTAATGTGAATGTACAATTTAACAGAAAAGAATTTTAATGTATATATAATGTGTTCAGTCAGGGTTTTAATCAAAACATTGGCATTAAAGTTCTGCAAGCAATGTTTTGATTTTAATAATTTATCCCTTTTGACGGTGAAGACAAAGGAAAGTGCTCTTCAAATTGGTCTGACCACGTTTGTATTTATTTTTCAACAATCGATTGAAAAATAACGAAATGGCTGGAGATGAGTCTAAGTCAAGCTTGTCCAGCAATGTTTTACAAATGAAGGTATTGACTCAATGATTTAAGATGCTATATTTTGCTTTCTTTTAAAAAGGTCTAGGATTTCATGATATTTATGGACACTGAGTCTGTAAAATTTTGGTCGACATTAAGTAGAAAATAGTAGAAGTTGCATTAAAATTCAAAACCGCATTTTAAAATGAATAAGGTTACATATTATGTGACTATATGTAACACTATGGTAAGATTAATCATTAAGAACAATTTGATGACTTTCCATTTTCACTTTCAACAAAAATTTCAAAATCATCATAGAAAGATGAACAGTAAATGTAAACCATCAATAAAACAACTTGTCTTTTGCTGCAGATTTTAGTGTATAACCAAAAACAGCAAATTTCACTTTGAATATCTGTAAATTTATGGATTGAAAAATCTTGAAATTTCCAGACCAGAGTCCAGACTATAGATTTATCAGTTTATGGACAGTCCATGAATATCATTAAAGTTTACTCAGTAAGTCATTGGCATTGTTTACATTCCTGTAGTCAAAAGCTAGATTCTGAGATATTTTTGTTGTGGGTCAGAATCTCGCTTTTTGTAGAATACACAAAATATCTCATTGTGTAGTACTAGTATAATTAGTTGGACTAGCAGCACTTTTAGAATCTGTCCGCAGCAAAATCCATGACTTGTAAGCCTCTAAACCTAACCCATTCTAAAAACACTAACCCTATCTCTAGAAATAATCTGAGTGATTTTAATGGTCAATTTTAAAGTTTATAACACCAATTAAAAGCTTATGATCTTAGCTTCATCTCAGTATATACATCAACACATTGTTTGACACTAAAGGTATTTAAATTTACGGTTAAACCTACCACAAGTCGGACCATTTAACATATGTTTCATACAGTGAGATATGCAACCAATTATCTTTACTTGCAATTTTACTGATAAGAATAGCCGGTCATCTTCTAGTTCAGAAACTGTCAGTCGGTGAATTAAAGAAATAATATTGGGTAAAATCATAGCTGCGGACAGATTTTAAAGACTAGCTGTTGGACTATCATTCCCATCATGTCAAAAAAACCTCAATAAAACAAAAAATAAAAACAAAATTGTTGTAAATTTACAGTTTATGAAAAGGAGTGCACTTAGAATAGAAAAAGAAAAAAGTGAAGAAGAAAGGAAACATGAAATAGATGATGAACATTGGGTGTTGGATCTGCCGCCTATTGAACAAAGAGAGTAAGCATAACATCATCAGATTTTCAATCATTTTGTAAAAGAAATAAAAAAAGATTGAAAGGTTCATTTCTAGGGCTGTCATTGATTCAAGTTGAAAACATGTTCTGTTTAGTGTCTTGTTCATAAAAGCCCATTGCATGATTTTTATCCAGACCTTTTTTTTTTGTCATCATTGCGCATAATGTTAGACATGGAAACCTGCTTCAGTATTATGTTCTGGGTGAATTTTCCTAATTTCTAGACAATTTATCAGTAAACTATAGGTTAAAAGATTGGGAGGGGGGAACAACACATCAAAAACACCAGGTCGGTTTATATGTTTAATATCACTACCGGTTTCGGGTAAGATATACCCTTCATCAGTAAGTCAAAATTATCGATTTTTAGCTCGACTTTTCTATGAAAAGGGGAGCTATCCTACTCGCCCCGGCGTCGGCGTTGGCGTCACACCTTGGTTAAGTTTTTCGTACCACCCCACTTTATTTCAGAAGTATTACAAGTATGGCTTTGAAACTTACCATACTTGTTCACCATCATAACCTCCATCTACAGACAAGAGTACATAACTCTGTCAAGGTTTTTGACAGAATTATGGCCCTTTTTTGACTTAGAAAGTGTATTGAGCTTGGTTAAGTTTTTTGTACCACCTCACTTTATTTCAAAACCATTGGAGGTATTGCTTTGAAAACTGACCATACTTGTTTACCATCACGACCTTCATCAACAGACAAGAGGACATAACTCTGTCAAGGTTTTTGACAGAATTATGCCCCTTTTTGACTTAGAAAATACATTGAATATGGGTAAAATCCACTTATTGCCTTAACCCTTTGAGATATTGCTTTGAAACTTTTAATGCTATTTCACATCATTACCCCCATCTGTACGCAAGAGAAGGTAACTCTGTCAAGGATTTGTTTTAAAAATTAAGGCCTTTTATCGACTTAGAATCTTGGTTAAGTTTTTAGTACCAGTCCACTTTTTGACTGAACTGTTTGAGATATTAATTTGAAAGTTGGAATACTTGTTTACAATCATGATTCCCAACATGTCCAGGAGAAGGTAATTCTGTCAAAGATTTTATTTGAATTATGGCCCTTAACTGTCAATGTTTTGTATTATAGGCAAGCACTAAAAAACTTAAAAAATCTAAAAAAATTCATTCCTATCCACTTGTTCACTTTACCATAAATTATGTCATATAAACATTGCTGTAATATTCAATTCAGTAAAATAATTCTTCACTAAATATCTTAATGCTCATGGCCATTGTTCACTTTAAAAATACAGAGATTCTTGTATTGCCTTTTACTGCAAAAACTTTTTTTATTGGCAAGCAATAAAAAAGTCGAGCGCGCTGTCTTACGGACAGCTCTTGTTTGAAATGTATATTGATTATTGATCAACAGAAAAGTATCAAGGATACATCGATATTGTTTCTATCTATGACAGCTCTATTCATTTCACTTATAATTATTTGAAATTGAGTCTATATATTTCCAATAACATTATACCTTTTCAATCCAAAGTTTCTAGAAAAAACATAATAAATTTTTAGCTCATCCATTTGTTTAGAAGAAAAGGTCAAAATTTTGTGATAGCTAGCTTTTTTTTGATGACTGCATTGTAAAGGTCATGCAAAAACTTTAATGTAGCCAATTATTCAAACATTTTAAAAGGTGTCAACATGAAACTTGAAACATTTGCTTATCATGGTAAATTGCAGTTGTTAAGACACTGACAAGGGGCATAATTCTGAAAGTTATATTTTTGGAAGTATACCTGTATTTTTTAACTTAGAATTTTTAGGTTGCACTTAACAGACAAACGTTTACTCTTGTTTTTTTAACTGTATTCCACTTTTTAGAACAAATATAATAATTAACAATTTTTTCATTTTACTAAGGTTTTTTAGTAGTCATTGTCAGTATAGTACGAGAATTTATACATGCCGGAGACCATATTTTTGTTTTTGCTTGCAGAAGTAAATATGTTTTAGAGCCAAGCTATGAAAGATGTGAAAATTTAATGTATGGAAGGATGTCTTTCAAAGGTTTCAACACCGAAGTAGAGGTGAGTTTCTTTATTATATTCCATATCCATACCATGAACTTTATACATGTTTATACAATATATAAATATAAGAAAACAAAGGTTATGCAATATGGTTATTACAAGAATTTCTTGATCGCACAATATATAGAAGCACCAATTGTGATTTGTTTTCGTTATGGTGTTACCATTTTAAAAGCAATTTGTCTTCAAATCAAGCAAAAAAAATATGGTAAACTGATGATTTTGAAAAGAAACCTTTATTTTAAGAAATGTTACTTATTTAATTACAGAAATTGATGGTCCAAAATAATGCCAGACTCCAATTAGAAGATGCTGAAAGAAGAGAAAATGAAACCAGTGTTAATGATGAAGAGATGGCTCAAAGGTATTACCTTTCCTGTGCTGTTAACTTTAGATTTTCTTCTATTAAATGTCTATGATTCTATTACTCATTCTACAAAAGTAACATTCTAAATGGTAGAAATCCAATTTCGGCATACTTTCAAAGGGTATAGAGCTGCATCTAATGATTTTTTTTTTTATTTATAAAACAGTAAAATTACATTGTTTCTGTAATCATGATGAAGGGTAGATCTGAAGGATTAATAACAAAAGCATTTGAACAATACATCATTTAAACCATGCATTTTTTTACCAGAATTGATATTGATTTCCATAAGAAAGATCATAAATAAAAATATCTTAAATTGACCAGAGAGGTAATATTCATGACATGATTTGGTTGAGTGACATCACATCTGATGTCATATGGGGTTTAACCATTCCTTTATTTTAAATTATACTTCTGAATTATTTTATCTTCTTTCTGTGGATATCAGCCGTACTATCAAATTGTTCTACATTTACAAATTTAAAACAATACAAACTTAGTATATTGTATATCTACATATATATATAGTAAACATCTGTATTGTATTTGGCAGATTCCAAAGTTTGAGTGATACAATAAACAAAAGATTTTTAACAAAACGGCAAAGACAGACAGAACCAGAAGAAAACTCCAAATCTTCCAGGAAGAAAGTGAAAAAACAATTTATCAAGCCTGCCGATGATTGACAGACAGCAAAGATATAGACTATGATGTTTGTCAGTGTGCAAACAGTTAAACTGTTAATCCTGTACGCAAATATCTTATAGATATGAAGATAGTGTCTTTAATGTTTTTGGTACGGATAGGATCAAACTGTGTACGATGGAATTTGGCAATATTTCAGTCCTGACAAGAGAAGTGGTTATGGTCTTTCCATATTGCAATATTATTGTACATCATTTGGAATTGTGCAGCACAGGGTGATTGATATCTATTTGGTTATATGGTTTTAGAAATGCTCTGTACGAGTTTATATCAGATAAAGATTGCTGCAGTTCATAGAAACGTACATGTCCAACATTTAGGACAATTACAGTAAAACCCCTGCAGAGCAACACCCATTTGGACAGAAATGATTTTGTTTGCTGATTTCGAGATATTTAATCTATTGTGAAGTCTCTGAGATAAATTGATGTTATTGTTGTTGTACAGAGGTTAATGGTCTATAGATGGCCGTTCTTCAGAGGTTAGACTGTATTTTTAATATTTTTATAAAGCACAGCTTTGTAGTTCATATATTCAAGAACTCACAGGCGAAATGTACATTGTATTGTGAATTTGATATACTGGAAAATTTAGGCATTTGAAACAACTTGTAAAATGTGGTCCCAATGGCTGTCATTGAACACAGGTTCATCTGTGCTGGCATACATTTTTTGCAACGACCATATAAGATGCTTTACTGGTCATTTAATATGTAAACTATATAAAAAGACTGCATCTAGGTTGAAATGTAATAGAATTTTACAAAGTGTTGAAAAGGTTTTCACCATTTTAATATTTATTTAATTATGCCGATCATAAGTCTATAATTGAAAGACATGTTATGTATCATGGAAATGAAATTTAACACAAATAAAATGTTCATATATTTTATTAAATATAATAATTTACAACCATTATATACAATTTAAATTTGTAAGTTGTATTTATTTCTTTTATGATGGATTAACATGTTATAAATGTAAAAATATTTATTATATTGAACTGCATGTTTTATATTTTAACACTATTTTGAAGATAATTAATGTCTACAGTCTTGTTTGATACCATTGTTTAAATGCATTGATAAATTATAGAATGGAATGAAATTCAAATATTTACATTTAAGAATAAATAAGATTTAAATTGATACACAAGTCTTTCTTTTCTTTTTTCTACTATTAAAGGTATCGAGAATGATTTCACTGAAATCAAAACCTGCATTCTGGTTAGTTTCTAATTAATATTTGTCGGTCTTGTTTCTTTCCCATGTATCCTATGTGCATTCAAATTTAAGAACTGAAAAAATTCTCCAAGTTTGAAGTGAATAACTGACAATTTTTTAAAAAATAGACAGATTGACCTTAGAAGATGAAGGTTAAGTCAATATAGGGGAACTAATTCGCAAAAATGAATTTAAGGATTATCTGCTTTTATGAAAAGAAATGTTTCAATTTTTTTTCCTGGTTATTACATCATAACACAATATAGATCATTTGGTGACTTTGCAGCTTGATTAGTGGAGGAAGACCTCAGGCAAATGAGTAAAACCACTATTGTTCCATTAGCTAGCTGGATAGCTTTCTCACATGAAAGAATCAAAAGTCCCTATCGAAATTCAAACCCATAGCGGTAAGGGGCAAGTGGTTTAAAATCAATGACCAGAAGCAGTCAGCCACAGAGACCCTTCTGAAATGTCATCCTTTTAAGACAATGAACATGTAAACCAAGTTTAAGGCAAAAAGCCCTGACAGTTTCTGAGAAAATGGATTTTAATGTAAAGATTTACTGATGCTAACATCGATGAGAGGCTCGGGACAATAGTTCCACTTTCTTCTTCGCAAAGTGGAGTTGAAAAAATAATATTGCACAATTTTCTGAATTATCAACCAATAGGCGAGGAATAAATGAAATAAAACAGAAATGATTGTATGGAACATGTACATTGGTGAAAGTTTTCAGGATTATTCCTGAAGTTCAGGATTTTCAGTCTCCTGAAAGCCTTCTATTTCCTATGTAATACTGTAGAAAAACTGCTAAATTCAGGATTTTTAAAATTTCCAACTTGCACTCATGCATGTAGACTAAGTGTACTATAAATAACCATATGAATCATTTGCTTTATCAGTGAAAACAACACCTATAGACAAGTATGTTGTACATTTCTTATTAAACTGCCTATCATTTCCTTTATAATAGAAACAGACTGATCAACAGCCAATAATTGCAGTCACAGTGTTTTTATTCCCTAAGATATATTAAATACTATTGGCAATTCCAAAATTTGGTCATTATTCTCCTTTTATCAACTGACAACATGTCCTAACTAATGTTTCATGACGGGTCACCATCTTCATCTTCGCCCATCTCTTTACGTACACGTTTATATTAAACTATCAAATGTTTTTTTACTATCCCATAGTGACCCAAAATCCCATGTCACGGAAAATTTCCCGTTTCATTGAAATTTATATACATTTTCCTAATTGACCCTCAATAACCCAAGTTTTTTTTCTCTAATCTGCTTCTTGGAATTAACCAATATCATTAACAGGGTTTTTGTTCAGGACTTCGGGACACGACCCATACCCATGCAATTAGGAATTTCAGCGATGTTTTGTTAAAAATTGGTAAAAAAATGCATGACTGAAATTTTTTTCCTGTAGATTGGGAAAATAATATACTACATGAATTTTCTATTGGGAATATGACCAAATATCGGCTTTGCAAAAAGCAAAAAAAAATCCTTGGTCATATGAGGAAATATGAACGAGATCCCCTTACATCTCAAACCTATGATCCCAAAGTTGAAAATTTAAAACGAAGTGTCTGATATTTAAAGCATGTTAACATAAATTATTACAGGAAACATAACCAAATATTCCCTGAAAGAATATTCATACATTATTAGAATATTCATACATCATTATTATATGTATTCCTAAAAAGTTGCAAAGGAGGGACCATTTATTTTCATGTGTTGAATACTTATAAAATGTAAAATAAGCTATATATATTATATATATACTGACCAATATTACATCTCCATGACATCCAGTCAGCCAGCTGATTGCCTGTCTCTGTCTCAAAGGCTACATACTCATTCAAATCTGTAATTAAACATAATTATCTTGATAAAATCAGTCAATTGATTAAGGTACCTTATCCATATTTTGTTACTTTTCTCCTTGAGTAACATTCAAGATAAATTAAAGAGGACCAGGATCAAAGAAAATGACTCCCTGCTACTAATATAATACATATTAATTCATATAAACAAGTAGGGCAGGAAAAGTTAATCAATATATTATCAAAGCTAGAGTAATGGAATATCTCAACTTTACATGATGATGTGTAATTTTTGTACTCTTTAACAATTGAAGGCTTCTCATACAATGTGCTTTCTAAAAGTATGAGAATACCAAAAGCAAAGACAAAGCATTCCATATACTATCCAACATGTTTTAAATATCTTACTAAGCCCTTTAGCACACAATTCAGTTTTTAAAGCTCTATTTTGTATAGTAGTTCATCAACATGGAGTTAAGAAGAATATCTTTATCGGACACACATGCCGATTTTGGCAACTTCCGTAAATATGGTATTGCACGGGCCGTGCATTATATTTTGACTTACGTCATTAGCCGTTATCCACAAACATAGTTGATAAAGACGCCCGAAAAATGTTAGCGGTATAAACCATAACGCGTTCAATGGAAAAAAAGACTCTTATTTCCCTTTAAAACGGTCTTTATTTTGGGTATGTTGATAAAAATAGAATATTAAACTTTTTGTAAAGTTCATTACTGAAATTTATTGCAATCATTGAATAAAAATAATATTTATCTCGCCAAGGCTTCGCATATATAATTTTATTCAACTCGTGCAATAAATTCAGTATTGAACTTACACTCATTCAATATCCTCTATTTATCATTAATCTTTCATAAAAAGAGTTATTAATAAAAAGTATAAAAAATATATATCACTTGAAGAGGAAATCTGTCTCAAATAAGAAAACAAAGAAAAATCTGTGTAACCGGCGTGTCGTGAAAAAGAATCATCATACAGTTACCTTAGTAACGTAAAACCGGCGCACGACAAAAAATTGGGTTAGTTCATTACCTTGATTGTATTAATTTTTGTTGCTTGTAAAGTGGCATTTGCTTTTTATGTCATAACTTGTTTTACTGCCAGTAGAGGAATGATTAATGCAAAGTATTTTGTAGTTTTTATTGTTGTTATGCAACCTACATGTAACATATTCCACCAGTGCACGAATATATTGGACAACCCTCGTCACATGCGCCGGGATTACAGACGGATGTCTGCCTGACTGGTTGTGATCGTCTACCGACTCTCCCTTCTACAGAGCGTTTGCGCCATTTATAAACCAGACATCGTGATAATGAACTGGTCCTGTTTGCCATTTTCAGTTCTTTGTAGGTATCTGTCGGTGTTTTACCGATACTTGCGCAAAATTTAATGATGGTCTGTATTTCCAGACATTTAGCAATTGACCATTTTAAAGGGTAATAAACAGTATTGCCCAACCTTTATGGAAATTTTTTGGTTTACGAACCGTTTCAAAAAGGGTTTAAAACAAAATTTTTCAAAGTTTTTTCAGAGATACATCCCCCAAAACCTTTTCCCTAAATTTTTTACTTTATTTTTATTTTAAAGGGTTTTCTGTGTGAAATAAAATTAATAAAACTAACCCAAATTTTTGTGTGGCCAATATGACGAAACTGGGAAAACCTTTTATGACGATTTTTTTTTTAACGACACCCCGGTACAGGGCTTTTTCTTTTGTTTTTTTTATTTGCGACAGTTTTCCCCCCTTAAAATGAAAATTAATTCGGGCCTTTAAAATAAATAACTTTTTCAGGGACAATAATTTAAAATGCACGAATTTTTGGGGGAAACAACCTTTGTTACACGTTTTAAACATTCTATTACTTTTTTTCATCCCCAATGCCAAGTTTTGACCCCAAACAGACAAATTTTACCTGTGAAAAAACATGAAATGAATTTTTTTCAAAAAAAGGGGTTTAAACCTTTGCATAATTTTTTAATTTTAGAATGTTTCATTCCCCGATTTTGGGGTCCCTCGGGGAAAAATCTTCCTAAAATTATTCTCAGCTTCCTCGTCCTCATCATCTTCATATACAAGATTATCATCATAATCAGCAAACTCTCTGTCAAACATAAGACCACCATTGTATGCCTCAAACGTCAAGTCTCTTTCGAACATTCTAAAATCAAACTGTCGGCTGTTGGTGTAGTAAATGTCATACACATAATCATCGTCATTGGGACGTTCGGATACAACCTCCCTAGCCATCGGCTCAGAGTTACATGTTATCTGATCTGCTGTAGAACTACCCTGAATTATCAATAAATATCCTCTTACATATAATTATATATTAGTGACAGTGCAAATCCTTTTCATATAATTATTAATTTTCCTTTAGTATCTTAATCATTTTCAGAATTTAAATCTTTCTTGCATGATCAGTCATCCTAAGCATTTTTATTGAATAAGTTTTCTACACTTAATTTCTGTTGTTGAACATATGATTATGATACATACAATTTACTAAGATATGACAAAAAGAAACGGTGAAATCATACATGTATTCTCACATAACAGACTCTTGAGGCTTTGGAACCATAACAAAACTGGTGTCAAATCAAGGACAGGCTTGAAACTTGAATCAAAAGCATATCCAATGATTCTTATTTTTACACTAACAGAATGACCTGATTTCATATCCCTTTAAACACTTCGATAATCTTGATAATAATTATGTTATAAATAATCAAAGTTATGTTATAAATAATCAAAGAAAAGTCCTTACCATTTGGTTTGTGTGATTTCCTCTTTCTGATTCCATGTCAACCAGGCAAAACATGCCATCTCCATCATTCTCCCCTTTATCAGAATTAGATACTTTTTCACTAGTTTTAGTTTTTTCACAATCCCGAACACATCCTGTATCTCCCAGTGCTTTTTCCAAAGTTCTTTCCTGTTCTTCAGAACAATTTTTTATTTCATTCCCATTGCAACTACATGTCAAGCTTGTTCCGTCACCGGTATGACTTGTCTTTGACTCACAAGTGTCTTCTTTCACATTTAATTGAACATTTTCACTTATAGTCTCGTGTGACACAATTTTATTACTTACGATGCTTTTGTCCACATTTGTCTCACCTTTGCTCTTTATCTCCAGTCCACATTTTTGGCATACAGTCTGTTTTCTATCTTTATTGTTCACATCTTTTTTACTAGCATCTAAACGGTCCAAGTCCAAGGCTCGATGTTTGGATATGACTTTGAATCTGTTCTGCTGGGATTTCTGTAAAATGAAATACAGTAAGGTTTATGAAAAATATAAATACCGTACAAAAATTTGGCTAAAGTACATGTATGTTGACAGTGTACATTTATTATTTGAGCCGTGTCATGACAAAACCAACATAATGGGTTTGCGACCAGCATGGATCCAGACCAGCCTGCGCATCCACGCAGTCTGATCAGGATGTATGCTGTTCGCTTAAAAACCCTATAACAAGTAGAGAAACTGATAGCCAACAACATGGATCCTGATCAGACTGCCATCTACACATTAAGGTTGTTCATCCCTGGAAGTTTAAGCAAAATCTGCCATCCGTTTTAAGAGGATCACAAAATTTCTACATAGTATATAGTGAAAAAATCAACAAAGGGCCATAATTCTGTTAAATTTGGTTGCAGCAAAAATTCCTTCCTTTACTACCATCTACGCATTAAGGTTGTTCATCCCTGTAAGTTTAAGCAAAATCTGCCATCCGGTTTAAGAGGAGTTGCGTTCACAAGATTTCGGGACGTACGGACGGACATTCGACGGACGGACAGACGGACAAACAAGTGCAACGCTATATGCTCCCACTTTGTGGGGGCATAAAAATGGTCCTTTATTTTTCCAAATTAATTTAAGTAACCTCTGACTTTTCTAGAGGTGTAAACCTAAACTATTATCAGAGCTTTTTTTGCATTATATAACAGAAGCCTATAAAAGACCTCCACCCAAAAAAGAGAAAAAAATCTACAGTTTAGGCAAAAAACCTGGTTTTGTGACAATTCCTGAACATTGCTAGTTTTGATTGAATTTCATAAGACAGTAACTACACTCTGTCTAGTGACTGTATACACATGTTTGCAATATACAAATCTTGTCCTAATGAACCTGTTTCATCTTAATATATAACCTGATGTTTATGTTGTCTGGATCGTTGCCTCACAGAGCCTAGTATGTTTGCCTGGTGCTGCTTGTATTCTCTCTCTAACTTCTCTTTCCTTATTGCTTCTTTCACATGCCGAGATATTCCATCATCCTACATACAAATAAAACACCAGAATCAATAAGTAAGAAGTATAATCAGGGATTTCAGCAATACCTTAGTCAAACTTATTGTAATACACATTGAGATATTATGCTATTTTGTGCATGGGCAATAGAGCTTATTACAATATGATTTTTCAGTTAGTAACTGATGTTGCATTTTGCGCATGTACACTCTGCATAGTGCAAAAACGCAATACCAAAAGACTACATTTTAATACTTAAAGTATTTACGTTTACTAGACGTGAATTCAAGTTATGTCACTCAGAAAACAGTATTTTTTGGATGACTTAAAATTTATGAGTATTTAAAACATGAATTGATATTTATAACAGATATGAACTATGCAGGACTAATAATTCAATGATAAAAAAGTCCTCTGTTAAAAGTATCATTAGACAACTTTTTCTTCATTAATTTCAATTAAAACAGAAGAGTGTTAAAGATAAAATTTTATTACCCATGTATTACATAATATTATTACACTACACAATTGGTATTGTATGCTTTTGGCAAGGTGGTAAATGTCAAAAAGATTGGCACATGATCGGTTGTTTTCAATATCTTTCAACCAGGATGTATCAGTACCATGACATAGTTAATAATGTAAATTTATGAAAATTGAAATTTAAGCAACTTTTATATACATGTATATATCGATCTCAACAATGTTTATTTATTAATTTTATAAAGTGACAAAAATGTGACATGCCCTTTACAATGTGTAAAAATAACCCGGAAAAAAATGGGGTTTAAATTTTACCAAACCAAAACTTAAAAATGCCCACTCAATATTTGAAAGAAAAATTTAAAAAATTTTATTGTTTATTAACTTTTTTTAAATTTGCATTACATGTCAAATTTTGATAGTGGATAAAATCAGGTAAACTGAAAACTAAAAATCACATGTTCTGACTTTTATCAGAATGATAATAAACCTTGAAGCTAAAATGAGTTTTTGTTAACAGGTATTTTATACGGGGAAGTCAAAGGCAGGGACCACAAAGAAGGCCCGGGCTGTGGCTTGCCCGGCTGTAGACTACATGACTGTGTATATTTAAAAGAAAATCATATAAAAAAAAAAACAATTAAAGAAAAATAGAATTCTATACCTATCAATGAAATTTTCAGTGCCAGTTCTAGTCGGGCCCCACCATTTTCAAATGTAATTCAATTACTATAGTGGGGTATTCATAAAACGAATAATCGCAACTTCCAATTAATAATAACCGTTGAGTATTCCAAGTGAAAACTGATTCGGAAGTGGTGCATGAAATACCGGATGACACCTTTAAAACAGAAAAATGAATGATGTCTTAACCAAGTTCCCCATTCAAAGGCTTTACCTAATAATCATAATTATAATTTATATCATCAATCTATGTACTTCTTTTACATTTCTATGTTAGTATGAAGGGCATTAGTATTTTGCCCTACGCAGATTGAGCATGCTTGAGAAAATACTACTTGTGGTTGATTTTTCATAGCAACAGAAAGCATCATTAAAAGTTCTGTATGTCACGGTTCAGAACTGTTCATTATTTAGGGGTTAAGATGTGTAAGCGGGCAGATAGCTCAGTCGGTAGAGCCGCAGTACGGTATTCCGAGGGTCCCGGGTTCGAGTCCCGGTCAGGCTGCACATTTTTCTCACCCTGTGACATTTGACGCCCAACGTTGGGCTGTGACTGATATAGCTCAGAGTTTAATTTACATTGCTCTGTAACTCTGTGAAATTCGAGGACGAATTTCAATATAGCAGGAGAGTAGGTCACGGTTCAGAACTGTTCACTATTTAGGGAAGAAGATGTGTAAGCGGCCGGATGGCTCAGTGGGTAGAGCCGCGGAACGGTATTCCGAGGGTCCCTGGTTCGAGTCCCGGTCAGGCTGCACATTTTACTCACCCTGTGACATGTATCTCACCTCCTGATAAAGTCTAAGCAAGATTCTGGATCAAAACAAAAATATAAATTAAGAAGACTGCCAATGACTTACGATATCTATTACAAACAAGTTTTCTGAGATAATTACTTTTTCTAAAATCAATAAAAGTTTTCCCAGAGCTACATTTCGATTGATTTCGTTTAAAATTTAGTGCGCACAAAAAATATACCAACGCGAAAATATGTGATAATTTGAATTACTTTTGAAGAAACAGTTCCTGCAAACATGAAACTACTTTTATCACCCGGATCTATAAAGACTGCTTCATTAGGTATATCATTTTTAGGCTTTTTATTCGCCAAAAGTAGTATTTCGAGTGGATCTTCGTCTCGTCTTCGTTTTATTCGGACGATAGTTGCCATGTTGGTTAGGTCTAAACCTAACAACAAACAAAAATCGTTATCGTCTTTAATAAGTCAATGTGAATTTTTCGATTACGATAAGATTTTTTCTCAAATGATCATGAGCTCAAATGTTTTTATTAATTTCTTATAACTAAAATTTGGGTTAATATTAAGTTATTTCATTTTTTTATGTTTTAGCACTCGTTTTGTCCCAGCTAGAGTACAGTAGAGTTCATAAATGTTGTTTTTTTTATTGTTCTTTGGAGCTAAATATGTATGTTGTTTGTTTGTTTGTTTGTTTAGTTTTGATGTTGTTGTTGTTTTTTCTTTCAAAAGTTTATGAAAAATTTACATCGCATGGAAGGTGAAAGGACTTTATTGATTGGTTTTAAAAGACCAAATAAGTTTTTGCAAAGTTCAACTCCATTAAATATCAAAGGGCTGCAGCTCTATGGTATTTTCTGATCTTTGCAAGACTATCTGTAATTATTTTCCTGTATAAGTTTATTTTTATATACTATAATTCATCTTACACAGCGACAGCGTTTAGATTTTTTTCTATAACAGTTTGAGATTGATACATATGGAATTTTGCAAGACTACGGTGAAGTTAATACGTATGTACCTTGAATAAAAACGAATACATTAAATTGAGAATTTCCATTTCGTGTTTGTAATCCTTATTAATTTCGAGGTATTTTTTCCACGATTTTCGAGGTATTTTTTCCACGATAAACCTGTTGTTTAACACTGATGAAAATAATTTAGCGAAATCTTCTCGCCAAAACAGTCCGACAGTCAGATTTATTTGTGTACTACGCTCTGGATCGACATAGCTAAAAATAGCATTTTCATTGATTAAAATGATATTCTTCCGAGTGCATTCATGATAATCCGAAGCTTTACGGAAATAGCCGAACATTTTTCATTGGGAAAAAAAGATATTCATCCGCGAAATTTGTGATTGTAACCTCATATTTCTATTGACTAATCTAAACTTTTAATGCACTGTAATTCGTTAGATGCCTACATTAAAAATTATTCTTTCTTTTAAATTGCTGGTTTTTAAGCAGTTTTGAGTGAGAACTACTTTGTGCTGTTAGGTCTGTAAGGAAATTTTGTGTTAGACCGTGGATGTTAGCTATGTATTTACTGATCTTGCGATCAGAAAATACAATAATCGTGATAATTATGATGACAGAGTAAACGGTAAAATTCGTCAAATTGTAGATAAAGTAATCTTATATCGCCTGTATCGATGGATATGCAATTTAAATGATTTCGTTTTGATACATGTAGCATGACTTAAACATTATAGCGAATAAAACGTCCAAATTTTAATGCAGCATTTCCAATGGGTTTTATTAATTACATACATTTCTCCAAAAAGTTTTAAGAGACTTAATTAGTGGGGGAGGGGGTATAATCATATTATCATTTCATGAAAACATTATATTTGAGTTGCAGTATACAAACTCCTTTTCTTTTAAAATTGATAGCATGGCTTTCATTCTAGGACAAAGAATAACCCTAATAATAATATAAGTTTTTCTTTCTCCCAGATTGGAAATTTGAAGAAAAAAACGTGATGAAAGATACCGAAATCTGTAACATACATGTACATTCTTGTAAGTTGTACCTTATCTTCTAGAAGATAAACAATTAATAATCTGCATCTTTTGATGCAGAGTGGATCGAATCCTTATATTAACACTTATGAAGTTTGAAAAATATGGCGCGTATATTGTTCCCGTCATGTAGCCTGGTTCCGTGGCTCGTTCCTTAACTTAATATATCGTCCGACCTACTTTGATTAGGATCACGTTGTGTAGGGTCCATTATTTTTTTAATTTGAAAGAGCTCTGCTTTGTGATTTATTTGTTAATACATTTTTACAAGAGGATTCTCATGCAAAAAAACATATCTGTGATACGTGTAACACCAGTAGCTCTCTACACGAGAATACTCGTTTATAAGAATATCTTCAATTTTATACAATTATTACATCAATGCACATCGTTAGATTTATAGAGACATGTCTGTATAGCTAGGACATGATAAATTTTAATTTTCATGTTAAAATTGTTTAAGTCGTATTTTCACCACTGCTAATAATTAGACCAGGGTCCTTCAAAGTTAACTGAAACAGTGACTATAAATATAAATTTGCATGCAGAGTAATGTATTGATAAATAATCTTATCATTTTCCTAATTATTAATACATGTAGACCTACAATGACTTTTCAAAAATTCAATACATATATACATGTATATACATAATGCAGGATCTATGTAGATTGCTGTATATATATTTTTTCTTATTAAGTACGTAGCAAATATCCTTTAATGATAGATATACATTATTTAGACAATGTTCAATTTGTTATGTCCTGTTTTTCGAACTTTAACAAACTGTACTAAATTGGTTATAAAGGGCCGGGTGACGGACACATGACGTAGCACGTGTTTATTTTTAGTACTCACGTGATACCATTATACATATACAGACCGAGGAAGTGAAAATACACAAAGATGAAGCTTTCAATTTTCTTAATTGTGTTTGTTTCGATCTTAGGACAAATCGATGCATTTGTTGGTAAGTAATTCTTTTAGCATAAATCTTGTCATTTCAGCTGATTTTGACAGGAGGATCGACTTTTAAACTGTTAAACTGTCGATCGCTTTTTGTTAAAATTAAATGCAATTGCAGAGGAAACAATAGAACACTAAATTAAATATTTCAGCATATGCTGCTGAAATATTTCATACTTAGTTGGATATAAAGATATTTGATATAGATCTAACCCTAGAGTGATTTCTTGTTAATAATGATAATAATAATAATAATAATAATGATGATGATGATGAAGATGATGATAATAATAATAATTAATAATAATAATAGACATTTTCAAAGCTTATAGTTAATTTTAGAATCTGTTATAACAATACATGTGCATAGATACTGGGTTAATGTAACAGGGCATAAATACTGGGTTAATTACTGTAACAGTACATGTAGATACTGGGTTACTGCAACAGCACATATAGATACTGGGTTACTGTAACATCACATGTAGATACTGGGTCACTGGAACATCACATAGATACTGGGTTACTGCAACAGTACACATAGATACTGGGTTACTATAACAGTGCATAGATACTGGGTCACTGTAACAGCACATATAGGTACTGGGTTACTGTAACATCACATAGATACCAGGTTACTGCAGCAGTACATATACTGGGTTACTGTAACAGTAAATGTACATGTAGATACTGGGTTACTGTAACAGTGCATATATATAGATACTGGGTTACTACAACAGTACATAGATACATGTACTGGGTTACTGATATCAGTTACCAAGATAGATACTTATATAGACATTTTAGAGAATGATTTCAGGTCGGAGGTTATGGCAGTACCGACAACAGGTGGAGGAAGTGAGAAGGAAGCAAGTTGATTCTCAACTTCAGCTTTTATACAAACATAAAGGTTATAAACAAAGCCCTGTGAAAACATACTACCTTAAGCAGCCTCTGGATCACTTTAATGCATTGTCAAAGGTAATTTATTTCAATATTTTCTCATTACATTACCTATGGAAATTTTCTGTTTAAGCCCCCCAATGATGAATCTAGATATCTGTGATCTGGGAATTCATTTTGCTTATAATTTGTTTGTAAAACAATATTTGCTTCCCAAATATAGATCTTTCAACACTTTAAGGCACTTGTCTAACCTAGGGTATACATTTGTCATTAATATCTCCCCTGACCAACCCTTATGCTGCCCATGGCAACAGATTCTGCCCATGTGACCAGTGCAGGCCAAGATGAGACACTCCAGTGCTGTCTGATCATTGTCTGCACTGATCCATAATAATTTTTTGAAATACCCAAAATGTACAAATAGTTATGTCCTTGTCTAAAGATGGGCAAGTTAATATGAGATATTTAGTGTGGTAAGGGGTAATGTTAATGCAGGGTTTAAGTTCAGATCATAGGAATATAATCAAGAAGACTGATAGGCCTGAGTGATTAATTGCAAAGCATTTCAACGATAAACTGTGCATTATTTTACTATAATGCTTGAAAATTTAATATCTATTTTATTTTCTAAAAAGAGAATTGACAAAAATATGTTTGCTGCATTGGGCGTAGAAGTAATTTTCTTGACATAATTTGGTTTATTGATGTCATATCTGATGTCATATGACGTGTAAGCTTCCTTTTTTATGCTTTGCATATATTGTGTAATGATGCACTCGTTTGCCATATCTGTTTGAATAGTGTGAAGTGTGTTAGAATGATTATTGGTATATATTTTTAGTGTTGAAGACTGAATACATGTACAGCTTAAGCTGGAGCTGTGCGGAGTAAGAGATGCTATATTTTCCATAACATCTCATTATCATTCCAAATAAGACTAAATCTGAGATTTTTCTACTATTTGCTTTTGTTTTCATTGCTCTTGAAGAATCTCCTCTGACTGTCCAGAAATGCTATGTGTAACAAAATAAGACATGCCTGGAAAGAGTCAATCATATCAAAATGTAAAATATGTCTATTGTATATTTCGTGTATGGTAATGAATGACTGCTTAATATTTTTCAGGAGTTGGGTAAAACATATAAACAAAGATATTATGTAAATGCAGAATATTGGTTTGGTCCTAAGAGTCCGGTGTTTTTGTATATTGGTGGGGAAGGAACTTTATCGTCTCGGGCGGTTGAGGCAGGTAAATGTACATTTATAGTTGTTTTTTGGTAAGAATTCATGCAAATGAAAAAATGATTACCAGGGTACCATATATAGATTTTCTTTTAGGTTTAACATAAAAACTTTTTTAGTATAAATAGGGAGACTTTCCTGCTTTACTGGTGGAAGGAGACTATATTGACTATTGACCATGCTGTCTATACATGAATTCAGACATAAACTGGCATCGTATTCAATATATATTCAATATATTCAATATTCTATCTCAGCTTGATTGTTTCCAAACATTATAAATGCCTGAATCAAGATATAAATCAAGATATAAATCTACCAAAACTGAGGGACAAGTGAGTGAATATAGTAACCTTACCCACTTGACCAATATTCAGTATTGTAAATAGCCTTGATTGTCAATTGTTTAATATCTATTGTTTTGAGAATCCTGTTTCATAATTTATTATAGTAATGTACAAATTTGATATACATGTATACCAAAAAAAGTTTACTGGAATGAAAAAATAATACCTACATGTAATTATTGAAATAAGGAAATTTAAAAGTTCAGCTTGCCTTATTTTTAATTGTAGGGGAGATTGTGGATCTTGCGAAGAAACACAATGCACTCATTGTCGGAGCGGAGCACAGATTTTACGGAGCCAGTTTGAATGATGACGGCCTACAGCTAGAGGAACTTCAGCATCTCTCCAGCCAACAGGCGTAATTAATTTACTTATTAATGCTATTATAGTAATTAATTATAGTTATTAGATCTTATTGGCAATCTACCAAATAGTCTTCTTAATAGAGTAACATACATTTTATTTATAATAACATTTACATAAAGTATTTCTTTTATCAGGTGGCATAGAAAAACTCAATATTGCATAAGAACCTAATCTACCTGTTACTGTTAGTGTATCCCTGAAATCAAAATCCCTCTCTTTGAATTAATAGTGTCTGTTAATACTTTGTAAGAAGTATCTGTGTCTGCAGTTAAGGGTCATCAATATTATTATTTAAACATGAAAACCTATACTAATTTGGATACACAATATATTTACAATTTGAGCAGTTCACCCTGTCTTTTTCATGGAATAATCATGCAGTTAAACAATTTACAAGTAACATTTGTATCATTGATACACAAAATATTTACAATTAGAGCAGTAAAACCTCTCTTTTTCATGGAATATACAGTTAAACCATTTTCAGGTAACATTTGTAACAGTAAATATTCATATACAGAATACTCTAACTAACTAATAAATAAAGCTAACTAACTAATAAATAAAAAGATATTAAATGAGTGTAGATTCAATACTGAATTTATTGAACAAGTTGAATAAAATTATATTAAGCGGGCCTCTGGCGAAAAAAAGCGGCACATGTGTGTGATAAAAGACACTTATAAATCCATGGCATTCATGTCACCAAAAATATTTTACAGATTAGCAGACCTGGCTACGTTTGTAAACCATATCCAAAAAGAGTATGGTATCCCAGATTCTACACCGTGGGTCAGTTTTGGCGGCAGCTACCCTGGGGCACTGTCTGCTTGGTTTAGATTAAAGGTAAGTGATGATTGATTGGTAGATTGATTATTATTATGTGGGGTTACAATTATTATCAGGGTTCTATTATGACCGTCAGATGCATTTTATTACATAAAAAATGTAAAACATTTGAAATAAATTACATGTACATAAAAAATGTAAAACATTTGATATCAAGATTTAACAGTAGATTCTACCACTTAAGAAACTTTTAAGTATATTTTTCAGCTTAGTTAAAGACACTCATTTACAAAATAAATTTCATTGGAAAGCAAATGTTCAAATGATTATATTTAAAGTAAAATGAACTGTCCTGGCTTTAATAAAATTAAGAAAGTTTAAACACCTTATCAGATGTTCAAATAAACTGAATCAATGTCTAAAATCACAAAAGTACTTATTACAAAGCAAAAAATGCAAACACAGCCCATGCTCCATTTGTAATGGGATAGAAAAACTGTGAAAGGCAACACAATAGTTAATAACAGTAGTCCAAAAAGTTTCCACATAAAAATCCATTAAAATTACAATTGGCTCAAAACAAAGAGTGAAGAATTACCAAACTATTCTGATGAATTAATTTCAGTATCCTCATCTTGTAGTGGCAGCAGTAGCATCCTCTGCCCCTGTGCAGGCCGTTACCAACTTTGAGGGTTATAATGAGGTAGTGGCGGCAAGTTTTAAAAGTGATCTTGTAGGTGGGTCACAGGAGGTAGGTTATTTATTCAATTTTACAACAATGATAAAGAAATAGAGATGTGGTTAAAAAATTGAACATTTTTTGTAATAATTGAAGTGTATAAAAGATATGTTTGCAATTAAATGCAGTAATAGAGTGAATTTGAAGAAAGAAATTGAAGAAAGTAAGCATGCTGCCAAATTTATAGATTTTAACAGAGATGCTAATTAATGAGGTCAATTTGAAAAAAAAATGGTAGTAGGAAACTTCAAGAATCAGGGCAATGCTGTATATATTTCTTTGTGACATAGGCTAACTTGAGTTTCTTGATTTTATAATGTTTTGATATATTTAGTACATTTTTGAAATTTTCATTATGAATCTGGACATGTGCTGCTTTTATTGCATTTTGGATCACTTCCTTATCATCATCTGATCATCGTAGTCATCATTTCAGTCATCAATATTTCAGTGACCAGTGTTTGACTACATGTATATTGTATTTCATTTTATCCTGGACAATCCTAGAAGTAGGTCAGTGTTAATTGATAAACATTATTTTTTACATTAGTGCCTGGATATGATAAAGAAAGGATTTCAAACGATAGACTCAATGATTGCAGACGGAAAATATGATCAACTACGTACAGATTTCAAATCTTGTAACATGTTGTCTATGATGTAAGTGTTTTTAACCTGCAGTATATATTTAATTAATGACATAGTGTACCGATTATTTTTCGGTTTAATTTAATATATTTTTTGTATATGAAAATAAAGCTTATCAGGTTTTATGTAACCAGTTTGTTTATCTATGGAACATATGTTTCGGCATTTACAATGTTCTTTCTTAGTTCTCTTTTACATCAGAAACCTTACTAGTAATACAATGATGTTTTAATTTGCCTCCCATATCAAGGCTTTGAATGCCAGCAGCAAAAGTGACTTGCCTATGCCACCAGTGATCAATGTTTTATATTGTAGTCTGCTCAATTATAATATTTTGAATATTGAAAATCCTTAAATTAATAATGAACAGTTCCTATTCAAAGCAGAGCTAGTCCATTATCAGCATTTATGGGTGTTAGGGTTGTGAAAATGACCAGTTCCTATTACAAAGCAGAACAAGTCAATTTTAAAGCAGCCTGCCTCATGATTCATGCTAATTTTCATGAAAACTTTGAAAATGTATTTAAAAGTAAAATATTGTGAAGAAAGTAATTTTACAAATTGCAAACAGCATTTTCAATCAATGTAAATAACCAAAAAGAGGTCAAAATATGCAAAATATTTCCTTACTGCATTAGTCACGTAATAAAAAATTAATATGGTGATAAATTCTGCAAAAGTAGTCACTAATGGCAAATAACTTGTAAATTATTACTTGGATCTTTTTACTGTTCTTAAAATCTTAGTACATTTTGTCTCAAGTTTGATTTTCTTGAAATTTTTCGGCTCACCTGAGACATGCAGCTTTAAAGGGTTGAAAAAAATTTATTGCTGGAGCTATTACTACCTTCATAACATTATCAATCCTTACCACATTAAATATCCTAATTTGACTTATCCCTCATTCAAGCTGTACAAAACCGTTTATAATTTTTAGGTAAAATTTCAAAATATATACTCACTGAATAGGGAACAGTGCAGACCATAAGCCAGCTTGTGGGCTATTTTATTGTAAAAAAACATATACAAATTTGTATCAATAAAATATCAATTCATTTTTTATTTTCTGATTTTCTAGACCAGATCAAGTGCTGTTTGTTTCTAACCTGGCCGGATATTTCATGGGCGTGGCTCAGTATAACAATGAGATACCAGGACAGAATATATCACATGTATGTAAAGTTATGCTGTCAACCAGTGATCCGTATCAAAATCTGATTACACTCAACCAGGTGAGTACAAGAGGATGTTCAATGTGTTGCTTTAAAGAAATGAATGTTTTCTTCCTTATTCTTCTTTCACCTTGCCAGTTAGTCCTATAAAAAAAACATGTACGCCCATTTACAGAAACCTTGATTGAAATTTACAACCAAGTTGGGCCACTGACTGATTTTCACTATCCGGAATGAAAATTTACTGGGCAATTATTATATTCTGTTTTATTTTACAAGTAACTTTGAAGCATTAACATAGATAAAGTAAAAAAAACACACACAATAAACAAGTAAATTATGGTAGGAACTTTTAGTTGCCTGAGAGAAAACCTTTTTTACTGTCTGGCTAGTTCTGATTTCAATCATTGTAGATATTTTGCATTATTCATTGCATTGGTAAAGCTCTTAAGTCATCCTATGACCTAACCAATGTTGATTTAATTGTTAGTTCTTACAAAATGTCCTCAACATAACGTTGATCGAATCTTAGAAGTTGCAAAAAATCTTTTCAGATACAAATTGTATCAAGTATTTGAAAGCTGAATGAATTTTCAAAGTCTAAAGATATTCAGTTCTTAACAAAAACTGAAGTTTCAATCTATTTTTTAGTTTTATTAGTATGAAAGTTGCTGTTATTTAATTTAAATGCTATCATTTCATATTATGTTGAATTAAATAAGAAATGCAATATATTTGAAGGAATCCCTTGACCAGGCGCATGAGCCATGTATGGATAATTGTTTTATGAATTATACCAGTTCATTTGCTAACACAACAGTTGACAAGAATGCTTTTGGTCCTGGAATCAGACAATGGACTTACCAAACTTGTTCACAATTTGGATATTGTAAGTATTTGTGTAACTATTTGGTTATTTGTAACAATTGAGTCTGCTTTCTTGGTTAAGTATTTTTCTAAGCTCAAACTCAAAACCAAGAAATTTTATTGATCTGAAACCAGCACAGAAAGTACTATGAAATCCTGAGATTTTAGTAGAACTTGGAACAAAATTTACCTTGAGGTCATGAAACTTTCTTTTGAACTTCTGCTCAAAATTCTGGAATTTTACTGGTCAATGTACATTCTATGCCAGTTTCTGACCATTGGAATACCTGAGACTTGAGTTTGAGCTTACTAAATTTTTCATGACCTGTGAAACAAGCATGAATGTCATCCTGAAACATGTAATTAAACCTACACCCACTAAGTTGTAAGGCAGACATTTTGACCATAAGGTCACCATCCCCGTTTTGTAAAACAGAAGATAAAGGTTATTTTAACATAGGATTAGTTGATATTATTGGAAACTATATTTTCATTGGAGTTTATTGTTTAAAAAACAGACATGCAATAGGTTTATATATTTAGTAACTGATTTTCATTGGTTAATATTGCTTTTAGACCAGACATGTGATGTTGACACCACCTGCCCATTTTCTCACCTGATGGATCTTGAGAACAGTGATATACAGATGTGCCGTGATGTTTTCAAGATTGATACATCTGATGTTGATGTCAATGTACAATTCTCAAATGATTATTATGGAGGCAATCACACGCAGCAATCCAAGATTATATTTGTAAATGGTAAGTCATAATTGCAAATTAGTACTGACTTTTCCTGCCACATTCAATATTTACGCCTTGTTAATTTGATTCATACATGTGTATGTACATTATTACATCTCGTATATGTATATGCTGAAAACATTTTCTTCACAATGTAAGATAGGTTTAACAAAAAGCTGCATTTATTCAAGTTCTGGACTAGAGCTTTTTCACATATGATATAGTATTCATATTCATTGGTTTTGGTTGGGTTTAATATTGCATCAAGACAGTCTTATGGCGACTTCCCAGCTTTATTGGTGGAGGAAGACCTCAGGTGTCCCTCTGTACATTATTTCAGGTACAAACAAGCAGCTGAGTAGAACCACTAACATTCTGTTAAGCTAGCTGGATTATTTTTTTACATGTAATATCCGATGACACTTTTGCAGCTCGAACCTACATTGGTGAGAGGCAAGCAGTCAACAAACAACCTTAACCACTCGACCATGGATGCCCCTCTTTGATAGATTTAGATATAGGGCAAAGTTTCAAAAGCAAATAAAACAGTATGAAAAATGTATTTTACTTGTTTAGTTGAGACAGTATATGTTCTAACAGAAAAGTAATAATCATACTAACACTTTGTTAAAATTATTGAACTCTTGAATCTTGGGTAAGAAAATTTGAATCTATTTTTGTTCTTTAATCCAAATCTCTGTTAGTAATATTTTATATTTGTTTTCAATTTATAAATCAACCAGTGAAACCATATTTCTGTTCCAGGCTCAATAGATCCGTGGCATAAGTTAAGTATACTAACCAATCAGACGACAGTTGGTTCGTACAGTGTATTTATCCCCGGCACTGCACACTGTGCTGACCTTAGTCCCCAACATGACACTGACACTGTAGAGTTAAAGAATGCTAGACAGGTGAGATTCATGTTTATATCACAGTTTTTAACATATCAAAATGCTAGGAAAAGGTTTACATCCTTGCAAAATAACTTTAACAATTTAACTGGTGAAAAGATTGGCACGACTTTGTAGATTGATATATCTTGGACATAATATGTTATTTGTGTCCAAAGTGATATGGACTGTATATGAAAGGTGTACAGCATTTTTGGCACTTTTGGATACATTGTATTTAATTTCTAGCTTGTTTTTTTTTTTTTTGAAAAACGTCAAGCCATTATGATTGCTACAGCGTCCCTGTTGTTGTTGTTGTTGAGCACAGTCTTTATTAAAGCCTTTTTTCAAACATTTTAAAAGTTATCAAGGTCAGATGATTGTGGATTATCTATTATATATAATACCATCTTTGATGTTTTTCTCAGTCTTTCAAAGACAAATTCTGAATTCCTGCAATGTTGATAGACCTGCCTTAAATTTACACATTTTTAAACAGCTGGACTATGTAAAAAGATACAAAAGCAGGTAAAATGAATGAAATATAGATAGTTATTATTTGAGAATGATGTTAAGACTTTTATTTCTGTTTTAAAGGAAATTGCGTCTTTAGTGGGACAGTTTTTAGAAGAGGCTTATACAAAGAAGTTTTGATTGAAGAGAAAAAGAAGCCAATAAAAATAATCTCCTTATTCAACATTCCACAGTCAGCAATTGAATTAATGCATTGATGTCTATTTTAGACACAACGTTATTGATGATCTTTGTTTAAAGGCACATTATGCTTCAGAAATCCATATTTTTTTTAATTCTTTATTATGTCAAACATGTGTTTAATTATGTTCTAATAATGGATTAAGAGCATGTTAGCTGTTTAATATCTGAAGAAAGTAGCACTAAATGTGCAGTTATGTCTCATAATGGTAGCTAAATGTAAACAAAATAGTATTTTCGTACAAACTACTTATTCACTTTAAGTATACCAGTTGCCAACAGATCAAAAGAAGCAAATATATTCTTCATGTATATGGCAAATGAATATTTTAAAGAAACTGTAACAAGATACTGTAAGAAGACACCAAAATCAAAACAGTTTTTGAGAAATATAAATGATAGCATTTCTTAGGCATAGTGTGCCTTAAAAAAACTTCTTTTTTATACATATATGTGATAGAAACTTATGATGATTGTTTAATGTATGATATAATTGTGCCATTTTTATCAAATTCTATCTAAAACATAATTTTTAATAAATAAATGTCTCCTGCTGATTTCTGTATTTTTGTTACTTGGAATTTTTATATTTGATGCTAAAAGAGAGATTATGATCATCATATATTGTCATAGTTACTATTTTTTTTATATATAATTTTTATTTTGTCAATTAAGAGATGTCAAATTAAGAAATAATAAGATTATAATCTGCTTTGTAAAAGATAATTGTTATTTTTTTATGCTCCTGTCCCAAATAGCTTTTGCAGCAAATGTCTGTAGTTTACCAAGATTTAATATCGTGGAACCAGGCTAAAAATAAGTCATGCCTAAACACGTTCTTCACCTTCAGGGGAACTGTTTGGCATTTGGACAAAACACATAGGTGTAAGAGTTGTTGCATTGCACTGTCATAAAACATCTGAACTTTTTAACATTTATTGGCTTATAGAAACAAGAAAACAAGTCCGTTTTGAAGAAATTTATCTAAAGTTTTGTGTTTTTCTTTTGAGACGTAATTTCAACAACTGCGCAGATCTAAACAGACATTCGTCTACGTAGCATTTTATTCGGCTCTTCTAAAGGTATGCAGTGCACAGCTGCTGACCATTCATTCCTTCACAGCCATTTTACGCTTGCGTGAAATCTCGCTTGTTAAGCATAAATTTAAAAATATATATTACTTAATGTACACAATTTGAGGGATATAGATTTTACATTGTCTATGACGCAATCCGTCCATGGAATGTGAGGGATTCTACGTCCTATGACCATGACACATTTCTAGATTTTCTAATTTATCATATATTTGTATGTTGTAAAACACTTGTACAATAGTTGATTATAAAAACTTGTAAAATTTGATTTTAACAACTTTTATCACGTGTTATCATCATAGTTGTTGAATTACAAAATAAATATGTACACCTCATAGAAGATCACATGTTTATATGTAATGTAAATATTTTGCAATGTTTTGTTACGTTCAGTGATAAATTATAGTAATATTTATAGGTACATGTAGGTATTTATTAAATGTTGATGACGTCGATTACTTCATTCAAACCTGTCTATATTTAGCTCCAACGGACTTTTTTTTATTTCTGTATATTAATTATATATCTGTCATATGTTGCGGGTCCGATGGGAATACCCGCAAACATATGTCAGATATTATTAATTCATTTTCCATCACATTTTGCATTCTTTAACTTAATAAAACAATTTCCATGGAAAATTTATGTTATTACATCCGTAACTATTTTCTTTCAACAGCGTTTGCATAACGGCGTAATTACGTCATCCTAAGCCACGCGACTCACCTGGAATCCCCCTTGCCAGATGAAATTTCCGGTATGTGTAAAACTACCAGAAACACCAGTCTGATGTGCAAGAATAACATTCCCTGATTATGGCTTGCTCTCACATCATTTTAAGTTGCTATCAAGTATTTATTGTGATTACAGTTCAACCTCTGTAGAGCGGACTTCTTTACAACATTCACCTCACAAAAACGACGGTGTCATTTTTTTTTCACCCAAAGGAAAGCTTCAAAATAGATTTAATTCCCGTAAAGCAACACTTCTCAACAGCAACCAAAAATCGTTGTCTCCCAAAGTGTATTGCTTTACATAGATTATACTGTAATTGCAATTAAATTGTACTGTAATTGCAATTAAATTGAAATAATTCTGTAAAATTATTGCATGAACTGCTGTCCTGCTTGGCTGCAACTGAATCTACTCGTGCAACCATTCCAGACCAAGGTCAGCTGGTAAGTTCGTGCCGTCTGATCACGTGCTGCACAGAACGCTATTCAGCCAGTGCATATTTTTGAAAATTTTCCTGAAAATAATGAATGGTTTTAATATACAGGCCGTAATTTAGTCCATTTAAGATATTTTGCGTAGCAATGATGCTTATAATATTGACTTTACTTCCTGCTAGGTTGTTACTGAATAATTTACACGTAATGTGAACAAGCTTATCTGTTATAACAAACAAATAAATGCTGTTACATTTAACCTGAATTTATGGTCTGATTTTATTCTTTATCTCACGAGTATACAAAAACGTCGAAATGAATCAGTTTTACGTTCTAATAACAAAATATTTGAACTAAAAAAGTTTTATCATTGCAGATTAGTTGTCAATTCTAAAAATAAAACAACAATTCATAAAAACATTGATCCAGGTAATCATAGGTAATACGTATTTTATTTTATAAAACATTAGACCGCTTATAATAACCATAATGAATGGAGATTTTGAAATCGAAATCGAAACTGTTGGAAATTGTTTAATTTTAATTTTGTTGAGTTTTACGTCACACCAACACAATATAGGTCATATTGCGACTTTCCAGCTTTATTGTTTGAGGAAGAACCCAGGTTCACGCGCGAACCGGCACCTGCTTTAATCCTGCTTTATTTATTTTATTCAAAAACATAACTTGCTGCCTGACAAAACCAGCAGATGAACTTTAAAATGTCTCTTAAAACTTACAAAATCTTCCTACGTTGATTTAAGATTCTTCGCATAAAAACAAAAATAACCAAATCAAATAACCAATTCAAATAATGTTACCGGTATTTCTTATATACGAATGATACAAGGGAAAACGAGTTTTTTGGCGGCCCGAAAGTCTTGAGACATAAAGTGTGTTCCTCCGAGCTTTGTGCTCTAGCTATTGAGCATATAGCCAAATTATTAGCTAGTTTTAATGTCTCACACAATCTGGAAATGAAACATTCCATTTTCCTACATATCTTTAAAATGGACTGCCCCGTACTATGAATAAATATGAAGAAACTTCTGTTTATCAAATACAAAGTTTAGATTATGCTGTCAATATTTTGAAAATGTGAAATACCCTTTATATAAATGTTTAGATTTTAAAAAAATGTGATCAGGCGACCTTTTTTATCACGATGAGTTGTATCTGCAGTAGTGATAAAATCAAGGTCTAGATTACGCTGTCAATATTGTTATGCGATGAAAATTTGCAAAATCTTTCTCAATGAAATAATCTTTGTACATTTTTTGTAATTGTCATTTTTGTATTGAAACATATTTTTCTCAAATTCTAAAAAACACATTTGGTTGCCACAGGCTAAGGTGTCGTTCATTTCTCAATTGGATGTTGAGCAATCTAAAAAAATGCATATTTTGATAAGTAATCTGTTGTACAAATTCTGGTGATAAGTCTTTATTGAAATAGAAGACATACATTCCGGCTTAAGACAGCCATTCCGGCTTAAAAAAGTGTTTTAGCACCTTTTTTCGGCATAAGCCGCCGGCAGTGGTTCGGGATATTTCGATATATAATTTTTGATTGGTTGTTTTTTTTGTAACGTCAATGGTTATTGGTTCAAATCTTTTTTGGTCTTTCCTTAAAAAGTGTGTCTTTCCTTAGTAAAGTCACTTTATGTTGGACTTTACATGTGTTTTATTCTTTAAAATAAAAAAAGGAAAGTACACATATTCTTCTTGATATTTTAGGTAAGAATTTTATATTTTGAATTTCTGACAGATTTTGTTAAACTTGAATTCTCAGAATGTTGTTAACATGTTCTCTCAAGATTACAGTTTGTAAATTGTAAATGTGTCTATGTTTCTGTAATAGTTTAACATTTTTATTATTTTTGTTTGTTAACGGACTCAGTGTAAATTGATAATTCAATTTCGAATCCGCTGATTTATCCTTTTCCGTGATAAGCACCTCTTTTGGCTAAACTGATATTGTAATGATGCAAGCAAAATAGATTTCATTGTAATTAAAGTTTTGAATCATTTAAGCAATAATGCAGGAACTATTTAGTACAGGTAATTGCACAATTCATTTTGAATTATTTAATTGTATTTATTTATTTTTAGCTAGTTAAATGAAACGCATTGACAACGTTATTATTTATGCTTTTGATTATCTCTTACTATCCGAAAATATGGACTGTTGATAATTTGTAGTAAAATGAAGAACATTAAATTTAGCATTATTTTTATATTTGCATTTACTTGTTAATTGTTCTTGTCATTGGATATAAAGGAAATCTAAGGTTTATGACACAAGTAGATTATACTGATCATATTTATAATTAATTGCAACATGTTTTATATTTTATGAAAACATGTTCTATGTTTAATTATGTCATTTTAACATGTTTTATATTTCATTCCATATGTTTGATGTTATCATTTTCACTTTATGTTGGACTTTACATGTGTTTTATTCTTTAAAATAAAAAAAGGAAAGTACACATATTCTTCTTGATATTTTAGATGTCTTGGAAGAGAGTCAAAAACAGGGGCAACAACTCCTGAATTACCTAAACAATAGAAACCGTGCAACAAAGCACAAAACTGGTGGGTAGGGATCTTTCCTGACCTCACAGATTAGCAAGCGAGAAGGAATGGTGCTAACTACAAAACCATCTGCAGTGAACATTGTACAAACTCGGTCTTCAAAACAGAACCAGACACAAAGTTCATTTTCTAGTTTACATCACATCCAGATTGAAGCAAACACACCATCAAGTCCCGTTACGGTAAACGCCTCTACATCAACCAGTACTGTTCCTAGTGCAGATATTGAAAATATCTCTCACTTCACCAACATGGCTGGAACCCTTCGGTTAGAACCTTTCAAGGGGGAGTGTGGTGAAGATATTGAAAAGTTTTTGAGACGTTTTGACCAGTACTGTGCCTGTATGAATTTTAGAGAGGGACAAGCTTTTGCTCAACTTGCCTGGCATTTGGATGGAATTGCTAGACTCTATATTGAAAATCAATCACCGGCTCCAACCACACTTGATGAATTAAAAGAGTTATTAGTGACAAAATATTCCAAAGAAAAACCTGTGAGTCTGAACATTTTCAGTATGAAGCAGGAAGTTTCGGAAAATGCAGAACAATTTCTATCGCGATTAGAGGCAGAAACTTTCAAAACTAAAATAAATGATGACTTACAAGTCCAGATCGCACTCAATGGTCTTCATCCAAGTGTAAGTTCTGCCATTTCAACTCATGGACCAAAGACATTGTCAGAAGTACGCAATCTTGCGCGTCGCTTAACAAATGTAAGACATTCAGCACCGGTAGCTGCTGCCAATAATTCCTTTGAAGATACTGTGAACATTTTAACGGCAGCAGTTGCTCAATTAACAACTGTTATGACAAAACAACAACAACAGCCAGAACCGCCTTCTAGGAATTACAGTCCTCATCATCGCCAACCACAAACAAGACGCCAACCTCACTTTGAGAAGGAAAGAGAAGCATGTCCACGTTGTGGAGGTAGGTGCACTTCCTATAAATATTGTAGAGCAATAGGCAAAACTTGTGACTTATGTGGTCTTAACAATCACTTCAAATCTAAATGTAAGACTGCTCGCAAAAACTATCGGGTAAATTCCAGCTAGGGACTCGCGCCTATCTGCAGGTGTGAGTCTATCAAACCAGTAGATGGGCACAATGATATGAAAACAAAGAAAACCCACAATGATACAAATTTTCAAAAAACCCATAAAAACCAAAAAGATAAAGACTACTCTTCTAAAAAAGATGACCATGATTTAGGTAATAGTGCTGCCAAAAGCAACAAAAGAAAATCTTTTGTAACAAATAATTCTGATAAAACTGTAAAAGAAGCTGAAGTAAATGCCAACTTTTCTGCGGAGTTACTGAGAAATACTGTTGTTGTTTCTGTCAATCAGAGAAAAACTCCGGCCTTATGTGACACGGGTGCTAATGTCTCTTGTATAAGTAAATCATTTTTAGACAGAATTTTTCCAGATGACAAACCGCAGTATGTTTCCAATATTTTTAATTCAATCAAAGGTGTAGGTGGAACAATTCATAGTGTTTCTGGTGCAGTGGAACTTGACATTAAATTTGGTAATCTGACATGTCCACACCATTTTTTAGTTGTGGAAGATCTTCATCATTCCTTGATTCTAGGTCATGATTTTTTGAATAAATATGTTGTGCGGCCGAAAAATGATAAAATTCTTTTACAAAAAAAAATGAATAAATATGCATGATGATTTTCTTTTAAACACAAATATTTCAAAATATAATCATTTTCTTAAAGGTCATATTTTCAAAACTATGTGTGAAATTTCAAATATGTTAAGTTACAGGTACTTTATGTTTTAACAATAGATGTCAAATTTATAATTATGTAACCGGAAGAATAAATGTGGCTTTTCCTCCTTGTCCAATCAATGGTGTTAAAAGTTTTATTCTATTTAAGTGATAATGTCAATTTAGCCGTCTGTACTTAATAAGTTGTTAAACCTTATTACTGATAAAATGTCCAGGTGATGATTGTTGTTATAAATTATATGTTGCTATGCTACATTATTTTGTATTGAAACCCGATTGGTTATTTTGTTATTTAAGAAACAAAGATGTTAAAATTTTATTGGTCAGTTTAACACGAAACCATTTTTAGAAATATTGTAAAGATAGAATAATCGAACAGTTAGATTTTGGATTTCCAATTAATAACATTGTGGCTCTCCACTAGAAATATTTGTTACTGCTTTTTAATATCTACATTGTATTTGTTAACGTCAGGATAACCTGTGTATATTTTATATATTATTAATGTTTGTGGTATTCCACTGAGAAAAGAAACAATAAATAATAAAACGGAACATTGTGTTGAGATTCAACCCACCTTCAGTAGAACTACAAAATCAGCGCATAATACTTGGTGGGAATCAGTGTCTTTCCCAACCTCTTAATTTAGCAAGCGAGACTACGAATTCAACTTCCCCAAGAAAAACAACAATGAGTTTCATAAATGGAATACCATTTAGAAGTGAAAAATCATGTGGACATAATCATTATCACAGACAGGAGAAGTGTTGTGCGAAAATGGCAAGATGTAACAAATGCAAGAGAATTGGACATTTTGCACGAGTTTGCCGACATCAAGCAGTCAAGTCAAGTCTATCTAAACAACGGGATCAAGAACGAATGACAACTTTTATTAGACGCAAGACATCAGAATGCACATTACCATTCTACAATGAAAACGATGCTTTCTTTCAGAACAACCAAACAAACAACTCTGTAAGTCATGTTTCAAAAGCAGAACTTCAAAAGTTGAAATCTTTAACTCATTCAATGAATAAAACAATTAACGGTTTAAAATCAGAAAATGTGGCTCTCAATTTGAAAAATCAAAGACTCAAGGACTTTACCGAAAACCTGCAGAATGAGATTTCCCTCAAGAAATCAGAAATATGTCATCTTCAAGAAACATTGATACTACAAAGAAACTCGCTAGAAGAAAAATTTAGGGCTGACGCGTCAAAACTAGAAAAAATGGACAAACTCATATTAGAATTTAAGAAAATACATGACGATTATGAAGAACTGAGACTTGAATACAATCGGAACACTTACGAAGCAATGGTGACAGAATCAATGAAAAACGACCAAATAGATGAACTTAAAAATAAAAATGAAAGCTTGAGAAATGAGATCGCTCAGCTGACAGACAAAACGAAAGATTTATGTCGCAGAAGAGTAACTGAAAATGAAAACCAACAACACGATCGTTATAACACATGCGAAACCGGGTTCCAACATAGGGGAGGCAATTGTCACCGCGGAAGACAGCAAGGACATAGAGGGCAATACAGCAGAAATAAACGTCATTAGGGGTGTATGGTTTACAATAAGACAGCAGTTAGGATATATATATATTATTAGTGGATGGTACTTACGCTTTTCAGCAAAATCGGTGCTTTATGTTCACAATATATTTCTGTAACTGAATGTCTTACGTAAACAGTATTTTAATGATATTTACTTTTGTTATATACATATTTTTATGCTCCATTTCACAGGAGTGAAATAGTCTTAAAGGAGGGAGAAGTGTTGTGCGGCCGAAAAATGATAAAATTCTTTTACAAAAAAAAATGAATAAATATGCATGATGATTTTCTTTTAAACACAAATATTTCAAAATATAATCATTTTCTTAAAGGTCATATTTTCAAAACTATGTGTGAAATTTCAAATATGTTAAGTTACAGGTACTTTATGTTTTAACAATAGATGTCAAATTTATAATTATGTAACCGGAAGAATAAATGTGGCTTTTCCTCCTTGTCCAATCAATGGTGTTAAAAGTTTTATTCTATTTAAGTGATAATGTCAATTTAGCCGTCTGTACTTAATAAGTTGTTAAACCTTATTACTGATAAAATGTCCAGGTGATGATTGTTGTTATAAATTATATGTTGCTATGCTACATTATTTTGTATTGAAACCCGATTGGTTATTTTGTTATTTAAGAAACAAAGATGTTAAAATTTTATTGGTCAGTTTAACACGAAACCATTTTTAGAAATATTGTAAAGATAGAATAATCGAACAGTTAGATTTTGGATTTCCAATTAATAACATTGTGGCTCTCCACTAGAAATATTTGTTACTGCTTTTTAATATCTACATTGTATTTGTTAACGTCAGGATAACCTGTGTATATTTTATATATTATTAATGTTTGTGGTATTCCACTGAGAAAAGAAACAATAAATAATAAAACGGAACATTGTGTTGAGATTCAACCCACCTTCAGTAGAACTACAAAATCAGCGCATAATTGCGATGAAAATTTGCAAAATCTTTCTCAATGAAATAATCTTTGTACATTTTTTGTAATTGTCATTTTTGTATTGAAACATATTTTTCTCAAATTCTAAAAAACACATTTGGTTGCCACAGGCTAAGGTGTCGTTCATTTCTCAATTGGATGTTGAGCAATCTAAAAAATGCATATTTTGATAAGTAATCTGTTGTACAAATTCTGGTGATAAGTCTTTATTGAAATAGAAGACATACATTCCGGCTTAAGACAGCCATTCCGGCTTAAAAAAGTGTTTTAGCACCTTTTTTCGGCATAAGCCGCCGGCAGTGGTTCGGGATATTTCGATATATAATTTTTGATTGGTTGTTTTTTTTGTAACGTCAATGGTTATTGGTTCAAATCTTTTTTGGTCTTTCCTTAAAAAGTGTGTCTTTCCTTAGTAAAGTCACTTTATGTTGGACTTTACATGTGTTTTATTCTTTAAAATAAAAAAAGGAAAGTACACATATTCTTCTTGATATTTTAGGTAAGAATTTTATATTTTGAATTTCGGACAAATTTTGTTAAACTTGAATTCTCAGAATGTTGTTAACATGTTCTCTCAAGATTACAGTTTGTAAATTGTAAATGTGTCTATGTTTCTGTAATAGTTTAACATTTTTATTATTTTTGTTTGTTAACGGACTCAGTGTAAATTGATAATTCAATTTCGAATCCGCTGATTTATCCTTTTCCGTGATAAGCGCCTCTTTTGGCTAAACTGATATTGTAATGATGCAAGCAAAATAGATTTCATTGTAATTAAAGTTTTGAATCATTTAAGCAATAATGCAGGAACTATTTAGTACAGGTAATTGCACAATTCATTTTGAATTGTTTAATTGTATGTATTTAACTTTAGCTAGTTAAATGAAACGCATTGACAACGTTATTATTTATGCTTTTGATTATCTCTTACTATCCGAAAATATGGACTGTTGATAATTTGTAGTAAAATGAAGAACATTAAATTTAGCATTATTTTTATATTTGCATTTACTTGTTAATTGTTCTTGTCATTGGATATAAAGGAAATCTAAGGTTTATGACACAAGTAGATTATACTGATCATATTTATAATTAATTGCAACATGTTTTATATTTTATGAAAACATGTTCTATGTTTAATTATGTCATTTTAACATGTTTTATATTTCATTCCATATGTTTGATGTTATCATTTTCACTTTATGTTGGACTTTACATGTGTTTTATTCTTTAAAATAAAAAAAGGAAAGTACACATATTCTTCTTGATATTTTAGATGTCTTGGAAGAGAGTCAAAAACAGGGGCAACAACTCCTGAATTACCTAAACAATAGAAACCGTGCAACAAAGCACAAAAATATTTTGAAATGATAAAATACCCTGTTTATAAATTTGATCTAATTTTGAATTCATTATTTAGTAGCTTTTGCTTCTTTATTTTCCCATTTTGTTCAAGAATGATCTAAATGAGTTAATAACGGACGAAAGTAAATAAATGGATTTATATGTTGTATATAGTTGCTGCCTTGTCCGTCATTTTGGTTTTATGTGGATATGTAAACAATATGTAACATCCATACGTGGTTTTATGTGGACAAATAGAGCAATGGGATATTCACTTAAAAGTACGGACACCGACGTCCGTTCGTCCGGGCCCTTTTCCTATGGCTTAAGTTTCGACCGTCTTGTCCGTCACACCCTTATACGGAGAATAACTTGAAAAAGCATTGTTCTTTGTCAAAGGAATTTGCTTAAACCATCGATCAGGAAGAGAAAGTCCATCGTCCAAGAACCATAACTTTACCTTGCTTAGTTTTTTAATTATCCCCCTAATTTAATTATGCGTATCCGGAGTATCACTTTTAAACTATCGATGAACTTTATTGAAACTTCACGCAGTAATTGGGACAAATTGAAGAAAGTGCAGTGACAAAGAACGACAACTTTACATTTTACTTACTTTATTTTTGAAATTTCTTCTTATATAATACTTCTCCGGATAATCACTTTAAAGTACTATAGGATATTTGATTAAAACTTCACACAGTAATACAGATCAATAAAAGAGGGCACCATAATTCTACATTGCTGAAATTCTAGATTATGTCTCTTTTATCATACCGAAAATGTTATATAATGCTTGTCTGGAGAATAACTTCCAAACTGTCGATGACATCTCATTTTGAACAAAAATATAATTTTAAAGTTGTATAATATTATTTTTATCCAATATTAGCTCACCAGAACCGAAGATTCAGAGGGGGGGGGGGGCTATTAGTATCAAAGACGGGGGGGGGGGGTCCGTATTTCCGTCGTCATGCGTCAACATTCATCTCCTCTGAAACTGCTGGGCAGATTGATTTCAAATTCGGTCTGTTGCATCATTGTGATTTTAAATTTGCTCATATAATTTCAGTTTAGGGGTCTACAGAGCTAAAAATAGATGTAAACATCATCCCCTGCTGAACTAATTGATGGATGATCACCAAACTGTGTATGTAGCATTTTTAGGCAGTCTTTTATCAAATTTGCTCATATTAACTTGATGGCCCTTTTTAGTAAACTAAAGCTAAATGTAGAAAAGCCTTTAAACATTTCTTACAGAAATAATCGATGGATGATCACCTAACTTTGTCTGTAGCATTCTTAGGTAGTCTTTTTTCAGCTCAATTTTTCATTTGAAGAAAATGCCATCATATATTTGCTACAAACGTTTTAGTTTTCCACTTGCAAGAAAGAGTACATAAATTACAGGTTAGGAGAATGGTTGCACTATCCTTGTCCAAGATACTTTATTACTAATAAATAAGTAAGTAAATAAGAATCTTGTACATGTTGTGTCTCAATGGACAAATATGTTTGTGAAATATTTAGACTTATTCAATCGATGAATTTAAGATGATTATCTATTACAATCTAACAAAAAATTTAAACATACGCTAGCGATGGGATGCCACTTTTCTAAATATCACTAACGTTAAAAGACCTTCTTCCGCTAGTCAAAAGATGCACAAAAACAGTCATATTCTAAGTATTTTATCAAAGGTTTTTCTAATTTGTATATTTATTAAGGAATATACATAAAAACAAATATGATTAAATATTTTTTTTTTCATTTCGTGCAATCTTGAATGAACAAACATGAAAAATAACGGTCTTTTCTTTTCTTGATCGTCTTTTACGGCCTTTTCCATGATAGTAAATATTCGTATAACGTTAGTCACATGTTTTTCAACAAAACTATACTGTTTGAATAAAATTAAATATATATATAATATATATATATACGAGCCACTGGCGAGCACAATGTTACAAATATAATGTACTATAATTATATTTCATAACAAAAATACGAAACAAAAATTTTCAGTAAAGAAGAATCACGTGTATGTTATTACACTAGCTCTTAGCTTAATGTATATGACGTAGGGTTCACTCCACGTTCACTCTTAGCTCGTTTAACGTATATGACATCACGTTCAATTATATGTCGGAAATGGTAACACATAAGTGATTATCTTTACTATATGGTACCATTCATTGATTAAAATGAATTTTGATAGTAAAATAATTCCTTAACATTCGTCATTTAGGCTGATTTTTACAAAAACAGAAATAAAAGAACTCCGGTTATATATTTATGTTTCCTATATAAAATATTTCTAATGATAGACTAGACTGTTCCAATTATTTTTTATTTACAAAAGCTTTGATACTGTCGTCCTTTGCCTGCCACCATGGAGCGGTGTGCGCGGGAGACCTGGTGCCCGTGAAGATAGAAGTAAAACATTGATCTCTGTAGGTGGCGATATTTTTGTCTTTATCATTCTCCCAGGTATGAAACATTTCTCCAGCCTTTGTAACATCAGGGTTGTAACCTGTATCCTTGCATAAGTCCGCAATATACGCTGTCTGGAAATCTATGTCATCATGCGCAGTTTTCAATTTGGAACGCTTCTCATACCATTCCTTTGAGTTTTCTTTCATTTCACTGAGTGGTCTAGGTTCATTGGGAAGCTTACCGAGAATGTATCTGAAAAAAGAAAAAAAATATTATCTTAACAGGAAAAAAAGTTTTCATCCTAAAATGTTGCTTATCAAACAACGTTTGCTGCGAGTAACCGTAGTTAACCCTTAACCCGCTAAATATCATAAATGGAATCGTTTCTTCATTTTAAACAGTATCATTTACAGTGGTTCTAAAATAAAATTCAACACGCCTGAAAAGTTCGAACTAGTTGAAAATATATTGTACTCAAAAACGAAATTAAGCAAGTTATTCAACCAAAAAGAAACCTTTCTAATATAACGAAACACTGGCTAATCGAAAAACATTGATGATTAAATGTATATACAGTAAAACCCGCCAAAGAAAGGGACAAGGTATGGCCTTTATAAACAAGTGGGCGTTATTTGGAGGTTACTTTGTTCTGCTTAATCTATATAGCTACCCGCTTACTTGCAAATCCATAGAGCTTCCACATCAAACATAGTGTATGAGTAGTACTGGTCTTGTAGTCCCATGTAGAATAATCTGCTGTCCTCACCCATGAAATAAAGCAACCCCTTATATGTATTGTCCGGAAACATGGTCAATGTCGACCTCAGACGAAGGTTGTCTTCCATAAACGGAAACGAGTACTTGTACCCTGTACAGAGTAACACAGCGTCTATTTCCGCGCTCGAGCCATCTTTAAAATGTGCTATGTTTCCATCGAATTTCTGGACCAATGGTCTTTCTTCAATTCCTTTTGGCCATTTAAATCCCATCGGTTTTGTTCTCCATGTACAGATAGCACTTTTTGCCCCGTATTTCATACACTGAAGAGCCAAATCTTCTGCTGAATAGCTGGAACCAACAACCAATAGACGCTGGTCCTTAAATTCTTTAGCGTCGCGAAAATCATGCGAATGCAGTATCCTCCCTTCGAACGTATCTAGTCCAGGGAAATCTGGGATATTAGGAACATTGAAAATTCCAGTGGCAACGATGACGTAATCAAATGATTCTTTTAATGAAGTGTCTGTTTCGAGGTTTGTGATATCAACAGTGAACTTTTTGTCTCTTTCGTTATACTCAACATGCCTCACTACTGTACTGAATCTGATGTATGGTTTCAGATTTACATTGTTGGTCCAGCGGCCTGGAAAATAAAATACATATACTAATAACTAGTAATTAGCGCATGGCTTATCAGTCATTTGTAACCAAGTCATTTAATCACAAAGCAGAGGTGATATAAGTTTTAGATTGCTCCGGATCACGGCAGTAATCCACATTGAAGGAGTGTTTAAATTGTACACCTTTGTGCATTAATGTAAGTCAAAGTCATGATCTTATTCAAGGTGACCATTAAATTATAAATTATGCCTCATCACGGGGGTTGGTGTTCAAACAAAATTGTCCAGCCGAAATGATAAAATTTAGCGTGAAAGTAATATCGATCAAAGTTTTTACCCTCTAGATAATCCCTGAGAACAGGTCTTGGTGGAAATGAGGGAATGGCTTTCCCAAAATGTTTTTCGAATGTGTAATCTGGAAATTCCAGGCATTCTTTTGGACCATTTGACCACAAATGTCTATACATACCAGAATGACATGGTTCACCATAACCATCAGTACCTGAAATAGAAATACGTAGAAATAAAACAATAAAATTAACTAGCTAGCTTTAAATTTACAAAAATCGCCGAAAAGAATGTTATAAAAGCAACTGACACAAGGTTCATGCGGAGAGTTAATAAATACGACAGCTATTGCGGGGGACGGGGTTGGACCAGATTATGGAGTGTCCATATTGGTTTCCACGATATTTCCAAGTTGGGCAATTTATTACTCGCAAATACATAGTATCAACGGCTATAATCAGGTATGGCTTCACAAAAACAAACCTTTTATACTGTTTATCCTAAAAATTATTCAAAGAATAATTAGATCTAATGTGCTCAATTTGACAAACACCTTGTGATCTATGCACCATTTTGTTAAGAATGGCCTTGAGTGATTAAGTGACTACTAAACTGCATAAATATACACGCACGAAGATTTTTCTTATAAATATTTTAATGTCGTCTGGCGGTTCACTTTCTGACATTCGCTTCCGTCGGAAAAGATAGTTTACAAATTAACCTGTTCTCCAGGAGTAAGTCCAAAGACCGCCCCAAGTTTTCTGTTTTTCGTAGCAGACGACATCAACTTGATTGTCGCTCTCCAGCTTGGCAAAGTTCCATAAAGCAGTCATTCCACATGGCCCTGCTCCGATTACACATACCCTTTTCTTTGCCATGTTATATCGTTTGACTCTTAAAAGGAAAAACAATTTACTAATATCATATCTATTTTTTATACACTTTTGCAGAAGGTAATAAAAATTACTTTATTAAAATTATTATTATATCGCTTTAAATTTGTCTCAAAAAAGCAACAATCAATAAGATTTCACCTTTTCTAGAATACGAATTACATATATTTATTTTACGTGTTTTGCAATAATTTATTGCACAATTCGTTTTGTTGCAACACCATAACCAGTAAATGTCATTAAAACGTGTCCTATGATAAAAAATATTGAAATAGAATATTTTGTCACCGTCTGTCCATATATTTCATGCATTTGCTTTTTTATTGCTTTTTTACGTAGCCAAAACAATGTATGGAGGAGCTAACGGAAACGCGCTAGTTCTCGTCTGCTTAAACAGCAGACCATCTTCACAGTTACCGTATATGATTAAGAATACCGGTACAAATTAAGAAACTGTTGAATAATAAGAAACTCTTGAATGATAAAAAAATAAGTAAATTAATAATCAAGCGAACAAAGAACTTGTCAGATCGGAGTGAATCCTGTCTGTGAATACATGAAAAAATGTCCAATGCGAAATAAAACATGTAGATCTAGCCAAAATACAGAAATGGCATGTACAGTAATGAGATATAAAATTGAACTTGCACACATCCACCAGACGACAAAAACATTCAGCCATGTGACCTTGCATAATCAAGCGATATTCAAAGACAAACCAATTAAAAATGAAAATCCACAGGCATGTAGTCGACTCTGCCCCGAATTATTATTACTAGTATTATAAACGTCATTAAAACGAGTTACTGATTTATCCGTGAACATTATATTTGATTAATAACATAAAATTCAAACGTAATGAAAAAGAAAAGAAATTACTTTCATTCATTCAGGTTTTTAATCACAAACATCGTCTATTATTTTGACTACATTTTAACAGTTGGAAAATACACTTCCTGTCACATGCTCTTGATGACATTTGGGCATATTTAAGTGTCCTACGAGCATTAACTGTAATGCAATGTGATAAAAAGCAATGCGGTCACCAGATCGAAGGATAAGTAAACAACCCAGCGTTCGTAAGACAGCAAATCATTCCAAATTACTAGTGGATTCTATAATGTTTACTCATCATTTGACAATTACTTATTTTCTGCAACAATCCCCACCCAAATAAGTTTTCTTTCTTATAATTGTATGTATCAAAACTATTTTTTTCGTCCCGTGAAATACACAACTTTAAGAATGGCGGTCGCCTACATTTCAAAGGCCAATCACAGGCACGAGTATCGGACCTGGGAAGAAAAAATATGACCAGATTGATAAATAAACATGTGTTCATCTTAAAAGTGTCAAAAAAAACCCCAAACAAATGTAAGTAACGACCTCCTTTAAAAATATACTAAAATATTCTTAACTTATAGTATATTTTTAAAGGGGGTCATTATTTACATTTTTGGGGGTGTTTTTTTATGAACACAGGTTTTTTTTTTATCAATCTGGTCATATTTTTTCTTCCCAGGTCCGATACTCGTGCCTGTGAGGCCAATGTAATATAAACAAACATCCGCGAAACATAACGGAAATAAGCTCGGCTTGGTGTAACTTTTTCTTCTTCTAGAATTGTTTGTGTTAATTATTGAAACAAGCGATCATTTTGTTTGGTTTTTTTTGTATAAAATAGTTTAAAATAATCACGTATTGATGAGAAATACGTCTAAAATTGAGGAAAACAGATTGGATATTCAAGTTGATACCGAGGATATTTCATTTAAACTTGTATTTGGACATAAAATAGAAAGAAATTATTTTTGTGTGTGTAAGATCATCTCCTGAAAAAGAAACATATATCCTCTATTGCTTCGAATTTTTTGAAACAGAATTATTGCAAATTCTGTTTTAAAACTAGTAAAAATACAGCAAACTGATGTCATCAGAATATGGATTGCAATAAAATTATTTCAATAAAATTATTTCAAATTATTCATTGAAAAAATAACTTAATCATTAATAAGCATTAATCTTATAGTAACTACTTGTCACGAAGGCTTTGTAATTGTCCTAAAATACAACAAAATTTAAACACGTATCTGAAATAAAATATAAAAAGAAAATATGTAATGTCAGATAAGCATCATACAGCATAATGTATGCATATTCATTTAAAGAAATATATATTCATCGTCATTGAATATATAAAGAAATAACATACCTGAGAATGAAAATTATCAACTTGCAACAAAGTGTATGTTGGCTGATATGTGGAGGTTAACAAATTGTTGAACTACTAAGTCACGTGACAATATATAGACCGACTTACATCAAGGACATTTAAGTCAACATGAGACGGGTATATACATTTATAGCCTTAGGTTTACTTTAGGAGCTCTGAATATGGGTCAGGATCAAACAGTTGTTATGTTTTATATTACAAGATACGATACACATTTTCAATGGCATTTTTGTCTTCGAGTTTGGCATTCATCATTTTGTTATGTTGTTGTACCAAATTTGTCAATGGGTAATATTTAGCGGATAAATAAACCATCTTTTATACGATATTGAAAGTTAATAACCCATATTTTATAGTCATGATCGACCTTAAGGTTTTAAGGTTACAAGGTTACCTGTCTGATAAGCGAGAGGACAATGACCAACATAACGACATGGGTGCAACAATGTCACATAGTAAGGTTATTACAAACAGAGCAGAACAGGTTTTTTTAAATAAATTTAAACAATATGTATGTCTTGTTAATACATCAAATTAAATAATACACGGGATAAGCAACTGTGTTTACACGATTCCTTAGAGAGAGAATGGACAAATCATTAAACATGTTATGATGTAATATACATGTTTTTGGCATTCCGTCCATTGCTTTCTCGTTTAGGGCACACGCATTCTTTTACTTGGGAACCATATGCCGCTGCTTAGGAATGGCGCGATAGTGTCTCATTAAAGGCTCATCGTCATATGAACACATGTTAATTCAAAATGTCATCATTTTCGTGTTTAAATGTTGAACTCTGTTTAAGCCGGTGCTAAGGGTGTGTGGATGGTAGCTTGTATTTACTATTACCGTTCATGAACAGGTTCAATCATATAAATTCTTCAAAGTATCAGTTTTGTTATTTCAAGCGTTCTTCAGGAATTACGTTATTCTCTGTTGTAAGATGTAACATTTTATAACAATGCCATATGATAAATACAAATAGCTACAAAATATGTCAAAGTTGTATATGATCTTATGTGTAGAGATTTAGAACTTAAACCAAATTCGATGTCCTGGGCTAAGTCTGTTATGATTTTGTTACAATCCTTAGGTTTCCATGAATTATGGATTATCAGGATATTGGAGATATAAATTTATCTTATCAGTAGTAAAGCAAAGATTAACAGATATATTTATGCAAAATTGGTATGCAACTTTAAGAGATTCACCAAGAGCAAGAGGACAATGACCAACATAACGACATGGGTGCAACAATGTTTGTGATTTTGGTTTTAAATCATATTTGTCAATGGTTAATATTGAAAAATTTAGGAAATCTTTATCACGTTTCAGGACTTCTCCGCATAGATTGAAAGTAGAAACTGGTAGATGGCATAAACCTGAAGCAATTCCTTATAATGAAAGAAAATGTAATATTTGCTTAAAACTAGAAGATAAATTTCATGTATTATTAGAATGTCCACAGTAGAATGTTTTGAGAAAACAGCTCATAGATAAATATTTTGGAAAAAACCAAATATACCAACATTTATTGAATTGTTAACAAATCAAAATGAAAATATTATAAGAAAATTATCAATGTTCATCTTTAAAATGTTTGAACTAAGAACAAATGTTGAATATTCGTAAATTATAGTAGCTAGGAAGGTAAATGTAATGTTACTTAATTGATATCATTATGCAAAACTTGTGCTTCATTTAAACCTTGCTGTAATATAATTATTCTGTTCGGTCTCAAATATAAAGTAAATGTTAAATATATGTTAAATATGTTTAATGACCTTGATATTATGTTTCTGTATGTATGTATGTTTGTATGTATGCTGTGTACTCATGGGTATAATACCCACATGTATTTGGAATAAAATCTTGAAATCTTATAAGATATAACTGTATTTCAACACGAAACATATCAAGATAATTCAAAGTTAAGGAATTAGATGCCTACGTTAATTTGAAAGTATGTATGAGCATACTTTTAACGTTGACATATTTTGTTCGAAATTTTTTATGCACTTAACATTTAAGTAAAAAATGGCATTCATCTTCAATATCGTTCATATCACATACTTTAAACAGATGTTCCTGTCTTTCCAACATACTGTCTTGACCATACCTGGCAGACTCAGTCCATAAATAATAATAATAATGATAATAATAATAATAATAATAATAATAATAATAATAATGATAATAATGGTCTATATATACCGAGAGAACTCATTTGAACAACATATCAGTCTTCCACGAGGCCCCCCAACAAGGAACAATATACATTAAACTTATTCAAACTATTAAAATACACAATTGTAAATGCAGGAGATTATCAATTTGTATAGATCGATGTGTGATAATATCTCAAGTATAAGGTTTTAAAACGGTTCACAGATGTAGCAGACTTGATATAATCAGGAAGGCCGTTCCAAATTCAAGATCCAGAATAAACAAAATTCTAACGAATTGGTCAGTATTTGGTCTAGGGGTATAAATTTGAAAATCAAATAAGAGTATGAACATCTGACGATAAAATGAAATTATTCAATTAATAGGAAGGCCCCTGTTTATTCATTATTTCAAACATCATCATAGCTTTTTGAGAAACAACTCTCTTTGAAAAGGTCATGCAGCGGTATTCAGAAAGTAGCTCAGCGGGTAGAGTGTTATAATCTTTGTCTAGAATTAGATTAGATTGTCTTGCAGCTCTATTTTGGAATTAAATGAGTTTATCTTCTAGAAAAGACGTACAGTTACATTAAATTATGCAACAACAGTCAAGATGTGGTAAAATATATGCAATGTAAAACATTTTACACTATACATGCATAGATATGAATAATTTTATACGAGATAAGAAATTCAACAATGAGTTGCATTTTTTTGAAAACATTATCAATATGGCTTTGTCAAGATAAGTTGTTATTAATTGTAATACCTAAATTTTGTTCTTCAGAGCTACAAACAATTTGCTCTGTTTTGTACGAAATACAAGGATTACGTTCATAATTATATAATTTTGCTTGTGTTTTGAGGACATGTACATGATCTTAGTTTTGTTAACATTGATAGACACGATTCAAATCACACCATTTGTTGGCATTTAAAAGATAATGAGTAAGAGATTCAACTACCCTGTTTAGGGATACATCAGAGGTTGAAAGGGTGGTGTCATCAGCAAAAATATCAGTTTCTATTTTTTCCATAGACAAAGGCAGGCCATTGATATAGATTGAAAACAGTATAGGACCAAACACTGAGCCCTGAGGAACTCCAGTAGTTACTGAACTTGACTCTGAATTTTAACCAGATATGTAAGTTTGTTAGGTTCTGCAAATATCTAAATAGGTGGAAAACCAAGCACCTGATGAAGGGTCTAGGTCATACATATTCTAAGCTTTTGAATAATAATGGAGTGATCCATATAGACAACGCTTTAAAGAGATCAAGGAAAATTGAACCAACTATTTCTTTTTTGTCAGTTGCTGTAATCCAATCATCAATAATTCTAATCAGTGCAGTTTGACATGAATTCTTTGACCTGAATCCAGACTGACGTTGGTATAGAAGTTGATATCCTCAAGGTATTGCTTTAAATTTGAACTGACATGACGTTCAAGAATAAGTGATATCAAGGGAAGTATAGAAATTGGCTTTTAATTTCTTTTATCACTTTTAGAATCATTTTTATGTATAGAAATGACTTTGACATTTTGAACGATTAAGGAAATATATTGTTGAGAATGTTATTATTGAGTATAGTGGTAAGTATGGGAGCAATAATATGGGCCGATAACTATAAAAACCTTGCACTGAGACCATCTGACCCACATGACTTTGTAATATCTATCGATTTTAATTGGTTCAACACGTAGGTGAGCTGTATTTTAGGTATTTTGAAAGGGGGTATATGCTGAAGTTTAGATGCATTTAGTTCAAAAAGCTTAGGATTTTCATAACCAGTCTAATTAATGGCATGATGGGATTGGTGGAGATTCGCAAATTGTCTGTTGAATAAATTTGCTGTGATAAAAGGGTTGCCATCATCAAATCATGTGCATGTATACGTGTTTTCGTTATTAAAGAAAGCACACAAATTTAACTTGTTTTACATATGCATATAAGGAACAATCTGTAACTGTTTGTTTGAATTTGATATGATTGTTTTTACTTCAAATGATTTCGGAAATTCACATTCACCGAGCAAACATTTTTACATGATATGTACCGAATTTGTACCATTTTAATTACATTGTTCTAGATCATTTTGATAAATACCTTTTTAAAATGATATTATCTGTATTCAATAGTTTAAACCAATATTTGACAATACTTACATATTTATTAACAAATTTAATAGATAGCACCCCAGTTCACCTTTATACTGCAACATTGAATGAGCTAGTATTAGTTTACAAAACTTGAGACGAATTCTCGTTTGAGAAACCCCATATTGGAAATGCCTAAAATAAAAATAGAGCATAGAACAGTGTAAAAGAGTTGTAGCAATAAATAAATTAACCATTGAAAAGTTTATAAGAATATCTGGTCATCAGATGTCTACTATTTCATCTTCACTTGCTGCATTTCTTGCTTGGGCGCCCTTTGATGCTTTGCATTAATGCTTTTCTTGTATTCAATTAAAACGCGTTAATTTTGGTGTTGATACTATAGGCGCATCAACTTTTCTTATTTAATAGAATATTGTATCCATGCAGATTCAATGCATATTATACTTAACTCGTTGAATAAAACAAAATAGTTGTTGCCAGAGGCTCGCATAATATAATTTTATTCAACTTGTTCAATAAATTTAGTATTATATCTATCTTCATTCAATATCTGAAATAAGATCTCAAATATAAGGTATTTCGGACAAGCATTATATAGGATAATGGATGCAGATGTAGACAATATTCACTTAAAGAAATTTATATTTAATCATCGTCATTTAATAAATAAAGAAATAACATACCTGGGAATGAAAATTATCAACTTGCAACAAAGTGTATGATGGCTTATATGTGGAGGTTAACAAATTGTTGAACTTAGATGATATGTCACGTGACTATGTATAGACAGACTGGTATCATTTACTGCCTACCTTAACGTGACATCAAGGACCTGTAAGTCAACTGGTCGTAATGCGGAGCAGAATGTACATTGGTTTACTTTAGGAGCTCTGAATATGGGACATGAATTTTGCCGCGATCTAACAGTTGTTATATTTTATATTGAAGGAAACATACACCTTTTCAATGGCATTTTGTCTTCAAAATGTTAAGAGTTTATCATTTAGTGATGTTTCATCATCATATTTGTTATGTTGTTGCACCAAATATATCAATGGGTAATATTTAGCGGATAAATAAACCATCTTTTATACGAGATTGTAAGTTAATGACCCATATTTTATAGTCATGATCGACCTTGAGGTTTTAAGGTTACAAGCTTAGGTTACCTGTCTGATAAGCGAGAGGACAATGACCAACATAACGCAATGGGTGCAACAATGTCACATAGTAAGGTTATTACAAACAGAACAGAACAGGTTTTTTTAAATAAATTTAAACAATATGTATGTCTTGTTAATTCATCAAATTAAATAATACACGGGATAAGCAAGTGTGTTTACACGATTCCTTAGAGAGAGAATGGACAAATCATTAAACATGTTATGATGTAATATACATGTATTTGAGTTCCGTCCATTAATTGCTTTCTCGTTTAGGGCACACGCATTCTTTTACTTGGGAAAAATATGCCGCTGCTTAGGAATGGCGCGATAGTGCCTCATTAAAGGCTCATCGTCATATGAACACATGTGAATTCAAAATGTCATCATTTTCAGACTCTGCTTAAGCTGGTGCTAGGTGTGTGTGGACGGTAGCTTGCATTTACCATTATCGTTCATGAACAGGTTCAATCAAATCAAGCCTTCAAAGTATCCGTTTTGCTGTTTCGAGCGTTCTTCAGGAATTACGCTTTTCTCTGTTGTAAGATGTAACATTTTATGACAATGCCATATGATAAATACAAATAGCTATATAAAATATAAGATATAACTGTATTTCAACACGAAACATATCAAGATAATTTACATTTAAGTAAAAAATGATATTCATCTTTAATATCGTTCATATCACATACTTGAAACAGATGTTCCTGTTTTTCCAACATATCTTGACCAAACCAGACAGACTCAGTCCATAAATAATAATAATAATAATAATAATAATAATAATAATAATAATAATAATAATAATAATAATAATATAGGTCTATATTTAACGAGAGAACTCATTTGAACAACATATCAGTCTTCCATGAGGCCCTCAATAAGGAACAATATAAATTAAACTTATTTAAACTATTAAAATACATAATTGTAAATGCAGGAGATTATCAATTTGTATACATCGATGTGTAATAATATCTCAAGTATAAGGTTTTAAGTCGGTTCACAGATGTAGCACATTTGATATAATCAGGAAGGCCGTTCCAAATTAAAGATCCAAAATAAACAAAATACTTACGAATTGCATGGTCAGTATTTGCGATCTAGGGGTGTAAAGTTGAAAATCAAATGCGGGTATGAACATATGACGATAAAATGAAATTATTCAATAAATAGGAAGGCGCCTGATTATTCATTATTTTAAACATCATAATAGCTTTTTGAAAAACAACCCTCTGTGAAAAGGTCATTCAGCGGTGTTCAGAAAATAGCTCAGCAGATGGAGTGTCATAATCTTTGTCTAGAATTAGATTAGTCTTGCAGCTCTCTTTTGGAACTTAATGAGTTTATCTTCTAGAAAAGACGTACAGTTACATTAAATTATGCAACAACAGTCAAGATGTGGTAAAATATATGCACTGTAAAACATTTTACGTACATGCATAGATATGAATAATTTTATACGACATAATAAATGTAGCAATGAGTTGCATTTTTTTGAAAACATTATCAATATGGCTTTGCCAAGACAAGTTGTTATTATTAATGGTAGTACCCAAATGTTTTTCTTCAGAGCTACAAACAATTTGCTCTGTTTAATACGAAAAACAAGGATTACATTCATAATTATATAATTTTGCTTGTGTTTGAGGAAATATACATGACCTTAGTTTTGTTAGCATTGATAGACATGCGATTCAAATCACACCATTTGTTGGCATTTAAAAGATCATGAGTAAGAGATTCAACTGCCCTGTTAATGGATACATCAGAGGTTGAAAGGGTGGTGTCATCAGCAAAAATATCAGTTTCTATTTTTTCCATAGACAAGGGCAGGCCATTAATATAGATTGAAAACAGTATAGGACCAAACACTTAGCCCGGAGGAACTCCAGTAGTTACTGAACTTGACTCTGAATATAAACCGGATATGTAAGTTTGTAAGGTTCTGCAATCTAAATAGGAGGAAAACCAGCACCTGATGAAGGGTCTAGGTCATACATATTCTAAGCTTTTGAATAATAATGGAGTAATCCACATAGTCAAAGCTTTAGAGAGATCAAGGTAAATTGAACCAACTATTTCATTTTTTTCTATAGCTGTAATCCAGTCATCAATAATTCTAATCAGTGCAGTTTGACATAAATGATTTGACCTGAATCCAGACTTACTTTGGTATAGAAGCTGATTTTCTTCAAGGTATTGCTTTAAATGCGAACTGACATGACGTTCAAGAATGATTGATATCAAGGGAAATATGAACATGGGTCTCTATCACATTTAGTACCCGTTTTATGTATAGGAATGGTTTTGGTATTTTTGAACGATTAAGGAAATGTTTTGTTTAGAATGCTATTATTGAAATAAGTGGTAAGTATTGGAGCAATAATGTGGGTCGATACGACAACTTTAGAAACCTTTTTATTGGTTCAACACATATAGGTGAGCTGTATTTTAGGTATTTTGAAAGGGGTATATGCTGAAGTTTAGATGCATTTAGTTCAACAAGCTCAGGATTTTCATAACCAGTCTGATTAATGGCATGATGGGATAAGGGGAGATTCGCATATTTTCTGTTAAATAAATTAGCAGTGAAAAAAGGGTCAGTAACAGGTGCCATCATCAAATCATAGGTATACGTGATTTCGTTATTAAAGAGAGCACATAGATATAACTTGTTTTAACATATGCATATAAGGTATTGAAACATAAACAGCAGTATCAATTAACCATTTACTTAGGACAATCTGTAACTGTTTGTTTGAATTTGATATGATTGTTTTTACTTTAAATGTTCTCGGAAATTTCACATTTACCGAGCAAACATTTTTACATGATATGCCCAGGTTTTGTACCATTTTAATTACATTGTTCCAGATCATTTTGATAAATGATATTATCTGTATTCAATAGTTTAAACCAATATTTAAAAGTACTTACATATCTATTAACAAATATAATGGATAGCACCCAAGTTCACCTTTATACTGCAACAATGAATGAGCTAGTATTAGTTTACAAAACTTGAGATGAATTCTCGTTTGAGAAACTCCATTTTGGATATGCCTAATTTAAAAGTAGAGCATAGAACAGTGTAAAAGAGTTGTAGCAATAAAAAAGTCACATATGTCGTATATTTTTGCCCCGCAGAGCAAAGGTACGACACATTGTCGAATTTTTGTTTTTTTTGCCTAGCGCCCCGCTGACGAAAGGCGAAAACAAAAAAATACGAAAAAATACGTCAAAGTGATCAATTTGTCGTATTTTCGTGTTTTCTATATTTCGTCAGTAGAGCGATAAGTAGAAGCACGAAATTTCGACAAAACGATCGTGATCACTTTGTCGTATCTTGTGTTTTTCTCTGGCGCCTCGCGAAGCTGGAACAAATCAGCCGCCATAGTAACATAATATTCAAATACCTTAGTTACCTGCATTGCTGGTAACGGTTTAATTATATAAAACAAATGGAGCGGTATAAAAGCATGCCCATAATAGTTGAAAGCAATATGTCTTGTAAAAAAACCATTTATCTCACATTTTATCGTCCCTTTTTGTCGTAAAAACAAATAAACATAAAAACGTACTACAATAAACAACAAGGGAACCGGCGGACCTCTGACTCGTTGTTTCCTGCTTTAAATAAAAACTCGTTCGCAAACTCAAATAATGTTATAAATAAGTGCATGTAATGTGTTAGGTTAGCTTGCTTGCAACTGATACAAATATATTTGTATCAGTTGCAAGCGATAAATGTTATATATATATGCGGGTATGCACTGTAGGCCTGAGTTAAAAAAAGACAGATTTAAGTAAGATATATAAATAGTTCGACTCATTTTTTTTTAAACTATTAAAAAAGTTGAAGACAGTAAGCATATCTTACTCAAATGAAATCAATTAAAGGAAGACACAGGCAAAATTTTCATTTCTTCGTTTATTATTCTATAAATGTCCTCAAAATGAATACATTAAGTAGTCACAGGAACAATACTTTTCTCCTTATAAAGAATAAAATGTTGGTTTCCCAACTTGGGTCAGGTTACTGTAGAGCATTTAGATTTCACAATTATAGTTATTAAACACATTAAAGTATCATTGTCAAATGAATGACTAAGACTTTTTCACTCTAACAATGTCAACAATATCTGTTATTGTATTTTTTTCTTGTTACTTGACTTGTTTTAAAACTAATCGATGACTCTGTCGGAGTCTTTATTTACCCAAATATATAGTATTTATACAGAAATTAGTGCTAGGACTTTAAAAAATGTCATTTAAGCATGATTTGTGTAAAAAAATCAATTTAATATTTTTGTCATTCATTTGCCTCTGCCAGTATGGGGCCTATAATTATATGAGCCGCGTCACGACAAAACCAACGTTATGCGTTTGCGACCAGCATGGATCATGACCAGCCTGCGCATCCGCGCAGTCTGATCAGGATCCATGCTTTTCGCTTACCAACTATATTACAAGTAGAGAAACTGATAGCGAACAGCATTGATCCTGGTCTGGTTCCATGCTGGTCGAAAACGCATAACGTTGGTTTCGTCGTGACGCGGCTCATATATTCGTTGTGCCGACTTCTTAAGTTTCAGTAAATGACACACCGCATGTATTTAACGCTACTTGAATTGAGTCAAATTACAGTAGAGTGGAAAAATTTAATGTAGTCACAAGACTATTTAAATGACGTTACAGGTGAAATTAGATAAAATGAATTTGATCTCATTTCATGTGACAATTTTATTTACGTACATGGATAGAGTGTTCAAACTTTCGTGAAACAGAACTAACTACAAGTTAGATCATGCTTGCTATTTATAAATGCATGACATGTTACATCAATCGTTACTATTCGGCCCTTTCCGTAGGGATTATTATGAAAAATAGCCGAGGACGTTTCAATTGCTATGGCAGATAACTAGTATCAAGTTGCCTGTTGAAACTTGAATTATTCACGTGAGTCAAGTCCAATTATTTTAATGGCTAGGATCCCATTAAAATTCTAAAAATAAGGAAATGAAAATGTGAGACCATGAACGCAAAACAGATTTATTTATTTTCCGGGGATTTTTACTAAAGTGAGTATATAAGAAAATACTTTCACTCGTTTACATTATAATAATTCTTTTGGCAAAATATAATCTGTTAGTTAAGATTTCAAAAATCTGAATTAACAATAAAGATACATTATTTTGTTCTTGAAATTAACTAAAATGTTTGAAAATAATACATATTCAGCTAACTGGGTGGGCCTAATCAGGTACCGGGCACACTTTGATTTGATGGCATATAGAGAAGGAGATTATTTTGACGTGTACAAGGTATTCAACTTTCAATGAAAGATTTCATATAATGCTAAGAGATTAAAACGTTTTGTGATTTCTTATTCTTTTTTTCTCTTCTTTTTTAAGGGAAATGATAAAATGATTGATTGATTTCTGAAAATGTAAGGGTCTGATAAATTAAGTACTTAAATTACTTCAAATATCAAGGTAATATAAATGGATTATGAGAGATGATAAACACTTTATATTGAATGAAACTATCTTATTTCAACTATCTTGTTTAATCTATTATCAGGGGAAGGCATTTAGCTGTAAAGATTATATTCCAAGGTCGGTAGTTGTGAAGGGTATGCGGCATTACTGTGGTGAACAAGAGGATTTTGAGATGTATAGATTTTGCAGTGAACAGAGCCGAAAAATAGCCATTCAATTCAACAAACTTTCCACAGTATTTCCATGCAAGGTTAGTAAATATTTTTAACTTTTTATCTTTTTTTTACAAATATATGATGAAACGTCAGTTATTCTAAATATTATACGTTTAAGTATGTGCAAAATATTTCTAACATTTTTATCGTCGTTTTTTTCTCTCAAGTATTTGGAAGACTGTAGGCTCAATTGATGTTAAAGTGTTAAATTAACAGAAACAACATATAATTATCTATATAATTTAATATATGTACTAGTAATAGATGTTTTTAAACAATGCTGATGTTTTTATACAATGGTGAACAGTAACGGAATGACATTACATAAAAATCATAAAACCAAATAGCAAGTAAAGCATACATCTATACAGGTATATCAACATTCAAAGCATTATATTTCATACATCGGCCATTGAATACTAAGTTTTGTTGTAAAGAAAATTTAGTGGACTCAATTTTCATTTTAGATACGTTTTGTTGTCCCTGCAGTTACACAAATCGACACAAGATCTACCGTAGCCTTCGGCAAGAAATTCAACAAAGATGAATATGTTGCCTTTGAAGAAAAGCTTGAAGGAAATTTTACCACTTTCATTGACAAAAGGGGAAATACGTTGGATGGAAATAAATGTTGTTTGATTTTAGAAGCATTTAGTCATTATTCTTTCGTTGTTTCGGAAGGAAATTTTGTAATTTGTGGTCTCCAAGGTGTATATAGAAAGGACAAATCAGAATTCATCCTAACCAACCCGACAATACATTCGAGAGAAGGTAAATTTGGTCCCGGAGACAAGCGAGATCCGGGAATAAGAGATGTTACACAGAATCATACTTGTAATAAGTTTTGCCAAATGTTTATGAATAAACCATCAAAGTCTGCGACAGAACTTGAAAATGAATTTGGAGAGATCTGAATGAATCAAATTCAGCTGAAGCCTTTACAAGGAGATGATTTGTTTAGACGGGCAGAGATGTTGGTATCAATCAGCGATATAGAGCATGCATCAGGCATCGGTGGAGAAAATGTGTACACAGTTGAAAAGACTGGAAATACACGATAATTCACATGGCCTGTCTTTTAAAGAGGGACAAACGATTAGTAACAGTTGCATTTTTTGTGTTGGTTTGGCTAACATTAAAGTGAGGAAGGCGTTTGGTGGGTTTGGATTGTTTTTGTCTCTATTTCTGGTGTGGTTGGCTGAAGAGGTGCGAGTAAAAATAAAATGGCATTATGACATTTTCGTTTAACTCAATCACATAGAAAACCTATATTTTACATATCCACAGCGAGGTCTCCCTCCACCAGTAAATGACCTTTTAAGTGTTGATATGACTGTTACTATATCAAAACAATAAAAAGAAACACGCCCGCGGCTATTTTAGAAGGGTAACACACATTGGACCACATTTAGGAAATGCAACTGCACCTGGCTATTTCAAACAGTTGATACATTAAATACAACTGAGCCTAATTATGATGAAAGCTTGAAGAGTATTGGAACAAGTCTTGAGTCTGCTTCCTGGGGCTAAACAAGCACTAGCGTTATGTGAGGAAACAGAATCATGTCACTTTCGTGAGAAGGTCTTGTAGACACAGACTTTACACTGACAACTGCTACACATACATATACATCAGTTGAAATACAAGCAATAGATTATTAATGATGACTTCTTCCAAAGATTTAATCTTCTTATTACTATATCTTATAGCAAAGCTTTTGTTTTACATCTATAAATAGAAATACAGTAAATAAAGTTTATGTATTATATTTTGTCAGTCCTGTCTATTTCATCATTTCCTTCTAAAATTTCGAAATGTCACATTTTTCAAATATTTTTCATTGTTCGTTTCCTTTTTCCTTCCTCATTTTATTTTAAACTCCACACTACTTAACGATTTAATAGCACGCTTTATTGATTATTCAGGATATGAAAACGAAAGTTACAATAAATAAGGAAACATAAACATTATGACAAATTTGCTTTCTTTAAATCTTTAAACCATACTGATTACAATCATCGCTTTTTAAAATTTAACAGGTACTTGGTTTATTATTTTGTGAAATCACTGATTTGTGCAAGATTAAGCGAGGACAGGCATTGAAGGATATTCTTTATTGTATACTCGTACAAATTTGTGTAAACCCCTATTACCACTAATCATGGTCGAAACGACGTTTATATAAAATCTGTCATCGGTATTTAAACCATTTTGAATGGTTGAATTTTGAATTGAGTTTGCTGAAGAAAATCAGAAGAATTTTATATACAAATTTATGTGACTGAAACTATGGTCCTTTGTTTACCATGTTAATCAACACATCGACGTCATAAACTAATCTGAAATATTTTACTGTATCTTTCCGTTCATAAAATTGATATTGTCACTGTAAGTGTGTACTGATTATAAAACTCTCTAAAGTGACAAAAGTGTATAACGAATAGCGAATGAAGTAATCACCAAGGTCAAATGACTTTAAATTATCTGCAACTTCAGCGCAAACTTAGACTGAAAAATACAAAATTCAAAGATTTTATCAAAGTTGATTTGAAGCGTCCTTAGATGGTACTTTAATAAGTTAACAAGAATGAATGAATATGCAAGGGCTTATAAGTATATTAAAAGACATATTGTAGTAAAAAAGATAGGTGCATCATAGTAAGCATCACAAAGTAGGGATCACCAGGGCAAATAATATGTACACATGTTTTTTCCAAAGTGACTTTTATTAATTACTGGATTCAGACAGACCTACCTGATCTACCTAATCATAATTAAATTAATTGGTAAAAGAGACAGATAACCAAATAAACAAAATTATCATTGCTGTTGTGTTTATTGCTTAATTTCAAACTTGCAGTAGTTTTATAATTTCCGTCACCCGTCTTTTTCAATAATTATAAAGAAATTTTTATTCAAATAAGTTTGTGATATCAATGCTGGCTATAATGTACACATTGTTATATTAACGGACCTCCAACCGGGATTGATACATGTTATTAAACGTTAGTATCAAGACACTGGTCTAAAGGCCCGTCTACACCTATCCAAGTCTTGAATGCAAGCATCATATTCTCTTGTATTCTCTACTTGAATGAGTTTTAAAGAGAAATTATGTGACATTCAAGAAGATAATTCCTTGCAAGAAAGTTAGAACACGTCCTATTTTTCTACAAGTTTTTGGCTGTCAAGACACTGATAACACCGGTTTGACACAAAACATGTGCCCCGAAGGTGTGATAGTGTTGTTTTTTTTCATTATTTTCTGACTTTTTTGTTACTGATTCTGTGTTCATGACCTGTAAATTTTAGTAAATGTATAAAATATCTTGGTCAGAGGAACAGATCAATACATTGATACACAGAAGAGCAAAAAAAAAAAAAAAAAAAAAAAAAAAAAAAAAGATGAAACCAGTTTTTCAAGTAGTCAAAATGGATTTTAAATGATCTTGTTCATTTAGTCAATAACTTTCATCAAATAAAGAATTTGCATCAATTTATCAGCTCAAAAATATTTTTCTCACATTTTCCATTATTTTAAAAGGATGTACACATTTCAATATATACTCCATTGTTTTTAGCTAATTGCATCATTTTCCCGCCTTTTTATTCACATATTTTACAGAAACATGATAGTATTGCAAAGACAAAGGTATAAATCCTGGGCAATCTTTATAAGACATTTCAGTAAAAATTGTGCCTGATAAAATATTGAAAGGGCCATTTATTTAGCTTATCTAAATGTGACATGTAAGAAACTTAAATAGGTGTAGACACGGCCTAACTACGGTGGCATAGAGGTGACATTTGCAGTTTTATTTTATCTCGTGGCCACGACTTATTATCTTGAGGCCTCAAGATATTATCTCGTGGCCACGACTTATTATCTTGTGGCCACGACTTATTATCTCGTGGCCACAAGATATTAACTCGTGGCCACGACTTATTATCTTGTGGCCACGACTTATTATCTCGTGGCCACGAGTTATTATCTTGTGGCCACGACTTATTATCTTGTGGCCACGACTTATTATCTCGTGGCCTCAAGATATTATCTCGTGGCCACGACTTATTTTCTCGTGGCCACAACTTATTATATTGTGGCCTCAAGATATTATGTCGTGGCCGCGACTTATTATCTCGTGGCCACAAGATATTAACTCGTGGCCACGACTTATTATCTTGTGGCCACGACTTATTATCTTGTGGCCACGACTTATTATCTCGTGGCCACGAGTTATTATCTTGTGGCCACGACTTATGATCTTGTGGCCACGACTTATTATCTCGTGGCCTCAAAATATTATCTCGTGGCCACGACTTATTTTCTCATGGCCACAACTTATTATATTGTGGCCTCAAGATATTATGTCGTGGCCGCGACTTATTATCTTGTGGCCTCAAGATATTATCTCGTGGCCACGAGTTATTATCTTGTGGCAACGACTTATTATTTCGTGGCCACGACTTATAATCTTGTGGCCACGACTTATTACAGCCAATTAAAATGGACGTTTCATCTTGAATAAAAGTTAATATCACAACGACCGTATATCACACTGGCCAAAGTGTCACAAGAGCGGCGGGTCAAACGCTGCAGCGGTGAATAAGGGGGACGTTTTATAGTTGTTAGTGTACCCCTTTCTTCTGTTTTGTATGGTCAGGTGTTTCTTTCATTCATCTTTAAAGATATACTTTGCTTAAATTTGATATTAGAAAATATTGATAATTGTTACACTGTCTCTTTGTAAACATAAAATAAACATGTTTTGACTTCACATTAGAAAAATCTTGCTCACCATTGAATATTAAAATCACAGACATTTATTTAAATCTATGATATTCTAACTTAATGCGTCTAACTTGAATAAAGAAAACAATAAACTATGTACAGGAAGCTGCATTCCCTATAACAGGTCAAGTAATCTTTACTTAAAAAAACTGACACAACATATATTCATGGTTAACGTTTTATAATTTTGCTACTGCTACTTCTGTGCTACTGTTACTGCCAACTTCATGTTTTATAATTTTGTTACTGCTACTACTCAATGCTACTGCTTACTTCCTACCGGTGATGACCACTTATAAAAGTGAGTGTATTTTATGAAAAACTGCATCTACAGAAACTTGATCCTTAAACGTTAGGACCATAAGATAAGAATACAGAGGGCGAATTAGTGATGACAAGAGTCTACTCAGTGGACGTGTTAATGTGGTCGATACAGTTTATAGTGATATACTAGCTGATTAGCCCTTACTGAAATTCAGCACGTCTCTGGGAAAAAGCGTGAACTTAAGTGAATATATGGTGGTGATTGACACGCACCTCCTGTGACTGCTATTGCCAGTGTGATATTAAATTTTGTTCAAGATGAAACGACTATTTTCATTGGCTAAAATAAGTCGTGGCCACAAGATAATAACTCGTGGCCACGAGAAAATAAGTCGTGGCCACAAGATAATAACTCGTGGCCACGAGATAATAAGTCGTGGCCTCAATATATTAAGTCGTGGCCACGAGATGATAAGTCGTGGCCACAAGATAATAACTCGTGGCCACGAGATAATATCTTGAGGCCACAAGATAATAAGTCGTGGCCACGAGATAATAAGTCGTGGCCACGAGATAATATCTTGAGGCCACAAGATAATAAGTCGTGGCCACGAGATAATAAGTCGTGGCCACAAGATAATAACTCGTGGCCACGAGATAATATATTGAGGCCACAAGATAATAAGTCGTGGCCACGAGATAATAAGTCGTGGCAACGAGATAATATCTTGAGGCCTCAAGATAATAAGTCGTGGCCACGAGATAAAATAAAACTGCAAATGTCACCTCTATGCCACCATACTTAGTACATGACCTCTTCAAAAGAATTTTTTTAAATACGCAAAGGTAAATTAAACGAGTTTAATAGCTTTGTATTAACTTTGGCCTATTCAAAGGCCCGCTCGATTAGGTCATTGAACAATTGCAACACTGCATTCTAACTATTGCAGCAATTCAGTATTTGGTATTTGACGTACAAAATGGCGTCTCAGATTCCTAGAGTCTTTCACGAGCCAGCATAAACAGAACCATGATACAGCAATTGATGAATTTACTGCAACAGGAGCTGATGCTTGTAGTTCTAAAGAGCAATTACATTAAATGATATAAAGTTTGTAACCATCGCCGTACAAATTTAAATAGTCACTCTTAATCAAACTAATTGGGATATTTTAGCAAACGGCTATATCCCAGTTATAGATATGAAATTTAAATAATTTTAACTTTGTCATGAATGAGAGATTGTAAAAGTGTACATATGCAATTAAACAGAGTCATGTGCACAGTGTATATCCTGGTCATGACGGTGTTTATTTTCTTTATGATTTAAATGGCACAAACATAATAAACTAGCTATAAATATGTTATGGTATTACAATATAACCATAACAAGACTGTGTCATTTCGTTACATGTTTTAGAATTGCATTCTTTTCAATGAATTCTAAGCTCAGCAAATTCATACTGTCCGTTTTCTGTAGTCTCTATTATTTTGTTCTATAGAAGCAACAAATTCTTTCAATATTTTGTTCATTTTGTCGATTTTTATATATATTCGGGATCTGAAATGTAAAACTATATTCCGATAATAAACTCTGATTGAAAAACACGTATCGTGAAACCCTTATCTCTATTTAAATGTTTTGTTCATTGAAGTAAAATGTATGACCTGGATTTACTTCTCAGTTGTATCTACAGGTAAGAAATTTATTTCTCGATTATGAAAATCATGGAAATACCCTTCTATAAATTTGATCTAAATTTCGGAGATAAGTTCCTATTTTTAGTTTAGAGATTATGAAAATGTTGTGACCTTTTCGGTAACCAAGATATCTGATTAATCTTTTAACTGGTAACTTTTCGATATATTTACGTGCGAGGAAATATATATTTACGCGGGAGAAAATATTCGTCATAATTAATCAAATTTTAGATAAATACATATAGATATATTAAAGGAACTCCAATCAGGTTAAATAGCCTTAAACATAACATTTGAAGTTCTTACAAGAGCCTTGACAGTTAAAAGAGGGGAGAGACGTGCAAAAGATAATTACGAAATATACCAAGAAATAAATTGAAAAATATTTTTGCCATATTCTTGGAAAACGTTTATCATTAGAATAATTATTCTGGAAAAACGAAGTGAGCGAATGATCTGAATTCTTTTTCCATAAGTCTTTCCATAAGATCTAAACATACATCAAATCGAACATTACTTTAGATAAAAAAAAAATCCAGTTCAATCATGTCAAAAACTCTAGCGGAGTGACGTGAGAAACCTGGTATGTACAAATGCAATAACATGCGATAAAACAGATTGTTTTTCTACCTTTACTACAAGGTTCTGTTTATAATAACTTTATAATTACCCTGTATTTATTGCTGAACTCTACTCGTACCACTTTACAAAACATTTGATATTACGCAGTGATTTAGAAAATTTCTATCTGAATTTCAGCTTTTAATGAGAAAACCGAGTTGACAAATTTATCATATTTACTTTTTACAACTTAAAAGAGATATTAAATTGTAATTACATTTAGAATTTATTCAGAATACAAATGATTTTAAATGTTCACTTATAGACGAAATATTTGTTACATTGGTTTGAAATTTCTTGCATGGCGACCTTTGACTTAATTAATAGGCTACATTGACGTCGCAGCTGACAAGGTAAAATTATATATGGAAAAAATCATTCAAAAACAGAAATAGCAAAATTGTCAATGGCGGTATTGTTTAATGTATTTTCTGTCACCAAATATTGATTGGAATGCTCTTATCACAACTTGAAAATAAATTAGAATAACCAAACGTTAATATTGCTTTTACAGTGCAGGAAGTTTAATCGCTTAATCTACATTATATCTCGGAGTTTATATGGAAACAAACACATCAAATAACATTTGTAAGATCTAAATTTACGCAAAATACTACACTCACGCCGGGAAACCATTTCTATTAATAAGAACAGCCAAGAACCAATATAAAAACGCAGAACTAATTCGGATTCCTGGAATTTCCAAATTTGTGAGTATTTAAGATATGTTTTCTGCGTCAAAAATCACTTTGCGATTTGTTTTCATAATTTTGAGACTTCAGATTATATTATTTATCTTCAAGACTTATTAAACATTACAAAAATGCTTGAAAATAGCACATATTCTGTTAAATGGCCGAAAGTTATTGGCAACACAAAGAGGTATCGAGCATCGTTCGGGCTAAAGTCGTTCATGGAAGGGGAACATTTGATTGTTTTTAAGGTAATTCAGAAAGACAGTAGGTATTCCGTATTGGTAAGATAAACTAATGAGAGGAGTTGAAATGTATTTAAGGGGCTCAAAATATTAAAATGGTATCAAAATTTGGAAAAAGGGGTGATAGATACGGCTGATAAAATATTAACCCTACTATCAATGTAAAACTCCAATTTATTAAAATAGCAACATTCTGCCATGTCTGGCGTGTATGAAATTTGATTTTTTTTATTTTAGGGCAAGGCGTTTAGTCATGAAGATTATATTCCGAGGCCTGTTGTTGTGAAGAGTATGAGGTACTTCTGTGGAAATAAAGATGACTTTGAGATGTATAAACTTTGCAACGAACAAACCCGAATATTGGCCATTCACTTCAACAAACTATCCGCAACTTTTTCAAGCAAAGTAAGTTCATTTACGGACTATTTTAACGAATATAAATATACATTTACATACAAATTTATTTAGAGATATAAACATTGTGTATTGTTCTGTTCAAAATAGCATTAACCGAAAAAGATTTTATGCTTATTTTTACGAAACTAATAAAAAACCAACTATTTGATGTATGTATGCCATTGAATAATAATTATTTTTGTAGAGCACTTTTCAAATTTTTTCAGAAGATGCAATCTACATTTAAGTTACGGTTTGTTGTTGCTGCTGTTACGCAAATCGACACAAGATCTACCTTAGCCTTGGGCAAGAAATTTAAGAAAGATGAATATGTCGCCTTTGAGGAAAAGCTTGAAGGAAAGTTTACAACTTTTATTGACAAGCGGGGAGAGACGTTGGATAGAAATAAATGTTGTTTGATTTTGGAGGCATTCAGCCATTTTTCTTTTGTCGTTTCTGGAGAAAACTTTGTTATTTGTGGTCTCAAAGGCGTTTATAGAGAGGACAAATCAGACTTCATCCTAACCAACCCGACAATACATTCGAGAGAAGGTAAATTTGGTCAGAAAGACAAGCGAGACCCGGGAATAAGAGATGTTACAAAGAACCATACTTGCAATAAGTTTTGCCAAATGTTTATGAAGAAACCATCAACATTTGACAATGGCACAAGCGAGATATGAATGAATCAAATACAGCTCAACTCTGTACAAGAAGAGGGTTTATCTAGATATTGAATGCAGCAACACCGGAAAACAAGCATCATACATCAGAGAAGAACATGGATACACTGTTGAAAACGTTGATAAATGCTTAAAAAGCCATACTGACATACAAACAGGGACAGTCTGTAAAATAGGCATTCGTAAATGACGAATCACCTTTGTAAGATCAGTAGGTTGGAGAAGCTGGCATTAAAGTTCACATATTGTTTTGAGAGGCCGATGTCTGAATCGACAGTGGTGTTAAGTTTTGTATTTTAAGTGAAGCTAGTTGGGAGATGTGATATAGTCGTGGCTGTGAGAAAAAATAAACGAATGGACATATGGATTGACAAATGGAATATTTAATTGAAAGAGGAGTTTCAAAAGAAAAACACGGTTTAAATAAAAAAGATATGTACCTATCAATTTTGAAATGAAATACAAAAAAATTACATTTCACATTGATATGCCATGTTGTTTGTTTTTTTTTTTAAATATTTAATACTAAATTTTGACATGTCATATTTATTCAACTGCATTGTTAATTGTTCGTTTTTCTGCTTTTATTTTAATTCAGGAATAAAGCAAATAAAATACATTAGTGTGGGTTTAGTTATTGCTTCATAAGCCTTTCTACAATAAAACATAAACGAAATATATCCCTGAAATAAATGATGCCCTATTACTACAGCATATCGTCCTAAGAGGCAGGGCTGCGTGTCATAGGAAGTCCTAAATGTACCCTAAGATCTAGGATTTATGACGACAAACTCTAGGACTAACTTAAGATCGTTTCAAGAAATATTCTCATCATTAGCAAAACTTTTAGAATTTTGTTTTATTCATTCTCCTGAGAAAAATTAAAAGATGCAATGGCATGTTCTTCAATCCGCAAAGTGTAAATGTCCATCTGAATCGCTATTGCTTTTCCAAATTTGAAGAGTCTAAACATTAGTGTCATAATTTATGACATTTTCTTTAAAACATATATTGTCTTAGTTTTGGGAAACTTCAGCATTAACTATCTAAACAATTCTATTTTTATTGATAAAGCATAGTTGGCTTTCCTATTTACTTTCAAAGAAGTGACCGAGCATACAATGCGTCATTATACAATTACCAGATAAACCACCCATAATAAAATTATGTTGCCGAAACCGTACTATTTATAAACTCCTTTCATACTTTTAATTATCTTTTTAGTACTATAATATTGCCTGTAACAAATCTTATCTAATGTGTTAACTCATTGATTTTAATAGATTTAGTAAATAAAAATGTCATCCAATATCACGGTCATATTTATAAAAAAAATGGTATTTAAGCGATAAAATCACCCTTATCAGTTAAATGACGGACGGCTCTGAATATTCAACGATATAGCAGCTATTAAAATACCATATCTGTGTAGCAAAAAAAATGGTGTAACATTATTTGTTTGACATGATTTTCAAGTATACCTCGACCTAACCGTGTAATTATTGATTCAGCCTTTCCCTTTTTTAAAACCACAATTTATAAATGATGCAATCATTTTACTTTCTATACAAAAATTTGACCAAAAATAAAAATGGTTAGGTGTTTCCTTGATCAAAAATGAATAAAAGGATATGCTAAAAAAAGAAATAAAAATCATTAAAAATAACTTATTGTATCTCATAACGTTTATCACGGAACTGATCTACTGGTTCGATATTTATGAATACTATATTTGTTTGACCAAGGATTGTCCAGTGTCTTTCCTACGGGATTCTATGGGACTTAAGTGGACCAAGATATGATGAAATCCCGTGAAATTTATCCCAGCATAGCTCATTACTGTAGAAAGACGTAAAAATACTAGTATTCAAAAAATAGCCAAAGTGTATTACGAACATACATGAATTATTAAGTTTTCAGCAAAATTCATTACTTTTAAGCAAGCAGATGGAGATGTCAATAAAGAAAGTTGAACAACACAATATTATAAAATAATGCAACCCTATGTAATGTTTTATTACGGGAAGACATTATTCTGAGGTGTGTTTTTTTACAAAATAGTTTTGCGATTCAACTTCATGAGTGTTGAGCTATGACGCAAGTAGTTACTAAGGATTAAATTGAATGACTTGAACTCCGATAATAGGAATTCCAATGACATTCATTACTGCAAAAAATTTAAAACGTAGTTTGCTTTTACTTTGAATCATGTGATTTCATTACTTAAAAAAAGATACCATGAAAACTTTTCAGGTTATTTAGGGAGGTAATTACCCAGGTTCTAGTTCAGATGCGTTGTTATTCTTTTAAGGAAGAAATATCAATTATATTAGTTTTATTGACACATAAACAGTGACAGGTATATCGAAATTAAATTGAAAAGTTGATTTATTATACTTTCACATATTGGAGATTTAATCAATACACACACACCTTTGACCAATTACTGATAACATACTTAAACTGATGGGAATGAAACTTACAAATAGTGAAATATAATAGAGAATGGATCTATTTTTCCGCAAATGATTACAATCCAATGGACCATGTATATTTAAATATAATATTAAACTTTAAAGTATAGATGTTGAATTTGACATAATCTAAGTTAAATAATAAAGTATCGGTTTCGATTGATTATGATATTTATAAAGTTAGATAATCATTTTACAATTAAATACAAAACATCCGCACGGTCAGACTCTTTATTTGAACACTTTGTACATATAAGATCTTCAGACATGGCTATATACAGGAAGACGCTATATATCCAGACATGGTATTAATCCCAATCAACGTCATAAAGAGATAATCAACACTATGCTTACAATTTTACAAAACATTTAACATTTCGCAGTGTTTAATTTTTTTCGCATCTGAATTCCAGCGCGATGACTGCACCCGTAAAGTGAACTCTTACTTGCCAAATTTATCATATTTAATTTTACAACTTTAGAGATTCATACATAACATAAAATATGTAACTTATTTAGAATACAAATGATCTAAATATACGTATAAATATACACTTGATAGACGAAACATGTGTTGTGACGGTTTTAAATTATTTGAAAATACGTAATGATGTAATGCAACTCGTAACTAATTAGGCTACATTGACACTGCAGTTAAGGAAGTTAATATAATCATTTCATTTCATTTCATTTATTGGCAAATCGGCATAATAATGCCTTTGACCATTTACACATACTAATACACATGGTCAAGACATACAGTATACATAAAAGATACACAAATGAATACACATTTAATCTTTACATAATAAATAATCACCAAATATCAAACATTAACACAATTTTTAACTCACAAAGGTAATAAGTCCTACGAAGCAGCATTATTTTCAAGGGTTAGACTTCTCAATTTATAAGCTTCTGTTAAAAACTTTGCATTTTTTACAATACTAGTTCTACGTTTTGATGACATAATATTAATGAACTTTTGTACTGAAGGCCAAGCATTATTTGTAAAATATTTCTGTCGTAGGTCATAATATTTATTACAACATAACAAAAAATGGTACTCAGATTCAACGGATTGTGATTGACAAAGTTTACATATACGATTTTGTCTTTCAATGCCAGTATATCTACCTACTTCAATTTCGAGATTATGTGCTGATATTCTAAATTTAGTGTATAGCTCTCTTTGTTTACTATTAGTCAAAATATCTAGATATTTTTCATAACAAAAATCGACTTTAAATTGTTTATAGTATTCAAGTTTAGCTACATTACGAATCTCCATTTGCCAGTTTTGGATATATTGATCGCGTAGTCTTTGTTTCAAAATACAAAAATAGTTACAGGAAGAGTCAAAATTTGACCATATATCACATAAACCTAGACTATCAAGTAAATTTTTAATTTTATTTGACCAAGAATTTGCGTTCTGGGAATTACATTGCTCTCTAAAAAGTGTATACATAGGCATGTGTTGATTACTCATTATTTTTAATATAATCAATTGACAGTATTTTTTTCTGAGAAAGAAGTGTTATAAATCAATGGCAGTAAGGTTTGCGCCAAGGATTGCTTCGAATGCTCATATTGCAACTTTAGTATAACATAGACTATTAAATTTGAAAGATTTTCTCAAGCATTGTCTTAGAAATTTCCTTTATATACAATGCAGTTGTGTCCATTAATATGAAATAAAGGAAGTTTAATCGCTATCTATAACTTAAAATGTACTTTATGATTTTATTTATATATCCACAGTAAAGCTTTTGCTTAATGCCTATACCCATTTACATGTGTACGCCAATATTTAAACTTTTCTCAACGCGCTCTCATATATTTGGGACACCATTTTCTATTTATAAAGACAACAATCTTCATCGCAGTATTGTTTTCGTTTCCGGCAAATTAAATATTGTGAGTATATATAAGTATATAAGGAAGTATGTTTTCATCTCTTTATGTACAACATACACTTAGCGATTTGTTTTTCCTTGTGTTTTTTATGATTAAATTTTGCAAAATTCATTGTGAAAATGCTGGAAAATAGTACATATTCAGTTTATTGGCCGAAATTAAACGGCATGAAAAGGGACAAAATAACAAGGTATCGTGCATCGTTTGGACCGAAATCTTTTATGGAAGGGGAACATTTGATTGTTTTTAAGGTAATTTTCTATACGACATTAAAGCGTTAGTTCTGAGTGCAATATTTGTAGCATCTGAGACTTAAACAAAAGTTATTGTCTGTGGCGTGTTCGCATGTTGTTTAGCTTTAATGTATAATACATATACATTTTTTTCATCATCATATTTCAATGCTGTTGACAAATAACGACAAAGTACTAGATATTCAATTTGCAATGAAAAAAGTATATAGAAGCTTAAACAATTGTGAGTTGCAAAAGGACTAAATTTACTAGGGTTTCTGACATGATTTGACTGGAGTTAATTTTTCAAGATGTAATGTTCGATTTGATGTAAGTTTGGACCTATAACTTGTATGCAAAATTTCAGATCGTTTGTTCAATCCGTTTATCCAGAATAATTATTCTAATTGTGAAAAAAAAACGAACCAAAATTTATAAGCGGTGCGGCGCTTTTCATTAGAATAGCACAAAAATAGGATTTTCAATTAATTTCTGGACATATTTCTTAATTATCTTGTGCTTATCTCGAGTGCCCAAGTTGATCTATGTAAAAGCTTCAAATTTTATGTTTTATGATTTTTAACCTCATTTGAGTTCCTTTTAAAAGGCATCAAAAAGCAAGGTTTTATATGGCTTATAAAACATAAACCATACTATCAATTTTAGATAATTTTAATTGCAAAATATGTAATGTCTGTCGTTAATGAAATCTAAATTTGAGATTAACAGGTTACAGAGTTTTATGGTTGACATCAAAAGTCATCTTATGTACAGTACATGTATTTATTTTTTTACTATGTTTTTATATATTTCGGCTCAGGATTTTAAATTGTCTGCTAATTATCTTTTTACAATTTTAGTAATGTGTTTTAAATCCTAGCTGTAAACAAGAGTGTCATTAACTGAAGATTTGACTGTGATATACATTTTTATGATAGATAGATAGATAGATAGATAGATAGATAGATAGATAGATAGATAGATAGATAGATAGATAGATAGATAGATTTCGGCATAGGAAGCATATACATAGTTGACAACATAACATAGGATAAAATAATGAGCATTATTAAATACTATATCACATACGAGAAAACTATGACATGCTCACCAACACCAATGATAACACAAAAAAGGGCAAACAAGCTCTTATTTCCATTGTGGTCCTTTGTATTAGTACTTTTAAACATGATTATATTTAGGTCTGCCTCTCTATATCATGCCGCCAATACAAAGGACCACAATGAAAATAAGAGCTTTTTTGCCCTTTTTTGTGTTATCCTTGGGGTTGGTGAGCATGTCATAGTTTTCTCGTATGTGATATAGTATTTAATAATGCTCATTATTTTATCCTATGATATGTTGTCAACTATGTATATGCTTCCTATGCGGAAATAAATCTATCTATCTATCTATCTATCTATCTATCTATCTATCTATCTATCTATCTATCTATCTATAAATTGTCTATCATATTTCAGGGCAAGGCGTTTAGTCATGAAGATTATATTCCGAGGCCTGTTGTTGTAAAGGGTATGAGGTACTTCTGTGGAAATAAAGATGACTTTGAAATGTATAAACTTTGCAACGAACAAAGCCGGAAAATAGCCATTCAATTCAATAAGCTGTCCACAACCTTTTCTAGCAAGGTAAATCTATATTTTACGAATTATTTCAACAAATTTCTAATAAGTGATTGTTGTTAAAGATTAAATATTTAAGATTGATATTGTTTATTTCAAAACGTTATGCACAATTCATGCCATAGAAGCATTTCTTTAAAATGGCAATATACATATCCATTCAAAGTTAAAAGGATTTACAATATTTTATGTACGAGAAATGCTAACATTAGACATTTAATAAAAATTATAATTGGAAATCACATAGTTTAATCTTTTAAAAATGCATGTACATTTCAGCTACGTTTTGTTGTCCCTGCTGTTACACAAATTGACACTAGATCTGGCGTAACCTTCGGCAAGAAGTTTAAGAAAGATGAATCTGTGGCCTTTGAGGAAAAACTTGAAGGAAATTTTACCACTTTTATTGACAAGAGGGGAAATACCTATTGTTTGATTTTGGAGGCATTCAGCCACTTTTCTTTTGTCATTTCGGAAGGAAATTTTGTAATTTGTGGTCTGAAAGGTGTTTATAGAAAGGACAAATCAGAATTCATCCTAACCAACCCGACAATACATTCGAGAGAAGGTAAATTTGGTCCGAAAGACAAGCGAGATCCGGGAATAAGAGATGTTACGGATAACCATACTTGCAATAAGTTTTGCCAAATGTTTTTAAATAAACCATCAAAAATTACCAATGGACCAGACGAGATTTGAATGAATCAATTACAGCTTAAATCTTCATAGTAAGAGGTTTTATCTTAATATGGAATGTTATTTTCCACCAGTACCCACAGGAGGGTAATCATCATACATCAGTGAAGAAGTTATGCACACTGTTGAAAAGCCTGAAAACTTCATTTTGTACATAAAATGTAGTCAAGTGCTAAAAACATCATACTGATTAATATGCACACATGGGCAGTCTTTGAAAAGAGACAAATCGCATTTAACTAATCACCTATGTATAATCATCTTGTTGGTTTGGCTAGCGTTAAAGTTTAGACGGTGTTTAAGAGGGAGATGTCTGAGTAGACAGTGGTATTAAGTTAGATGAAGCTAGTTTGGGAGGTGAGACATAGTCGTGGCTATGAGAAAAGAGAAACGAAACAATTTCTTCATGATATTTTATTTTCTTTTTTCCAAAGGACATTGGCGGATTATTTCAGTTGAAAAAGGTGCAGTTGTTTCAGGAGAAACACATTGTTTTCACAAATTATATACATGTACTTATCTTATCAAATAGCACACAGTATTGTTAAGCTTTATAGAGTTTGGAAAGAAATATAATGAATGAAAACTATACATTTCTCCTTAATTACTCATACCTTTTTATACCTTTATAATATAGTAATTGACCCGTTCGTTCTTCCGTGTACGAGGTCCCTAAACTTGCAAGTTGGATATATCTGAAGTTCTACCTCAATCTGACTAAAGATTGAACCTTCTTATGTTTACAGTCCGATTGGTTCTGCTTATTACCAATGGCTTCATAATTTATTATGTAGACAAAGTACACGATATTTCTAAGTTATTTTACTGTGTCATTCAATTTTCCCAATTATATCCTTTCTATTACTTTGAAAATAAGAGCCTGGTTTGGTTAACATATTCGTCATAAATTTGATTAATTTTTGAATATTTTTAACTTCATCAAATATTAATGACGTGCAAACATTGTTATAAAAAACTGTCAAAATCAGTCAGTAATCGTACAAAACATGTAAATTTTTACTTAAATCTTTAATCGTTTTACATTTCGTAATATCTACTCTAAGAACATTTTTCTCAAGTTGTTTTCCCCTTGAAATACTTTGGCTCATCTTGAGTCATTCAGCTTTTGTTATTGGCCCCCTTGACGAACTTTATAAAGATATTCTATAATGAAATTTAAAGAAAATGACACTTCAAGTGTTACAATTAATGATCATACCGGGCTTTCAAAAGCAATATTCTGAATGTATAAATAGCGCCTGTCTAGCCGTTTGAAATAAAGATAGAAAATAAGAAGTAGTTATTAATGACTAAGTTCATATAACTGTTTATATTTCACTTTTATGAACCGGATATTATCAACAATTATTGTAAAAGCAGCGGATATATTGAAATATAATAATTAGAAGTACACACAAATGTAATTATTTTTTAAATATACATCTTGACTTTATATACTTCTTTGATTACACAGTGCGCCCTAATTCATTCACTTGACAAATCACCCACGACAGAAATTGCTTGACAACCAAACTATTTGTTATCCCATGTTTTCAAAGTTTTATATTTAGTACAAGTTGACAAATGTTATTTAAAGTATCGAATCATTGGTTTTAGGTTATGTTTAGCAACCTAAAAATGTCATTTAATTTTACGGCTTTAACTGCAATATTTGGTATTTCTGACAATAAATCAAAAAAGTAAAAATCATACTAGAGATATGCCGACTGAACGATCGCGAATCACTAACCTAAATATACAATGATATCTTGTAACATTTTTTCCTATTCCAAATATGGCAATTTTCCTGTTATCACAGATGTTTATTTTAAAAAATTACGCACAAAAAGTCGGCAGTATTTTTAAAATGAGATTTTGTGCGAGGTCATGGCAATATAATATTATACCGTTCTAAAAATACATTTTTCCTATTATATTAAAAACATGGTAATGTTCCTGTAACCCCGGAAGTTGTTTTTTTAAATTGTTTTTTGTTGTTATAAATGACGTACGAAAGTCAATGAGAATTCTAGTGTGTGTGCGTGTGCGTTGGTGTGTTGGTGTGTGTGTGTGTGTGTGCGTGTGTGCGTGCGTGCTTGCGTGCGTGCGTGCGTGCGTGCGTATGTGTGTGTATTCCCGTTTATCTATACTGGCCATCGGTTGCCCATATGGCCGAGTCCTCCAGAAGATTAGTTGTAATTTCAGATTCTTGGAGGATAGTGCAATGATCCACTTCCAGAAGCTTCTCCTGGTTCTTTAGCGTGCCAAGTGTTTAAGCACACATACACAGGACCTCGTTTTAAAGTCTCATCCGAAAGACTGATTAGTAATTTTAGTTGGGCAGCCCGGGAATCGAATCCACAATGTCGAGATTTCAAGTCTCGAGCTCTAACCGATTGTGCTATGCAGGCTGGCAGAATTCTAGAGAGGACATGACAACGATTTATATACAAAAAATGCACAACATGTGTTCTCTTGCTCAAATATGCATTGACTTAAGACATTTAATAATAATAATAATAATACACATATGGTTTTATGTTTATTTGCCCTGACGATTATAGAAACCGGTAAGAAATAAATTAAATTGAGAAAATCCAGTTAATTTCAGTTATTTTTTTATATATTTTTTTTCTTGTTCCGGCACTTTTTATCATTTTACACATTTATATATAAAAAGAAAAGAAAAAGGAAAAGATGGTTCAGATAATTGAGTATCTTATAAGAAACTATAAAAGCATACCAAAAAAAAAAAAAAAAAAATGAAAAAGATTTTTAGAAATAAAATAAAAGTTTTTGTATACGGACAATCTAATCGTTCGATATTTACGATGACGAAGGACTGGCTGGGATTCTGTTCATTACTGGTGCGAACATTTTGCGCATACGTAATTTGCCTCATTTTAAGCACTTGTTTTCCATTAAACTATTTTCAACAAATGTTCTACGTTTTCTTTCTGTTTAAAATCATGTGAATTGTACTTCATACTTTAAACGAGCCGTCAAGACTTTTTATCACCCAGATAAAATGCTTTGTCATTTATTTACAAAAGAAAACCAATCATGATATCTTATAAACACATAATTTCCTGTACGTATTGTTAAATTAAAACGAAACTTAAAACCACACAAATACCCACCGAGATGTTAATAAAATAATTTAACAAACAGTCGATGGAGAATGTTCTAAATTAATGAGCACTTGTTCAAATTCTCTTTATTCATGAACAAATAAAGTTGAGAGAAATATTTAATTAATTCACTTTAATTCACGAAGGCTGATTGAAAAGAAATAAACTTTACATAGCTGGGAGACTTATTGTTTTATTGTCCTAATCAAACACTTACACTGCACCGTTACACTCATTCAGGCAATATTGCAGAGATACTTAGTTCTCGTTGTTTTACGTTCAACCATGATGTTATTCAAAGCCGGGACAAAGTATGTCCCGACATGAAGTGGAAAGAAATATTTTACGAATGGGAAACACCTAATAAAGCTCTTCAGTACATGATTCAAAACTAAATGATCCGTCTTTGTAAAATGATAGTTTTGCTGCCCTACTTCGCAATAAATGCAGATAACTGTATACGTGAAAATAAGTTCGTATATGACAAAATATCGTTAAAGTATAGATTATGTGTATTTTCGACTGATTTAAAGTGTGATGTTTAACCGGGGAAAATTAAAAAAAGTAATGTTTCTGAATGTCACATAATTTCATTGGAATAGTATATTAAGAGTTTCGATTGGTTATTATAAATAATTTATTTGATAGTAAAAGGTTATTACGGTCTCTCCGCCTTTTAAATACTTTACAGCATTCTGCTATAGGAGGATAGGGAGTTTATGACCTACGTAATTGTCAACAAGTCTAAACGAAACAATTTGATTTTGAAGTTGAAAGTATATCCCTGTGTAACAACGGCCCAGTGAAAGCCATGCTGAAACCGAGGTAAATGACATTTGGCCACCGGTATAGAGCCGACTTTACTATATTAATAGCCATTTTTTGTATATTGGTACTAAAATTCCTATAACTTTAAATGGTCTGTAAAAACAAAGCTTGACAAAGTCATTACCTAATTGTAACAAGTGAAAGGTGTTCAGCTACAAAGGACAAATAACAGGTCCAAGTAGCTCTTATGAGCCATGTTTGTCCAGCGCCGCCATTCAAACCATCAATCGCTTTTAGAAAATTAGCATTCTTTCATACTCTACAGAGAATCGTTTTGGATAGGGTCATTTCTTTCCCTCTCTCGTTTTAAATGTTGAAATAACCTTTAGAAGTTTAGATTGTTTTGGTTAAATATCTACTTCTGAGAACCAAATTTGTTTTGTTTAAATATATTGATAAAACTTACTCGTGTGACAAAACAACATAAGAAAGTTGACAATTTCTTCTAAAAAAATAAAGATTTGAATAATAAAAAATTTAGAACACAATTGTTTTGATGTATAATAACTTTATTTAGATATGGAGTGAAAAAATATCATATTTTTATTTTTTCCCAATAACTATTATTTCTAAACACTTTCGACACTCGACATTAATAGCATATGACTAAATGCTCGATTAGAACATACACGAATAGAACGTGCATTTAATTAAATTCTGCATCTCGAATTTAACGGGCTTCATGATTTTTTATTTGAATTAAGCCTTTGCGCTGCGTACATTATGTGATTATTTAAAAGTGAAAATGATTCTAGAAATGGTTGAATCTAACAGGAGCATTGAAATAGAAAAAATGGGGGTGGGGGTATGGGATTACAGATTCTGTGTTTTTAAGTTTGAACATCGGAGATAATGGGTGATGCAACATTTGTAACGCCCCCCACCCCCACCCCCCAGCACCGACGTAAACAGTACAGGACATTATTTTACGGCTGCATTACACCAGTCCTACTATTGTGAGAAAAAAATATCATCAAATGTAAAAAGGTTCGCAAGTGCACAAATTGCAGTTAATTTTACTGTAACATTATGACATTTCGATATTTTTTCAAAAAGCGATTGAAAAAAAGAAACGCTACATTTTCAGATCATTCTTTTTATTAATCATTATTGGTTTATCAGCAATAAATATCGAAAGTGAACAGATATGTTTTATTTGTGATATTTATGTAGTTTTAAGCTGTCGAAAACAACAAAAATTAATGCAAAATATATATTAAGTAAGAAATCATGCACGTGCAATGTAATGCATATGACTGACGCTGATATTATATCTATCCTCGGTAATTATAAACCGCGACAAGGAATACATATTGAGGGAAAGCACAACTGGTAAAATTATATGAAACTTAATCTTTTCCCTTTAGATATCGTTATTTGTGCATTATCTAATGGTTTATTTTTGTAGTTCGAAATGGTATACATTTTTTTCCCGTATTAAAAAGATAAAAGCCCTATCATGTTAAGAATTACAATGAATATGTCAAATATGCAAATATGCATAGCTTATCAAATAACAAAATTACCTCTTATCATTTTAATTACTTTCCTTATCCTTTTTTATTTCTATAAATATAATTTTACCTGCATAACGAGAAAACTTCTTTCAAAAAGACATGACTTGTTGATTTAAATAGATTTTTTGTAAAACGCAGTGAAATAATTAGTTGTCATTTGTAATTTATTTTCATAAAATCAAGAGGTTTAGAGTAATATATAAATTGACAACTGCATAAAAATAATTTTCCAGTTTTCAGAGTGATGTATATCTACTAAAACATTATATTTTCAGGTCAAGCATTTTAGTTTTTGAAACATCAAATAATAATTATTATAAAAAAATGGCATAGTGTAAAGCAAGCATATATATCCGGGCTCCTAGGCGTTGGTTATATGGCTAAAATGCCGTTAATATATGGCCATATAACTTGTCAAAGGTTTTTTTAACCAATTTAAAGAAATAATGCAAAAATGCTGTCTGTCATTAAGATGGAAATTTAATCATTATTTTGCATTAGTGTACATGTATATAGAAAATAAAAACGTCACTACTAAGTATTATCCAACGAAAATCGATGTTTCAAACGTGCAGTATTATAAATCATTATTTTTTCTTTTGTCGGTTGCTTATGTTTGCCTTCAGAAACAATTATTTTGATAAAAAAGATTGAAAATTTATTGCTGGGTTGTCATATTTCATGACCGGAATGACCTGGGGTAAAATGAGACCGGATTACTTTATTCTTGAAAGAATTAAATGGTTTAATAAAAAAAGATAAGCGTTTATTTATCTACTTCTTTCTAAAACATTAATAAAGATTTTGACTCCACAAGAAAATGTTCAAGTAATTTATCCAATTTTTAAGTACTTTGTATCTTATTTATTTCAAGGTTTATCCCTTTTTCTGTATGAAGATTGTCCAGTAATTCAATATTCAATACAACCGCAAAAAACTATTACATTATTCTATTTTAAGAACCATGAGCTGTATGTATTTACAGATATAATATACGTATATTTCGCAAATCACTTGTGATACACTCTGGTTGCTCCTGTCCCATTTTGATAACAACTGAACAAACAAGAGGGGGGAAAAGAAGAAAGATAACACATACCATGTTATGATTTTTTTCTCTGTTAATCGCCTTTGGTACAAACAAAACTTTTATACTGTTTTTTTTCAGAATAGTTTTCCTTGAATTAACAATGGATAGGTTCAGTGTCAACGGAGGACACGTTCATTACATAAATATATTGATTTTTATGGGTTTTATTTACTTATTTATTTTTATTTTTTGGTCGCACCAATTATGTCATGAAGTGTAATAGGTGGTCCACTCAGAGGGGAAAATATAATTTTGAAGTGAATTGAACGAACATAACTGAGATTTGATATTGTTTTTTTTATTTCTGTAAAACATACATGTACAAATCAAGAAATGAGCATATAGAAATAACAATACAGATAAAAATTAAATTATTTTTAAATTAAAGCATGTAGTTGCATGTACATATATTTGTATAGGCGGGGGATGAACGATAATGTATATATCGAACACAATATGTTGTAAATTAAATAATTGTTAAATACATTAGGAAAAAATAGGATTTCTATTCAATGTCAAAAGGTTACATTGAATAAAAAGAAGATATTGTTTGTATACAGAAAGAACAACAACTGTACACTCATGCTAGTTAATGTGGAGAACCGATCTCTTACTTTTGTTCAGTTATAGGGGATTGTTTTTGCTAAATATTCGAAAGCAAGGTCCCTTTCTATCGCCCCCTACCTACCATCCAACCACTGCACCCAGACTAAAATGGATGCGACTACACTCATTGCCAAGAATGCATAGATTTACACAATATATGTACATTTGCATTTCATATATTCTTACTACGAGATCACGTAAGTCAATTTTAAATCTTGAGATCAAGCTCAAAACTGAGAAACATAACATTGACCGGAGATTGCAGAAGATGTCACGTGTTACCATCGCACGTGGTGTAAGAAGGCGGGCCAAATCTGTCCGACAATGAATATTCTGGCGGACGAACAGGTTCTCTGTCACAGTTGTGACGTTCAATGAGCGCGTGTTTCTCGTTGGTAAATACATCTTCATTGTTTACCTCACTTTGTTTAGAATTTTCATCGTTTAATTTCTTACTCCCATGAATGTTGACTGGTTTTGCAAAGCTTTGGCAAAATGCATTGCAGGTGTGGTTCACGAAAAAGGTATTAATCCCTTCGTCACGTTTGTCCTTATCGCCATAGCGACCGTCACGTGAGTGAATTGTGGGATTGCTCAGTTTGTACTCATCACCTTTTGCAATACCTTTAAGGTTACAAACCACTAAATTTCCTTCGGATTCGTGGTATGTGAAATGACAAAAGGCGTCTAAAACATCAGGGCCATTACCGGTTGTATGTCCACTTGAATTGACAAATGTTTTGAAATCACCGTTTAGAAATTCTTCAAATAGCACAACTTCGTCTTCCCCGAATGTTTTATCAAAACGCATGAGAATTCGCATGAATAGCATAACATATGACGTAGTGTCCATGACCACATCTATTGGTTTCATTACGTTAATCTGTAAATAAAGAGTTTTACGTTCAATTTCCACCTGACAGAAATTATAACGCCGTATATTTTTAATTTCAATTTAATATTTTATAAACAAATCATATTTAAATTATATTTGATCGGACGCAATTGTTAATAAGTTTGGTATTATAATCTAAGTTTGGTTTTCATTGGATAATAACAATAACAATAATAATAATAAGTAGGGATGGCAACGAGTAACCGGTTAACCGAGTACTCGATCGAACGTCCGAATATCGGTTAACAAAATTGATATTCGATTACTCGGAAAAAATGTATAATTTCTATTTTATTTGCTATTTAGACAGTTTGGTGTATCCAATTAGTTCAGAAATTCAGAGATGTGCATATACCTTCATAAATACCTGTTAAATGCAATCACAACTTCCTTGCATAGGTGCGAAAATGATACTATAAATTTAATGAGGCGATCAACAGTTTGACACGCGCACATGTGTCGCTTACGTCATCCGGCCTCTTATGATATTTAGTAACCTTTAATTTTGTAACACAGCGCAGTTTGTACCCGAATCTTGTTTAAACGTAACATTTTTGAAAACAACAAAGGGCCGTATTGCTATTATGATATAATAATTAAAGTAGTATTTAGATCATTGGAAATCGTCCGAGTAACCGAGTACTCGATCGGAAAAATGACCGAGTACTCGAGTATTGATTTTGGTATTCGTTGCCATCCTTAATAATAAGAATAATAATAATAAGAAGAAGAAGAAGTAACAACCAAAAACAAAACCCACAACCGCCAACAGAACAGCAAAAACTTAACAGTTTTTAGGAGACGTTGTAATACATATTAAAAATCTAGTAGACCTACTTTATTGCCTTACCTTTTGTGTAAAAAATGTTCCATATTTGAATATTTTTAATTAAATGGCCGGTTTATACGGAACCTCTTTCGTTGAGTTCTGCTGTATATTTAATTTTGTTTTGTTGAACCCATGATGCATAAATATGTCTAACCTTTGTATCGCATGTCTTCTTTGCTAATATTTTGTTGAATGTTGCCGCCATTCTCCTTGTGACGTCACAGCGTTCTTTGTATGGTATCCAATCACTTGCTGTGCCTTCCCGATGCCGAAACGCCTTAAGAACAACCATAGTACCGTTGGTATAGTAAATCCTGTGATAAGCCATTCCCTGGGGAAAAAAACAATCGTGAAAATAGAATTAAGACTTTAAATCATTCTGTTAATACATTTAAAGTTTTAAAGAAACACATTTTTCTGAAACTCCTTTTCTATATATCATATGAATGTTTATTGTCATAACAACATCTGTCTAATCAATATGATAATGAAAACAAAAACAAACGTAAAAAGAACACACCCACGCACATTCACACGCTTACACCTACATACACGCAAGCACGAACGAACGCACGTACGTATTCGTGCACTCACAATCCTTAAACAGCCTACCTTAAAACCATAACATGTTTTCCCTGTCCATTCAGGGTAAAGTTCAAATGTTACCCAGTGAGTCAAGTTATGCTTCCAAGGTCTTGAAGATAGTGTCGTATTGGTCGTTCCCATCATGTACTTTATTATCTGTGGTAGTTTATGTATGTTGATGTCTGGAGTAAAAAAAAATCTTAAATAAAATCAAACACATATCATAGCACTGATTAGTGATACCGGAAGTTTGTTAAAAGTTATGTCATAAAATTGTATCTTGATATAGTATATCCCAATGTAATAATGGCGGAAAGAAATAGATTTTGCTTTGGCTTGTCTAAAAAAATATAATAAAAACAATAATAATAACAATAGCAATAATAATAATAATAATAATCATAATAAATAATTATAATAAATAAATAAATAAATAAATAAATAAATAACAATGGATGAATGAAAGAATGAATAAATGGATAGATCAATCAATCAATCAATCAATCAATCAATCAATTAGTTCGTCCGTTTGTTCGTTCGTTCATTCATTCATTCATTCATTCATTCATTCATCATCATTCATTTTTTGAAATAATAATAAAACTATACAGACATACTTTTAAAATCCGAAAAAGTATTCTGTTTTCAAACTGAGAAATCGATAAGTATTTTTATTTTCAAAATCCACTCACATTAAGAATATATATTTCTACTGTCACACAAAAACACACATTTCACGTAATCAAAATAACTAAAACTCTGCCTGTATTACTTATACACCGTTGTCAAATTTTAATCTTTTTCTTTCTTACTTTAATTTTATTTTTCTCATACTAATGTACCTGAGAGGGTGCTCTACTGCAGATAAATTTTATAATTTTTTGTACTATATACATGTAGTATGTTTATGATGTATAAATATAGACTTTATTCGAAATTTGGAAAACCACCAAATCATCGGAAAGTTTTGACATCCCGGGTCAAAGTTCAGCAATCGCAAGTTTCATGCTTACGCACGTTCACCGACTTTACAGATATTACCCCTAGAGTAATGAGAAATTTAAATAGGGTTTAAAAAGAGAATATTAATAATACGAGATAAGCAAATAGGTTATTGTTCGGAAGTAAAATATGAAATGTACCCTAGTTAAAAAACACAATGATATACAAAATATATTGATTGAACAGACTGATGGGGGGGGGGGTCTTTGGTCGAGAGTGGTTAAGATCGTTGCCTAAAAACGCTATCGGTTCGAATCCCCTGCTACTCACGAAACGTCGCTGGTTCTACTCAGTGACTGGTGCCTGAAATAAGTCTGAGGTTTTCCTCCACCAGTTAAGCTCGTCATATGACCATTACAATGTTTTAAAGTCTAAAACCCCACACCCCTTCAGCCCATCTCCCCCATTCCGAAAAAAACTGACTAATGAGTTTATATATAAAATCTACCTTCAGTATCTCGTATCCAGAAACCGTGTAATTGCCCCTGAGCAATGGTTTTCCTGGAACAATACTCTATACAATTTTTTTTTTAATACTTGTATCTAAGAATTTTACTAGTCCGACAAAGTATGAATTATTCCACTAAATTTAACAGATTTGTTTCAATCTGTTTAAAACTGTTTGCAAACTCTGAATTTCAACATTTTTATGCACATCAAAATCATGAAACAAAATATCGAGATGAATGAACAAGAAGATTCCTGGTCATAATAAACAATTTTAGAAATGTAATTTTATTCTTAGGTAAACTGTTAACTGCTTTCCTCTATATACACGTGATTATTCTCATTCTCTTAACGTTTCATGCTATTTCCAAATCCTAACATGTACTCTAATATAAAGCAAGCGTCTCGAGATGGATTGAACTCATAACCAACCATATCGTAAAGTGTATATTTCCACGAATTTAGAGCATATTCGTTTTGGCACTGCACGTTTTATACCCCGTTTATAGTCCTCTAAAACTTAAACAACACTAAAGTTCAGTGCAAAATTTACAGCGAGTTTCGCTTGTGATTTGGTTTTATTTTAGAATAAGGGTTTTATGAAGAAGCTAGACATACAAAAATAAAAATTTTGTTATCTTTAAGAATGCTTTCACGTAATTTATTACCTTATTAAGGGCTGTTTTTTATTACTGATAACCTAATGTTCAAATAAAGATTAAAGTATAATCCACGTGAGCGTTAACCTACATGCTCATTGACGTGTTTTTTTCTCAGAAACGAAAATAAATGTTTGATATAAACCCATATGTATATATTTTGTACAAATTCAAGGTCAGTGTTTTAGTTATAGTTTCAAAATACAACTCGTGCCCTTTGGTGACATTACGCTTCATTTAATATATTTTTATTTAACAATATAATGAGATTATTCCTTTTATAGCTCTATATAGAACAACAAAATATCCGCAGCATTTAATTATTGTAACTGACGTAAAACAATTAATAAGCGGGAGATTCTTAATGGAATAGTTAACTGTTGTTATTGTTTTCTGGTGTTTTGTTTTTCTATAAATTGTTTAGAAGGCCACATCTAAAATTAAGATATGTTATTTGTTTTCCACGACGAAATATCTTCATGTGTTACCTTTTTTAAATAAAGATATTATTATTATTATTATTAGTGTTATTATTATTATTCCTGGAAACTAGCCGGTACTAGACAATGGGTGTAAAGTTACTTGCTCAAGGAACACTGAAAGGGTTTGAACAAGCGCGACCAGCAATCCTTAGATTAATAGTGTTATTTCGCTTTGTAACGACAATATTGCGTGATCTCGCTTTAAAGTTACAGCTTGCTTAATATTCCTTACAAGTTGGGGAATCACCAAAAACCTGAAACACGATATTTTCAGAATCGATGAATAATATGCGAGGTTTTCCACGAAATTGCTAAATTCCGGTTATCTCAAGTCGATAGTTTATGTTTTACAAATGACCTTGAAAATAAAAGGCATGACCGTGTATCTGACATAATATACGTTTTTTGTGCCATTTATAATCCCGAAACTGCGCTATCTTATCACCGTCGTCGGCATTGCTGGGTTTGTTTATTTAGAGATTTTTTAACCGTTTTTTTTTTCTCTCTTAGCGCTTTCAGGAAAATGGTAGACATTTTGACTTAAAGCTGCATGCTACCAGACGAGCCCAACAAATTCAAGAAGTCAGTTTTGTAAAAAAAATGTACCAAGATTTGAAGGAAAGTAAAAATATAGACAAATTAAGAAATAATTTACATGATTTACGAAATTAAAGATTGATCTTGTAGTATTCATCACCACATTTCTACTGCGTGACTCAGGCATGCAGTTAGAGCTACTTTTACATAGTCTGACTTTTTTGTTATTTTTATATATTGTTTGTGTCATTTTCAAATGTATAAATAACTTTTTTTTGTTCTCTTGAAAGATATTTAACTTTTAAATACATTAAAAAACATTCATGAAAATAAGCATGAATCTGGAGGCATACTTGACTCGACTTGAAAAGCTTGAACATTATAGACTGTTAATAATATCAAAAGAAAATTTAAGTTTGCTAACTGCACCATAGGGAACATGTTACATTATCGCGCTTTAAGAAACGTAACTTCTTGTAGTATGGACATCTTGAAAATTCAATACTTAAACCAGAAAGCGTAATACTGGAACACGTTCCCTACTGTGAACTGCTTCGAGCCTGGCCAGACTGCACAAATGTTCGGATTGGTCTGGCTCTATTCTGGTGGAAAGGCTAATCACTCTCAGAACTGATTAAAAATTTTGTAGAAATTATCTACGGCCTTCGTGGTCAATTCCTACGCATCAAAAATCCAAACCGGTGTTAAATAGCCGATATACACCTCTCAGGCCGATGTTATTTCACAGACCTCAGCAAGAAAAAGGGATAAAAGTGATGTTTTTCCTTTAATCAAAGTAGACTGATATTTTTCATGAAGAAATCGGTTATAAATTGTATTTATATTCTAAATAGTGAATCGATATTCTATCGATTGTTGAATATCGATGATGTATCGATATCGCGATACTTATTGACAGCAGGTTATGGGGTAAAATAAATAAAATAGTCATTGAAACATGTTCAAACATTTTGTGGTTACTTGTCATGTTGTGTCTTCCAAGTACTTTCATTTTGTTGTCTTGGTGATTTATCTCTGTTCAACAGATTTTAGATCATTTATCTTATTCTGTCGCGTAAGGATATTTTATCTTTATGGCCTTTTTCGTAACTTTTTCGTAACGTTTTTAGTGCTTTCGTTTTACACCATTGGTGATTTATTATTCACAATTGTTTACTGAAACCATATAACGGCTGTTTTCTCCTTTGATTTATTTCTAAACTCTAAAACTTTATATTTTAAAAATGCATATTTATATAACAAATGACATGAATTTTTAAGGGGGAGCGATGGCTTAGTGGTTAAGGTTTCTGCTCCGCAACCCAGGGATCATGGATTCGAGCCCTAACCGGACCATATTTTTTTCCAAATGACACCAGTACTGGTTGGTTCCAGGAGGCGGATTGGAAAGTGATTGATTAAGATAAGTTGCAAGAACTTGTTACGCAGTCAAGCTTAAATAAATATTTTCAAACCAATTTTAAAAAACTTAAAAAAAGAAAGAAGATTAGTATCTATATTTCTGTTGTTTATTAAAATGACGCCAAACCATCTCAGTTGTTTAACCTATATTCAGAATATTCCTACCTAGTATATATGTGCATTGTGAATGCAAGTGACGTAAGGGGTATTTTTCATTTGAGTTATTTAAGGTACAATTTCATAATGATGACTTTATTATACTATAACTATGCTCTTTCCGTATATCTAAAATCGCACACTCTGCAAGTGCCCACCTTTAGCACCATTTGTACTGCGCTTTCAAATCAGATGTGCGATTTTCGGTTCACCTATTGAACAAGATCAAGGCAGACAGTCCTCTTTGCTGATGATTTAGATAATTTCTATAAAATATTTTTCAAAATGAAAACCGTAGCTAAACCTTTTATTTCTACTGTTGTAATGTGTGGATTTTTTTATTTCTTAAGAATATATGATTTGAGTGTAAAATACAAATACTGCGAAAAACAGGTGTAACGTGATAAAGATTTCTCATTTTAAATTTCAAAGGCATTTTACCTTTAAAGTTTGATAAAATTATTCTTGAGTTAACTTCCGACAGTTTCATGCCAAGAGTATATATATCAACAATGATCCATACTTTTTGTCCGGTGTAGCAGGTGTGCACATGGTGATACAGGTGTGCGTGTTAACTTTACTACGTTAGATTAGTGCTTGCACTGTGCTTGCCACTTTTAAGCACAAATTCGAAATGTATTTGAAAATCATCTTGTTGCATATTTGATCAAAAAGCAAAGAAGTTTATTAACTTGTAGGGGGCGAAGTGTCAAACTGTCTGGCAGCCAGTATAAAGCTGTGTATAAAGTAGTAACAAGAGCCCATCTGAGGCAAATTATGACAAAAAATATGCCTCCAAGATAGAGAGCAAATTTGAGCCGTGTCACGACAAAACCAACATAGTGGGTTTTGCGACCAGCATGAATCCAGACCAGCCTGCGCATCCGCGCAGTCTGATCAGGATCCATGGTGTTCGCTATCAGTTTCTCTACTTGTTATAGGGTTTGTAAGCGAACAGCATGGATCCTGATCAGACTGCGCGGATGCGCAGGCTGGTCTGGATCCATACTGGTCGCAAACGCACTATGTTGGTTTTGTCGTGACGCGGCTCATTTATTGTTATAAATAGCACAAATGATGACTTTTGTTTCGCCGAATGTACAGAGTCTAATTATTTTTAAGGCAACAGATTGTTTGCATATAAAGAAGCATAGATTTGTCTATAATAAATTGATTGCAGAGAAAATCAAACATACATGTATGCTAAATCTAAACATTATCATTGTAAGCCTTCAAACGTTTTGCTTAGAAAACAAATAATTTCGCTGGAAATTTGCTTAAAAGGGGACATAACTCTTTCAATAATATGTTGATTGCAATGAAAATCTAATTTAACCTGTCGTTTGATTTACATACATGCGTACTCACATGTCATACACAAACACTATCGTTAAAATCCTTTGAAAGTTATCATGCGAAAGCCACCCATGTAACAATTATACATTGATTGCAGAAAAAATATGATATTATCGTGTGTTTTGCTATAACATACTTAAATGAAAAGTATAAACACAATATTTTGAAATCGTGCGAAAACCAAATTGTCTACGGACGGACGGACAGGCGGTTGGACGTTCTCGATGAGTTATAATTTTTTTCTTTGATCCTCTTTTATCTCTAAGTAATGAACACGTGCAGCTAAAACAATGAGAGCCTTATGCTTAAAGGTTTTGAGTTGGTGTGCTCGTATCCCGGGTATGCCATACTTTCTCTGTGAATATGTAGTCGATTATATTTATAATAATAAATGTATGTAGGCTTTTTTTGCTCTCAAGATTTGGTATTTACACATTCTTTCGCGTCATTTGTTCACTATGGTTTACATACAGTACGGCACGTCCTCGTGGAGACCTAACTTTTCATTTCTTAACCGCCTAATTACTGTTTCTTTTAGTTTAAAATAACATCTTAGTTTCTTTTTCGCGTGTTGACAGCTTCTGGTTTATATGACCACTGATGAAAAAAATCGCACAAATAAATGACGTATAGTCACATGACGTTAACGTTAGTGTGTTCCTCTTTACGTTACGTGACGTATTGTTCGTCCTAAAAGGTACAAAACTACTTTGGACTGGTAAAAGAGAAACCAAGATAATATCGTTTTTCAACAGTTTATTGGCATTTTCTTTTTCTATATCCAATGGTTATCATGAAATACCCAGCTATGATATTGTAAATGACAAAAAATACAAACAAATATGATATGAAAATGTAGCAATAAAATATATGTTCCATAAAAATAGTACCCTTTATTTATATGTTCATTCTTATTAAGACTTTAGAGCATGCGTTATATAAGAGCACCCTTGATTATCTGAAATTAAGCTGGTCAATAGCAAGTTACTAGAATAAAGGCTTATGAGATAACTTCTTGATAAAGGGATGCGCAAACATTTGGCTGTAGAACACAGATTTGATAATAAATAATGCTTGCAAAAATGTCAAAAAAGTTAAACATTCAGTTAAAACAAAAGTGAAAATGTAATTTGGTTTTGTATGTTTCAAAAGCGTTACTACCGGTTTTGTTTACTCGCATGTCTATAAATATACACAAGAACACAGTACTGAAAATTAAAATTTATAGATAAGGTACTGCGTTACGCTTTTTCCATAAAAAGACTGACAAAAAATAAGTATGATATCATATTTGTTCTACATATATAAATGGGTTTGTGATATCTAAAAACAGATCATTCATGTGTGTGGGTTTTTTTAATCTTTCATTTAAAGAGGTTTGCTTATCGCTTATTTATACATTACCTTCAAACTTTTTATTTTCATTTCAGGTTTATGTTAACACTAAAGCTACAATATAATTTATAAAACCTTAACTATTTAACTACAAACAAAACACAACAAAAATAAATAATATTTAAATATTTTATCTATAACTAACCATAATAACTAACAGGCAACGGATATGCTAGATTCTTCACGGGGTTAATAAATACATGTAATAAATAATAAAAAGGTCAACAGCACATGCGAATATTATAAATAATGTATATATTTAATGAACTATATATGATAAATAAAAGTAAATATTAAAATTTGCCATTTAAAAAATTAATCTAATCACTTATAAGAAGATAGAAAAAAATCACAATAATGAATTTCATAGAAGAGTTTGTTATCTATATGTATTGTACAATGAAGTTTTAACGAAGTTTTATTTGTTTCAGTAAATATTATTTTAATCACATTTTACAGTTACATTCTGTAGTACACACACTTTATCTTACGTTTTGTATTGCATGTGAATTTCATTCAAATTTGCAAGAATGAAGTTTAATTCAACATAAAATGATGCATAATTATAGTATTGCTTATTGCAAAATAATTACGGAATTAAAGTTTTTTACTGACAATAAGCATGAATTGTAATCTAGAAACGCGAATAAAACTATGAGATCCATTATCCATTATGAGACGAATAGCAAAATAGATGGCCGAAAAAAAATCAATACAAATAAAACTTATACTAATAACAATAAAAAATATGTTTTATATAAAATTGTTCAAGCTGTAGTTAAATTGTAATAACTTCACCATCCCTTTGTTAACTTGATCATTTAAAGACAAAAAAACATAAAAGTAAAAAAAAAACACAAAAAAACCCCTGAAATATTGCACTTTGTCAGTAGAGGAATGTACATTTAAAGCCAGCTATGGGTATGAATATATCAAAACAGCATAGAAAATATAGTCCATGCAGTGAGCATGAGATTCGCGAGAAGGGAGATTACTCCTAATGAAAATTGTATTAGTCTATTTTATAGCGTCATGGTTTGTTTAGAATTCTAACAAACGATAATCTTTTAAGCTAAGATTCAAAGTGCCCTTAATTTTAAAATTGGTTTAAAAACAATTTAAAAATCTTATATCTACAAATACGGAGAGAGATAAGAAACGGACATTCGATATCGCAAATTCTCGGTCGTCACCGTTCTCTGCGATATGTCAGATTTAAAAGGGATGACGCCATATTTGTAGTAACATTGTTTTACAATCGTTTTAAAAACATTATTCTCCACTTTCAAAATAGTAAAAAGATACTTATGTGATTGAAAGATAGTAAACAAATATTCTAAATATTAATAAATGAGATAGGTATTTACTCTTTCTTCAAAATTCTCAGATTACAAAAATTACACTGATTAAAAAAGATATATTGTTTCAGAGACTTACGGCTCTCTTACAAAACGTATTCATATATATATATCAAAAACATGCTAACACTACATTCCAGGTATACCCTATTTTAGTCTTTAATTTATAAATAAAGTGAACACTAAACAATACAATAGATTAACGAAGGATATATATCTAACAAAGAAAAAAAAAACTAAAGGATTTCAATAAAATAACGCTTGTTTTGTAATAAGGTTTTGATTTTATCACATGTAGATATAACATGATTGCTTGTAAAACTATCAGAGTAAAAATTTAATTATTTAACAATTGTAACAAAATCCAATACGTTACTAAAAAACAATTAATACTATATTTAGGAACCATGTCCATTTCGATTTTGTTGAAGTTCTAGGCACGCGCGGCGTTCCACGTCAGACACGTGTATTTTCATTAATAATATACTAATACATTGTGTTCTGCTGGAATAGTCTAATCATGAAATTGCTTTGATCCTCTAAAATACTATTTTGTGATCGCTTAGATGCGTCAAAATTGCATTATAATACATGTAACATATATGTAAATTCGCGTACTGCTATTTTGGCGCTCAATGCTTTAGTCATGAAGAACTATCCTTCATGCACGTGTCGTAAGATGGCGGACCAAATGGGTCTGATGATGTATACGCTGGTAGACGAGTTGGTCCCGGTTCATGATTATTTTGTTCCATTGATAAGTTTGCATTTTCCGCCTCTTTTCCTTTTGTGAGAGTGTTTTCGCCAAAGCAGACGGATCGTGAACTTGGATTTTCAAAACATTCCTCAACGTGTATATGCTCTGGTTTAACAAAAGTTGCACACATGGCATTACAAGAATGGTTTCTGAAAAAATCGATGATTCCAACATCGCGTTTGTCCTTATCACCATAGCGACCGTCACGTGAGTGAATTGTGGGATTGCTCAGCTTGTACTCGCCATCTTCCTCAATTCCTTTAAGGTTACACACTACTAATTTTTCTTCGGATGCATGATATGTGTAATGGCAAAAAGCGTCTAACGCCTCAGAACCATTTCCGGTTGCCAGTCCATTGGTGCAGACGAATGTTTTAAAATCTCCGTCCAAGAATTGTTCAAATAAAACAACTTCGTCTTTCTCGAATTTCTTATCGAATCGCATGAAAATTCCCGTGATTCTCATCACATCTGATATGCTGTCCATAATGGCGTCTATTGGTTTTAGTACAATTAGCTGAAATATATATCATACAATCTTGTTGTCATAGAAATGGTTTTAATATCATGTAAAGTGACGTCAGATGTGCACATTCTCATCGCTTACTCTACATGGTTGAACATTTTGCTATATTTTCATATAAATGTAAAATTTAATAACGAAACAAATTTTCGTTTCATTTCACTCCAGATGTGGGCCAATGTCTGGTTTGTGCATGTGTGTTGTTTGTTTTTTTGTCTGTTCTTTTTTGTTGATTTGTTTAGTGATTTTTTTAAAAATTTTAAAAGTATATCTTAAAACCATTAACCATGACATTGAATTTGAAAAGCTATGTGAAGAATGTATCGGGTCAAAGTAACAAAGCTTTATCGACCTGATACGTTTAGAGCAATTAAAAAAGAAACTTGAAACCATGTCATTTAAATTTCCGTTTTTATCACAAATATCACAAACAATTCCTAGAACGAAATTAAAATCAAGTTTTATTTAAATTCCTGTAAACAGGGGAAAATGCATGATGGGTAACTAATAAATATGCACAAACACAAAAAATATAGATATTTAGTAGCCTGGATCTTTTTTTTATATATTTTAGTAGCCTGAATCTTTTTTATATATTTGAGTAGCCTGAATAATCGTTTTTATATATTTGAGTAGCCTGAATCTTTTTATTAAGTTGATAATACAGGTACCATTTTATAAATATCTCATCCAAATAGACACATATGCAAGTTTCGATACTATTAAACAATTAAACTTATCTCTCTCTTAAAATCAATACAAGACCCTTGTGAACATGAAAACTGGATTGCACTAAAGCATACTTTATGTTACATGTATCAAGTTTAAAATGTTTTCACATGTAAAACTCAAAAATGTTTGCGCACATATTTAATGCGATAATCATGTGTTTTTGTTATTTTTTGTTTCATAAATTTTCATTTTTGCTCATTTATTTTTTGTTTTTTGTGTGTGTGCGTGTGTCTGTGTGTGTACTTTCGGGTCTTCGTTCTTTTTGGGTTGTGTTTTATGAAAATAATATTGAATTTTCACTGAAAACGGTCCCTTTCACATTTTTTTCACCAAAATTACACAAAAAGAACACCTGCTTACCTTTGTATTGCAGGAAATAGTTGCTAAATGTTTGTTGAATTCAGCCGCCATTTTTCTTGCTACGTCACAGCATTCTTTGTACGGCGTCCAATCAATCGCGCTGCCTACTCGGTGTCTGAATGTCTTGACAACCACCATCGTGCCGGAGAAATAGTCCTTCTGATGATATGCCATCCCCTGTAATAAAATTAAACATAACCTCATATGAAAAGTTAAGATTAGAAAATATTGATGTCTCTTTGTAAATATAAAATATATAAATAAATGTTTTGACTTCACACAAAATAGATATGTTTAGAATTCTACACATTATAGGTGGTCACAATATGAATATATATGTCATAAAAAAACGGGCAGTTTTTTTAAGAAAAGACTAACTTTACTCGACCTGTAGTAACTAACACAGCTTCCAATACATAGTTTATTCATTCTTTTTTCCAGATAAGACATATTCAGTAAGAATTTCATAGATTTCAATAAATTTCTGTGATCAAAATATTTTATTCAAGGATGAGCATATCATTTCTTTAAACTTTATTTAGCTTGTATATCAAAAAATAGAAAGGAGAAAAACCCTTTTCAAGCGAGTTCATAGCTGTTCTCAAACAGAAATTAAAGTTTGACAAATCCTTGAAATAAATGGAAATATAACCCAGAACATCATAACGGACATGACAAGGACAAATTAGTACTTGCACTGATAAAATAAGTTTGTCATTACACAATAACACGAATTCGTCATTCGAAATTCGTAATTGCTGTATCAAGTTTGCATTGCACTGTGAAGTCTATGATATTTGTCATTGCAGTACGTCATTGTTATATGAAATTCGTAATATTGCGTTTTATGAAATTTGTAATTGCGATATCTGAAATTCTTAATTGCTACATAATTATGACATTCGTTATGCACTATGAAATCTTTTAATGCACTATAAAATTTGTTAAACAACTGATCTTATAAACAGTGAAATACTCTACGTCGGACATGTAACCCATCATCAACAACAACAAACACTGTGTCTATTCAAATGTTATAGTCTGATTTTATTGACCTGTCAATTATGAATACATCATAGGACTCAGTTAAATATTCGATCCCACTTCGGTTTGGTCCGTGTAGTTTACGAAAATTAATGTGGAGTATACTAGTCATGGATTGAAAGTCACGCCAGCTTAATGTGAAGGTTTTCGTTAATTCACAATAGGACAGTCGGTAAAGAGAATGCCTGATAAGTGAGAGGCCTGTGGTTCGATCCTTACTGTTGCCATTGTTTTAGTACTCTTTCTTTATTTTTGCAGTATATTTTAATGGAACAGATTTGTAGTGTGTTTTACGGCATTGAAAAGACATTTATTGATTTTAATCCGTTTTAATTTTAAACATGGATTCTTAAAAAAACATGTTATTTAAAAATAGTATATAAACATAACAAATTAAGTAAAACATAATAAAAAACGAACAACAGTTAAAAAATCATATATAGATTCAAATAATGTTGAAAGTATTAATAAGAAAAAAACATGGGCCAAAAGCGGCTCGCAACTTAAAACACGAAGTGGCACTTAGATTATTTTAAAAACTCGTGATTTACCCTGTTGCGCTATAACGCTGAAGTAACTTAGTTTAGAGATACAAATTAAAATTAAAATTCCATCGTAGCGTACATCTCACGGGAACTTACCGAACATCTACCGAAGAATAATATACTGTGTGCATCGAACCGTGTAATCAGTATGTAATTGACAGGGGTTAATAAAAACCAAACAATACTGCATCATTTCTAGATATACTACTTAAAAAAATTAGGCTTGCTAAATAGTTAAAGTACATTTTTTTCTCTCAATATAACAGTACGTGATTGTTTGCGTGTGCATATTTATCTAAAACATGTAACGTTTGTTAGATATATTTATTATATAAATTAAAATTGTCATAGTTTCAAGTTAGATTTCAATTTTATTATTTAAGGAATAACTTACTTTGAAGCCATATAAGAATTTTCCGGTCCATTCTGGGTAAAGTTCAAATGAAGCCCAGTAATCCTCGCCGAACCTCCACGCCTCCGCGGAGGGCAGGGTGGAATTTTCAATAGTAAAGTCGAATAATCCCATTGTTATTGTTTTTTTAGAATATGCTCTTCACGAGCTTTTACCTGAAATAAAAAAGCATTATGCAATTATTGAGATTCTTCAATGAAGAAGGTGAAACGGACATTAAGATATCCAATATTTTAGATGTTTCTGATGAAATTCTGAAGTACTTCCGGAAATTCGGATCGCTGTAAATTTCAAGCAATTTCATCTTTCGAGATAGTGATATAAAAAATAAAGACGATCCCAACAGAACTAAAACATATTTCACTTAATAACTTTTCTTTTACCCTATCGTAATGTTTCGGTATTTTCCGTCAAACTTCGGTAACAGACTATAGGAAATCGAAGATGTGTTCCAAATGGTTATTCATCGTATGTAATCATTTATTATACATGAGTATTGGTATATATTTATATTCCTGGTATTAGCATCCGTAAACAACTTTGATCTTAACTTTACACCTTTTTAAATTCATTTGATGTTGATAAACAAGTATTTCCGCAGTACAGTAAAAAAATTAATGAAATAAAATAATGGCCCGTTAGGTAAATAAAGCAAGTGAAAGAATATTGATATAAACCAAAACAATAATCTCACGTGCGTTTATTATTAAAACATAAGATAAAGGATATGGGAAACAGGTGACTATTTACGCATTATTACGTTTTTTCAATAAAATATTCAATGGAATATCAATGGAAACAAATACAGTTAAATACAAGAAAATCATTGATGCAAAGCATCAAAGGGCGACGCCAAAAGAATTTGATCCAGATTTGCACCTAAATACTTAACAAAAGATGTGTACTTTATAGCAGTACCATTACATGTGACCTGGAGGCTAGGGCCAGTTTAAGTTGAAACTTAAACCAAAAAGAAGAATAGACTCTGTCTTGCCAAGATGCAAAGACAATTTATAGTCAATTAAGCAATCTTATAAGACTTATGCTATAAGAAAGAAATTTCTTCAGATTTATTTATGAGACACAAGGATTCCTGAGTCATCAGCATATAATCACTGGCACGAGTATCGGACCTGGGAAGAAAAAATATGACCAGATGACCAGATTGATAAAAAAACTGTGTTTATAAAAACCAAAACAAAAAATGTAAATAATGATCCCCCTTTAAAAATATACTATCAACTTGAAGTATATTTTTAAAGGGGTCATTATTTACATTTTATTTTGGTTGTTGACACTTTTAAGATGAACCCAGGTTTTTTTCTATCAATCTGGCCATATTTTTTCTTCCAAGGTCTGATACTCGTGCCTGTGCATTATAATAAAAGCTTATTGCTTAGGGTTGAAGACATGTAATTGACATATATTAGACATAAAAGAGGACCTAAAATGAACATCAGGGGGACAGCATAGGTACTCCCAGAGCAGTAGTAGAATGAGTACCAGCCACATCAACCAGCTACTATCAGAGATAAGACTTAAACCATGTAAGAATGTCATTATATATGGCAGATGCTTGAAGTTTCATGAAGAAGAAGAAAAACAACTTCTTCATCCCAGATGTGCAGTATAGTGTGTTCAACTGTATGCCTTTGTAGATCTAAAAGTATCATGCAATACTGCCTTTGTCCATTTCAAATAATGCAATCTGTTAAATGAATCAAACATGTGTCAGTTGAAAAACCACTTCTAAACCCTGACTGAAACTGCCTGACCATGACTCGAACCCATGACTTTCAGAAGACCAACTGAGCTATCCGGCCTGCTACACATTTTCTCTTTAATAATGAAACAGTTCTAAACCACAACATATTTCCCCACTATATCGATTTGTGTTCGTGAATTTCTTATGTTACAGAGCATAGGAAATTGAACTCATGCTTATATGCAGTCACAGGATGAGAAAAACTTTGAGCTTGACCAGAACTCAAACCTGTGACCAACATAAGAAATTTACGAAGGCTGATATGTATTTTGCATCAAGGGCACCGGGCAAAAACATGAAAATGCAACAAACAAACCACTTTGTGGTAGATTGTATTTTCATGTTTTCATCTGGCGCCCAGTTACTTTTTATACTATGTTGGTTTTCATGTGGCACAAATCACCCACTATAAATTTAGTGCACAAATTTATTCAAGGGCAAGTAACAATCTACTCTATGTACAGTCTGTTGTCGGGTTGATGCAGGAGACCTGGAGGTTGAGACCGGTGTTTCTTCATTACAAATAGATAAGACCGAAGCTGTTTTTTTTCAAACTATGCACATGTTAGAAAAAAATAGAATAACTATTCAGAATATGATTTTTTGAGACTTTATTAATTACATTGCTTGATCCAAGTTTAAGGACATTTTCAATCAATACATGTTTTATCATTTATAACTTTAAATGAAAGTCTCATCCCTTTAATAATAATGACATAACTGTATCTCTTTAAATGCAGAAAATATAAGTCTCAATATATCAATATACTACTGTCTAAGATATACATGTATGCACATAACATTAATAATTCCCAGTTTATATTAAATAAATATGAAATCCTAACATTAACATGCTTTTGATGACCTTACAACTGGTGAATTATATACAACAAAAATAGTATTATAAGTAATACCTAAGATAGACAGAAAAGAACAAATAATTTAGTAAACATGAGTTACTTCCCCTTAAAGTAAAGAAAACCTGAAACCCAAAAAGAACACCCTAAACAGCAAAATTATGAAATGCTGCAGGTTCAGTTTTATCAAGCCATGCAAATTAATGTTAATGTATTCATAAAAAAAATAGATGGCCATGTGTCAGCAGTAATTGCAGAAAATCGGATAGCTTTCAACATCCGGATACTGGTACACTTTGTAAAAACAACCATTCTGCGCAACAGATAAATGTAATAAGGATAAAATCAATAGGATAATCGTTTACAACAGTTCCATTACCTATCCTTATACTCAATTGCAGGTGAACTTTCTTCTTGTAGGAAAATTTTTGAAAATGTATAAATGAATGAATGAACTGATACGGCCTCAATCTAGACCACAACGATATTCGAAATCCGGGTTTTAGTATTGTCATTAAAACTAAGGGACAAGCTGTTAAACTTAACCTGAAATTTCGTGAAAATAATATCACAATGCACATGCTTTTTATAAAAAGTTATTAAATACAAATATAATAACACATTTGTTTACTTGATTTTTACGAATCAAAATAAAACTAATTAACACAACATGAAATTAACTGCTAATAATAACAGCTCCTTCCATAGGCAAAAATAAAAAGCGTTCCATAATAGACGACGCCGCTCACCGGCGTCGCCAACAAGGGCACGTGCACGTATTAATTTATTGTTATGTTTAAAAGTACTTGAAAGTAAATTAAACTTGAAACACAATTTCTAAGTATCGGTAAAAAAACACACCAAAAAAAAAAAAAACACAACAAGTTTCAGTACCGTGATATATGACAACTTGATTACATTGTATTATAATTATGATGACATAATGATGATAATGATGAAGATGATGATGATGATGATGAAGAAAAGAAGAAGAAGAAGAAGGAGGAGAAGAAGAAGATGATGATGGTGTTGATGATGATTATAATGATGATAATGATGATGATGAAGAAGAAGTAGAAGAAGAAGAAGAAGAAGATGAAGATGATGATGATGATGATGATGGTATTCACCACCACCATAACAAATCTATGATAATACCACTCCTTCTTTCAATATCATAATTATCATGTTTTATCACAGTAAATTATCATGATCATTTCTTATAATGAAAACCAAACACAGCAATATTTATCAAACGATTTTAGTGAAATTACCATAAACATGGTATTGATGATGACGATGATGATGACGACGACGACGACGACGACGACGATGATGATGATGATGTCTGTGATAAGGATGATGACCACGGATGATGACGATGAAAAGATAATGATGATGCTGATGAAAGTAAATTAGTAGACCTCATCTGTTATTACAAAAGTCATGAAACATCGTTCTACTTTTCATGAAATTAAAATTTCAAATGCATTAAAGTTTTTTAAAGGGAGACACAGGCAAAATTTTCATTTCTTAGTTTTGAATTTTTCATTCATTATTCTGTAAATGCCCTCAAAATGTATATATTAGACAGTCAATGGAACAAAACTTTTCTATATGTAAAGAATAAAATGGTGGTTTCCTAACTTGACCCGCGTGGTTCAGGTTAGAGCGCTATGATTTCGCAATATTTGTCAAAGTGAACTCTGGAAACGTTAAAGAACATTTCAAATTAATAACATAGACTTGTTTCAATCATACAATATCCAAAATATCTGTAATTGTAACTTAAAGGGTTTGTTCAAGACACCTGACTTGTTTTAAAACTATTTGGTGATTCTATTGCCGTCAAAATTTTGTTCAACATATATAGATATATTTACTTTTCAAACCCAAAATATATAAAATTCAAACAGAAATTCATGCTGAAACTTCAAGAAACGTCATTTTATCCTGATTTGAGTACATAAGATCATTTTAATATTTTTGTCATTATTTTGCCTGAATATCCCTTTAATCTAATCTATCTTTTCCACGCACATATGACTTTTTACACAAAGTATTCCATTTAACTCCTTTAATTACAAATGATTTCGTTAAAAATCCTTGCTCTATGTGAAAGATTATATCGTAAATTGTAAACACATTCCATTTATCTTTCTCTAAACACACCTCAGAAGCTGTTCTATCGATCCCAAGACTCCTAAATACATGTACACTATTGCGAAATAATAGGGAAAGCCTTTATACTGAAAAATATTCCTTTAGCATTCCTTTAACATAAATGAATACACTTTTACTCAACTACAGTAAATATTGTGAGAAATAGTTTCACCAGAAAGTTCAATAATCCATACTTTTATACGACTATACAGTATATTGTGATATTCTCGATTTTCTTGTGCATCGGAAAATATTCTCACAGGGCTCAGATCAATACGGAATCCACCATTTTGAATAATATTACTAGGCGTATAAATAAATATTCTCCGCCAGAAACCAATATATGCCGTTTTCCCAGGTAAAAGCACAGCTGCAGTAGCTTCCGAGATGGAAAAAAGCAATAAAACAAGCGTTTTATTTATGATAGATTGTTCCACCTATATGAACAGCATGTGGCGATATGCGCACGTTTTGCGCGAGACCCAGGTATAATTTTTCCTACAGAGTTATTTATATCCTAATTCCAAGAAAAGCTTCCGTTAAAGAAAGAAGAAAAGCCGTGACGTTACGCTCCTTTGAAAACTTTGCAACAAAACGCATGATAATTTCAAAAAATTATCATCAACTTATCATAAAATTAAGCTCTGTTCTGATTCGAGGGAAATAAATGTTAATCATTCACGTTTCACCATGGTATTCAATGAGTATTTTTTTCACAAAGCGTTATTTAATAGAATTTAAGACAAACGAAACTTGGTACAACAATTAATTAATAATTAAATTAAAACAGTTATACTACCACTGACCAGGGTGTGGCTAATATAAGAAGCGGAATGCACATTTAACATAATTTTCGCGAAAATCTCGTCGATGAAGATGCTATCAGTCTCATTTACTGTGAGTCTGAGACCCTCCCCTTTTATCTGTCGGACACTCTTAGTTATTATACATGTAAACAATCAGTGTTCCACCCTCATACCCATGTAGAAACATCCTGACTTTAACCAAATTTTCAGGAAAAGTTCAGAAAAAAGATTCAGATTTGTAAGCCGGCATAACTTATTTAATCATCGAAATCCTTCATATTCTTGTCAGGTCCAAGAATAAAATACATACCTTTTCCGTAAAATGGATTTGTAAAGAAACCTGACACTATTTAGTTTTTGCAACGCAGATGAGTCAAATACAAATTGAACTTCATAAGTTCTTTATTTATATACAACTCAAAAAACATGAACGAACAAACTCGCAACCGCACTATCTAGGGCACAAGTAAAATACCAGTGAAAACGAGTGAATATAGATAAACGAATACGTACGTGTGCATTTAAAAAGCTCATTATTTTAGAAATAAAAAATAAAAAACACACACACACTTTCATATCAATGCCTTATCTTTATAAACAACGAGCGTATGACATAGATACAAGTAATGTTCCCTTTTATTCGAAAGCTTCGTGGAAAAGTGTTCTGATTTTGTATAACTTATAAACATAAAAATAAAATCCAGGTAGCTATGACGAATCGAAACTAACTTTAATTAAAGCAGTTAATACCACGAAGTTTTCCATGTCCAAGAATATTTAATATAGTAAAGTAGTACATAATAAACTGAAGGGAAGTGTTTCTTTGAAAATTGGAAGCTCATCGTCCGAGATTATTTTCACTTATATACAATAGCAAAGGATTGGCAAGCAATATTCTCTAAAGCACAGTAAGAGTTAAAGGCCCATTATGCCTTTGAATTGCTAACAATTCTAAAACATTATTTAAACTCATGTTTGACATTACTCAAAAATCAAAAAAAAAAAAAAATAAATAAATAAATAAAAATAAAATAAATGAATAAAAATAAATAAATAATAATTTCTGTGGCATATTGTGCCTTAAAGTGAAACTGGTCTGTAATGGAAGATCTCTAACACTACAATAAAGTACATAAGATAGCTTCAAGTATCAGACATAACAACAAACCACCAAACAATTATTTATAGATGTTGTTGGTAAGTGTGAGATACATAATTCAATATTACATATTATTTATATAGCAGATAATAAAGTGTTCTAGACCAAAATATTATTATTCAACATATAAAATTCACAAATAAATCACTTTTATAACATTTATTTTAAGAAATGTTTTATGATAATATCCAAATATTACATTTCTATGGCGTGTTGTTTTTATCAATATTTGAAATACTTAATGGAAAATATGACCATTGTAGACCAATCCACTTTAAAGATTGACATGCATAATTATAGTATGTACTAAATGATTTTAGAAGAGAAGTAACTTCGACCTCAGTCCTATCACGTGAAACCAGTAAAATCGAATGGTAACATTTTTAAGATAACTAAAAAAAGAATTATTAAAAAATACTGGTTTTCCAAACTAAACATACATTCTCGTTGCCATTGTTATAGACTTTGGGTAAGAATTGCGTTCATTACAAATATACAACCTTTCGCAAAAATAAACACGCCTCCGTCGTTTAAACGTTTTGACAAACAAAACAGGTAACCTACTTTAATTAAGGATAAATTTTGTTACTTCAAAACAAAGAAACAATAGAAATACTGGTACGTTTTGTCAACTAAGTACAAATGTGTAAACATTCCTAATTTATAGATAGATATCGTATGAATATTTAAGAAGCCTTGTAAAGGTAATACTTTCAGTAACAAAAAGATTCGTAAGTTCTTGTTAACTACCATTTCCTTACGGTTTTACCAACAATTCTCATTATTCTAATTCAGCCCAAACAGTACATAAACTTCATTTCTACTAAAAATATCTAAAAAAAAAAAAGAAGAAAAACAACAAGAACTCGTATGTACTCGTATCGTCGAATTTCACTTCGCAATTAGATCTATGTTGTTTTAATATGTGGAATTATTTTCTACACGGCAGCAGCAAAATTATTCAGAAATGAACCATTTTCAATAGAGAAACCATTTGTACATTAAAACCTTGCAATTCGATTTAGACTGGGTTATGCAACATGTTAAAAATCTTTAAGCTACTCATTCACATACTTGTATATTTTAAGCCAAAAATAAGGAGTGAACTATCATAAGTTGAACTGGGATAATATCTTCACCAGAATGCTAAACGTATCTGTCCGAGTCCGGTTATCTGGTGTACTAAAGATATTTATTAATTCATGATCTTTTATAATGATATCTCTCCCAGGACTCCATATACCTCATTATCTATGCGATAAATTAATCGATAACACGCGCGGCAATCGATAACGAGGTTTTTATTTGTTTATAGTGAATATGGCAAATTGAAGCGAAAAGATATCGAGTACCGGGTGTATATATATATATTTGTATTTTCACTGCGCGTGTCGGGGTAAACTAATAATTTTTTGCCTGGTGGTAAAATCGCGAAAATAGAATAAAAAGTAGAACAAGAATGTTGACATCGCAGTGTAAAATATTTTAAAATCACATAATCCTTTTAAATATACCTCGATATGATCGATTTCCTATGGTAAAAAAATCAAAAAAAAATCAAGCCCTCTTTTTATCTTAATTTTAACTTTATAAATAGTAAAATGTATGATATTGTAACTATCTCACCGACAGAAATAATACAGGCCATCGCGACACACATATGACTCGAAACAACGAACACACTAAAAATACGACGGTGAAGTCATGGTTTCGTTATATTGACTCTTCAACATTGTTCTTTCAACTTTTTATCACCGTCTCTTCTAATTTTCACCGTGGTATTTTCGTGTTTTCGTTGTTTTGGGTTATGTGACCTTAGAAATACGGAGAATCATATTTTGTATAAAACTTGCCTAAAATGTCGCATTAATTGTGAATATATATACCTTCCTTGTCTTGTTAACATATTTTTTATTTAGAATGAGATTTTGAAATGTTGATAACAGAATATAATTATCTGGTGTAGTGTAGCTTTAAAGGCACATTATGCCCCAGAAATTCTTTTAATTTTATTTCACAAAAGATTTTTATTTTTGGTATCTTGCTATTTTTTCTAGAATATTACTCATTGGCCAAGTACCCATACTATATTTTGCCGCTGTTGCTTATGTTAATTAGTGTAGTTATAGTTATTTGGTATTTTGTATGGAAGTCAAAATACTACTTTGTTTACATTTTGCTATTTTTATGACAAAAAATATCATTCAGTGCTACTTACTTCAGGTGATAAGTAGCTAAAACCAATATTTCAACATTTAGAACTCATTTTGCCCTTTCTAAAGATGGAGAAAAAAATCTTTCTTGAGGCATAATGTGCCTTTAAAGTAAACATGTGGAAAATAATTTTCACAATCCACTTTAATAGAAAACAGTGCATCGATTGTTTTTATGAGTATATGACGTTTAAACATACAGGTTTATAGTTTAAGATAAGATTTAACACTATTTAGAATGAATAAAAAGTGTTTAGAGATATCGTTATTTATGACAAGAAAAATTCCGTGAAATTAAAATTCCGTGAAATTAAAAAAACAAATTTCTTCCTTGTTTCGTTTTTCATATATTTTAGTTAACATGGCAACAAGCCAGCAAAAGATGGAAACGAAGAAAACCCTCAGATACCCTCTGTACGTGAGCGGAAGTAGAATAACCTGAGTAGATACACGCACCCACCTTCCTTAACGCGAACAAAATAAAACTTATTGGCGGAATTCGAACCCTGAAACCGAGTGGCTTAGGGATGTAAAAATCAATACTAACTATTGTTTTTAATTTACTTTATTATTCGGTGAAAATGTTTGTTTTTTCATTTTTTTTTCATTTCTTCCTCGCTTCATATTACTTTTAAATGTTTTTAACTCATTGTTTTATATACACGTCATGTAACTTGTTTTTATTTAAATTTGATTGTAGACAATTTTAAACTTTAATTTAATCAATATTAATATCAATATCATTGTGATGATGATGATGATGATGATGATGATGATGATGATGATGATGATGATGATGATGATGATGATGATGATGATGATTATTATTAATATTTTTATTATTATTATTATTATTATTATTATCATTATTATTATTATTATTTTTATTATTATTTTGAAATCGCGCTTACTTTCTTGTGAAAAATAAACATTAATTATGGTTTTAACTTGACTGCAAAATCAGATAAGTTTCACGTATAAAATAGTCACATTATGTACGTCTTACACTACAGAAAATATGTAAAATATTCGGGATATTAGAAAAAACATTATCATTAAAATTTAGAATATATAAATCGGTAACTCATACGTGATGCCTGTAAATTTCATTATATTCAGTCATAAAATACAAAAATGTAAAAAAAATCTGGGGTGGGGATAGTTGAAGTAGTCCTTAAGTTAATATGTGTTATTTTCTCGTCAAATAGTCGCATATTTGACATGGGCACACGAATTCTAGTCTTTTGTCTGTGTTTTATTTTTCCCTCAGACAATATTGTATACCTTTTTTTAAAGAGAACATTTTACACGGCCTAGATAAATAAAACAATGTAAATGACACGTGATTTCGAAGTTTGTAATATACATTCTTGGATAAAAAGGAAAAATAATATCATCGGGAGCGAGGGAATAAAAGAAACCATTAAAATACTTCACGAATCAACATATGATATGCAAATATTTCAAATATTTTTTATAATAATAACATTTTAAAATATTAAAAAGATCGATCTGTTATGAGTAACAGACCTTTTTAATTACTATTTTTATCAACAAAAATATCTCATTTGAACTGTACATGTATCTCTAGTTTAATTCCGAACAAATTTAGAAAAAAAATCATACCTCTAATTCAGAAATGCACGTTGTTATTATATCCGTGATATACCACAAGAGTAAAGTCCGCCTGGGAATCTAGCTTTAATTGCCCGCCTGTTTATTGCACGTGCTTACACCTCAATGTACTTATTAATTGATGACACTGACCAGATAATCAGTCAGGTATTATTGTTTAATATGTAACGGTTAGTTATCGATCGGAAGATACCGACGCAGGAAAATAAATAACCGCATCAGTTTCCGTGTATTGAATGGGTATGCACTCTGCAGAGATATAAATGCAACAGCAGGAAATTTTAACGGAATATAAGGTGAGTGGTTAAAGCACAGTCCTCAACCACAAAATATCATTTAATTTCCCTCATTTTAATAATACATGATAAAAAAAAGATATGAGTAGAGGTGCAGACAAATAATACATTTGTACTTTTAACATATATTGCATAACAAAATCAAATCTATAGATGGACCTTATTTAAAGACCACCTTAAATACATATTTAGAAATAAACCTTTAACCGAGGTCCCTGTCTTTTGTAGAGGTGTAGCACAAATAATACATTTGTACCTTTAACATTATTATATTGCATAAACAAAATCGAATCTAAGATGTGCCTTATTTAAAGACCAAATTATATACATATTTAAAATAAACATTTAATCAAGGCCCCTGTTTTTTATTTATACTTAAGAGAGTGCCGGTATCATATCGCAAAAATAGCTTTATTTGAGAGACCGCATATCTTCAATAGCTGGACCTTTTTCGTCAAGACCGGTATTTAACCCTTTACCTCATATATACGCGAAACACCGCACTTTCGCCCCCCCCCTTTTTTAGGCCTCAAATAGTGAATGTCAAATATGTTAGGGGGGTTTGAAGGGGGGCGGAGTCCCCCTCATCGCCAAGAAAATTTTGGACTTGTGAGAGGCTAAAAATGACCCCAGGTCGATCATAATGTAACGTGTAACCAACGCTGAAAAGCCTTTGAACTTTATCTCAATCCTTGAGAAGTTGCAGCAGCTTTGAATAAATTTTGATGGAAAAAAATCGAGGCAAAATAGTGATTTTTGGCAAATTTGAAGATGCTCTCCTCGTTGCCATGGTAACAGGAATTTAGGACTGAGGCATGTCGTTACAAAGGCAATGGTCCAGTCAAAATTTGTGCCAAGTTTGATTAGTATTGAAGCATTTTTCATAGTTCATAGCAGTTTGAACTTGTAACAGGAGGCTTTTCAGTGAAAACGGCCATTTTTCACAATATGCTCATGGGGGAAAGGGTTAAAGAGGACTGGCAGTATTAATTAGGCATGTGACTAATATATAAAATTCAAAAAATCATTTAAAAATTTTACCGCTGCCAAACTTACTTTACATACTAAATGCACGTAAAATTGTACCCATTTAAAGTATCGTTGCACAGTAACAGATAAGTAATAAAAGCTGTAACTGACACTGTGAACCGTACCGTTATTGTACGTGATCAATATCGGAATAGAGGAATATTATACATGTATAATTGTATTACGCAATTGGTCCGGAGTAAATGTTAACGGGATAAATGGTACTTTCGAACCAATATGACGTCATTTGAGGTCACAACAATTGCTGTGTACATTAAAGAGTGTTCGGGAATGTGTGGATTATTGTACAATGTATTTGGGCTATCGTTAGCCAAAACAACAATGATTACAACAACAACATCAACAACAACAGCAACGGTAATAACAACAATGATAATGATTGCATTGTACGTCATCATTGCATAAGTGCCTGATTAAGCCCTAACGTTCATCATTACATATTTTTGATATTCTTGACGCATACATATCATCATAAAAATGGCACAACTCCTAATGATATCTCCCCTTTTTTGCTCTATTATATCATGTAGTAAAATTATCTTGTTCATCCGTTGTCATCTTATACAGGTACAGATTTATATACCAGCCCCCATTCCCCAACACACCCTCGGGGACTTTTGGATTGCTAAAACCCAAGCAAAAAGTCCTGTTGTGCGATACCAGTCAGATGGTGTAAATGTCCCGTCAATGCTCGACCATTTCTATTTAACGCCAAAATGAAACCACCGCATTGTGACCGCAGTCCGGGAACAGACGAAGGGTTAAAATCATGGCACATGTTCTTGGCTATTCCCCGTGGGTGGGGCTTTCTATTATCCGTTGCATTTCATAAAAAACTCGTCCATTTTGTCTGAAAGCCTGCTACATGGCGATTATAACATTTCTCTATATAGGTGATATTGAAAAGTGTGGGTTAAATTTTTGGAAATTTTTTTGAACGAGTTAATTTAAAATTAAAATTGCGAGCCCCTGGGAGAAACTTTTTATTTTATTCAAACCAGTTAAAAAAAATTCAAATGAAAATAAAAGAATATTTAAAAATTTATATGGGAAGCCGGGGACTGTCTTTGTTCCTGTTTTTGTTATTTGGGGAAAAGATGATATTTTTTTTGTTATTTAGCATGTTAAATGGGGCAGTTTAAAACATGTCTTGTCAAAGGAACATGGTCACATTTTCAAAAAAGCATGTTTTAATTGGGCAAATTATTTGATGAAAATGTCGACCCAAAGCTAAAATTGTCAAAGTTTTTGGGGATGCTTGTGCCCCAAAGAATGGGAAAAATTTTCAAAGGGTTTAAAGATAATTGTGAAATGACTGGTAATTTTTCAAAGGGATAATGATGACTTTTTGCCAAAAGAAATGGGGTTAAATTGTCAAAAAGTAATGATACTTGTGCAAACGACATGTTAATTGTCGATTATCGTGATGACATGTGCAAACAGCATGTTAACTTGTCAAAGTATCATGATTGATTGTGCAAACAGGCGTGTTAACATGTCAAAAATAACCATGATGACTTGTTGAAACAACATGTGAACTTGTCAAAGAATCGTGATGACTTGTGCAAATGACATGTTATCTTGTATCATGCTGACATGTCAAAACGTACTTTGTTAACTTGTCAAAGTATTATGATAATTGTGCAAATGCCATGCAAAAACATGTAAAAATTCCATGATGACATGGCAAAACAGCATGTTTAACTTGTCAAAATGTCATGAATGACTTGTGCAACGACATGTTACTTGTCCAAGTATAATGATGGATATTGTGCAATGCCCATGCTAACTTGTCAAAAATTTCATGATGACACGTGACAAACAGTATGATAACCCTTGTCAATCATTCGTGATAACATGTGCAAACAACATGCTAAACTTGTCCAAGCTATCATGTTAACTTGTCAAAATTTCATGATGACAATGTGCAAACACATGTTAACTTGTCAAGGTATCGTGTTGATAACATGTGCAAATGCATGTTAACTTGTCAAAAATATCATGATGACTTGTGCAAACGACATGTTAAACTTGTCAAATTATCATGATGACTTGTGCAGACACATGTTTAATTTGTCAAAAAATCGTGATGACTTGTGCAAAACACATGTTAACTTGTTAAGGTATTATGAGTGCATGTCATTACGGAAGCTTGTATGTACCCCCGCTATGAAGACATGAAGTCGTCTCCCTCGACTTATAGAACACAACAAGTCGTCAAAATTACGACGACAAGTTCTTATATATACCCATGTCATTTTGACAAAATATATGTCATTTATGTCGAGATGTACGGCATCCCCGACTTTCTTACATAAATAAATTTGTCGACTTGAATAACATGAATGTCTACTATCCATGCTTATTTTCTAGTCGACAAATATATTAACGTATGAAAGTCGGGGATACCGTATCCGCGACTGATGACATATACTTTGTCAAAATGACATGGTATATATAAACTTGTCGTCGTAATTTTGACAACTTGTTGTGTTCTATAAGTCGAGGGAGACGACTTCATGTCTTCATAGCGGGGGTACATACAAGCTTCCGTATGTCATAACAATAAAGTTAACATGCTGTTTGCACATGTCATCATGAAATTTTGACAAGTTAACACGTTGTTTACACAAGTCATCATGATATTTTGACAAGTTAACATGTCGTTTGCACAAGTCATCATGATACTTTTGACTAGTTAACATGTTTGTCTGCACATGTCATAATGATTATTCGACAAGCTAACATGCGTGTTTGAACAAGTCAGCATTTGTCTTTAGACAAGTTTTGATGTAAATTGCACATGTTAATATGCTTAAATGACAAAATAATATCATCATTTCACAAGATAGCAAAAACATTGATAGCATAAGACAGTCACGGCGTTCCATAATTCTATCTATCGATTGTTTAAAGTTTTCATTGACGCATGTATAACGCTAGCAACCGCGTCTTTACAATCAAAATATATGCACGCCGTGAAATACCATATTGACGGAGCCGCAAAATCAGCACGGTTATTTGATACACCCTTTTAATATACAGTCTAGAAAATATAAAAATCTGCGTTAAATTCATATATAAAAAGAAAAAAATATTACCTACCAAAGAATTGAAGATGGCTTCAAGTCGTCACGTGCGGTGCATGCAGTAAAGTACGACAACAAACATCCATCTACAAAGAAAATCAAATCGAAATAAGATCTAAATGCATTTATACTGTATTTAAAATGTTTTTCATATCAAATTTCAGGTACCAATGACTAGTGTCCCAGTGAATATCGAAATTTATTTTTTCACGTGTATTTCAAATAGTTATACCTTTTTTCCGGGTAAAGACGATATATTATTTAAACTATCAAGATTTAAACTAATCTTACAAACGAAAGTAGGTGCAGCAATTCTTTTACTTGGCCCATTTAATAGCCAGGTAACAAAAAAGTGTTACATATGTATATGAATCATTGCGTGGATATCTACATGTATATAATTTCTTAGCGCGAGGATAATAAGTCCTCATGCGCATGCGGAAATGCGCACATTTCAGCCAGATGAAAATATTTCTTTTATCTCGCAAGTTAAAAAAAACAAAACAAAAAACAACAGCTCAGAAGTATTTAAACTTTTGACTTTCAAAGAAATTTATGACACATCAATCTTGTAGATATTGTTCTTGTTACATTAATCGATTATTAGCATATAAATTTACATTTACGTCTTATTGAATAATTCTTGAAAGGAGTTTTTATATACGAGTATATTATAATTGTATTAATTTTAAATTTTAGTAATTATTGTGTTTATCATTTTGATTTATATTTTAACATTGAAAGGTGATATATCATGCTTTTTCATACTTTTGTATGGTGGCCGGTAGTGTCCATGTTAAAACCGCGAGAAATATTACCGTCAGTTTATAAAATGTCGCGGGTAACGATAAAAGTCAAGATTAAAAATTGCTGTTACGCGGTTTGTAAGCTTCACGCGACAATTATTGACAAAACGTAAAAAAAATCTCGCGGGTTTAAAATGGCCGCAACCGGCTACCATACTTTTCACTTCAACAAAATGTATTTAAAGTATATTATAAAAGGAAAACCTAGTAACCGATATAATAAGACTTCTTTCTCGTAAATGATTCATAGTTTACATGACAAAGAATTTACCCGTTTAAACAGTCAATGACCCATCTTCTAGTTTTAGGAAAATTCTTATTTAGAATAAAATACAAAACTTAAGTGGAGTTGAAATATGATAGCCTTTATTAAGACAAACCATCTGCTCGTTTCAAAATGACATTCTTGTGACATGCCTGCATTTAAACAATGAAATTGTTGAATATAGATATCTTTCCGGGAATGGCTGTATATATACTAGTGATTTGCATCTCCAATGACATCTTATTATGTCAGACAATGAATATATTATAATGACTAACTAGTTATGATGCAATCAATGTTTGAAGGTTATGAATCCAACACAAAAATAGGACAAAAACAACAACAACCACAATAATGATGATGATGATAATGATAATAATAATGATGATGATGGTGATGATGAATGATGATGATGATGATAATAATAATAATAATGCTAATAATAATAATAATAATAATTATAATAATAATAATAATGCTAATAATAATAATAATATTAATATTAATAATAATAATAATAATAATAATAATAATAATTATAACAAATATAATAATAATAAACGCTGATAATAATAATACACGATGATTTCGAATTAATGCAATTTACCGGTACGCCATTTTCAAGTGGGGGCCGTTGTAGGAAGAGTGGGGACAGGGGGTTTGGGGCGTTAGTCCCCGATTTGAAGCAATGAGTTTTCACCTGATTTGCCGCTGTTTACTTCACAGGTATAATTCTATACGTATCGGTACATTAAATCAATATACCGCTGAAGATGAAGACTAAAAAATTACATGGATCACCCAAAATTTTATATTCAAATAATAATTATATGTTATTTTATTGAAAGATATAAATTTTCATTTCTATTTAACGTCTGAGACTTTTGTGTGTGTTGGGGGGGGGGGTTGAAGCATAATGAAAACGACTCAGTGGCCGTTATATTTATGATGTAACAATATTCCGCGAAATGTGTACTGGTATGCCTAAGCATTAACGTATAAAATAGTGTATGACATCAATTCCCCTGAAAAAGTATACACATTTCATCTAAATTAACATCTTATTATGTCAGGTAACGATATAAACTCAGTGTCTGCACTAATTATGATGCAACCTTATTTTGGAAAACGGAAGTATGTTACTATTAGATCAAAAACATAAACACTACCTACATAGATAAAATAGATGATTAAACAAATAAAGCGACGAACGAAAACTATACCGATATCCCCATGTATTACATATCGCATTACATTTTCGCCTGAGAAGAATCTATCTGATTAACTTGTCAAAAGACAAACCTATACCAGTTCGCATGAAGTTACGAACTAAAACAACAACAACAAAAAAACAAACAAACAAAAACAACAACAACAAACAACAACAACAAACAACATAATAAAACTAAAGCATACCAGATAAATCTGAAGCTATGTTTGTTTTCAGTACTTCAGCTGCAGCACCTCTTTCTCTCTCCGTCTCCTTTCGATCTTAACTGACGTTACTGTGTTTCCGTGTCAACGATGTTACTTTGTTACGTATATTGACGTCATAAGAAAACGTCATAATAAGAATGCGTGTGGTGCCGTTATACGGCAAGTACGTAAAATGTCGTACTTGCCGCTAAATGTCGCACTATTGCCGCTAAAGATCGCAATCGCCCCTTTATGTCTCAAAATAATTTTACCATTAAATGTCGCAATGATGACGTTAAATGCCGCGCCATTTTCCCTACCGTTATTTGTCACAATATTACCGTTAAATGTCGCTTATTAGCGAGGGCGCAGTTGAAAATATAAAACTGTTTTATTTATTAAACTTCGCCCCGTGCCCTCGCTAATCAGCATGTTTTCGCTCCGCGCTCCCGCCATTTTAAATTGTTAATTTTCGACTTTTCGCCTTGCGGGGTCGCGGGGCGAAAACACGAATGGCACAAATCAGCCACCATATTTATCAGCAATAGAGGCTTTAAACTGCCATTTGTAAAAACAATCTAATGACAAAACAAAGTTAAAGATCCTGTATGTTGTAATTGAGGTTGTATACCACACTGAAGTGAAATTATATATATGTATATAATTATGTTTATAAAAGAATTTTCAAACACCGGAGAATATGTAAAATATGTACTGCAAATACTTGTACATATATGTAATCATAAAAATATATGCATTCATTTCTTATTGAAAAATTTGACTTAAACTTTATTACCTCCCTTTATTAGCATGAAATGTTAAATTCGGTTATATATTTATAAAAAATGCTTTTTGGAACTTACAAAATTGATAAATCTTAATTTGAGCATCATATTTATAATATAAAACCATAAAAAATCTGTGTTATAGGATCTTTAATGTGAAAGGTGCATCGAGAGGATAAGGCAAGATTCGGTACGACCAAATTTTCCTATGTATGTACGTAATCTGTTGTATCACTCACTGTTGGTTTATACAAAATTTATTTTAGTTCGACTTTCGAATCCGTTCCTGGAACAAACCAGTACTTAACAATGAGCGTAAAGTTTCTTGCTCAAGAAAACAACATATTGCCCTTGTCAGGGTTTGAACCAAAGCGGCTAGCGATCATTAGATTACTAGTCCGAAGCGTTAACCACTCGGCCATGCCGCCAGTGAAACCGTCAGGCAACACAAACATCTGACACAACCCACGGTGATAAACCTTTTACAGGGTTCTTATTGCAATAAAACCGGCGATCATAACATCAAGCAATACATTCAAGCTGACACAACTTAAGGTGATAAACCTTTTAGAATGTTCTAATGACATCAAAACCGGCGGTCATAGCCTCAGGATACTCAATGAAGTTGACACAACCCACGGTGATAGACCTTTTAGAGGGTTCTTATGATAATAAAACCGGCGGTCAAAGCGCCATGCATCACAGGCAAGCTCACACAATCCAGTGTGATAGGCCTTTTAGAGTGTTGTTATGACAATAAAACTGGCGGTCATAGGCTCAAGCAACACAGCCAAGCTTACACAACCAACGGTGATAGACCTTTTACAGTGTTCCTATAGCAATCAAACCGGCTGTCAAAGCCTCAGGCAAGTCATTCTAGCTGACACAACCCACGGTGATATGCCTCTTAGAGGGTTCTTATGAAAATAAAACCTGCGGTCATAGCATCAGAGAAGAGAGTCAAGCTGACACAATCATGGGTGATAGACCATTTTGAGTGTTTTTATTGCAATAAACTTGGTGGACATAGCCTGAGGCAACACAGTCAAGTTGACACAACCCAAGATGATAGACTTTTAAAAGTGTTCTTATGACAATAAACCGGCGGCCATAGCCTCTTGTTACTCAGTTAAGCTAACACAAACCACGATGAAAGGACTTTTAGAGTGTTGTTATGGCCAAAAACAACGACAGGCATAGCATCAGGCAACACAGTCAAGTTGGCACATTCCACGGTGACAGGCCTTTTAGAGGGTTCTTATGGCAATAAAACTGGCGGTCATAGCATCAGGCAACACAGTCAACCTGACACAATTCATGGTGATATACCTTTTAGAATGTTCTGATGGCAATGAAACTGGCGGTTATAGACTTATGTTAATCAATCAAGCTGACACGGCCCACAGTGTTAGGCCTTTAAGAATGTTCTTATGGCAATAAAACTGGCGGTCATAGCATCTGGTATCACAGTCAAGCTTACACAATCCACGGTGATAGACCTTTTAGAGTGTTCTTATGGCAATGAAACCGGCGGTCAAAGACTCAGCCAACTCAGTCAAGCTGACACAACCCACGTTCATAGGTCGTTTTGAGGGTGTTTTTGTCAATTACACAGGCGTCCATAGGCTGAGACAACATAGTCAAGCTGACACAACCCACAGTGATAGACCTTTTAGAGTGTTCTTATGGCAATAACATCGGCGATCATAGCATCAGACAATACAGTCAAGCTGACACAAACCACGGTGATACCCTTTTAAAATGTTCAAATGGCAATAAAACGGGCCGTCTTAGCCTCAGGAAACTCAATCAAGCTGACAAATTCCACGGTAATAGGCCTTTTAAGGATCCTGATGTCAGTTACACAGGCGGACATAGGCTCAGGCAACTCAATCAAGCTGACACAGCCAACGGTGATAGGCCTTTTAGAGGGTGCTAATGACAATAAAACAGGCGGTCGTAGCCTCAGGAAACTCAAGTTGACACAACCCACGGTGATAAACCTCTTACAGTTTCCCTAAAGCAATTAAACCGGCGGTCATAGCCTCAGGCAAGTCATTGTAGCTAACACATTCAACGGTTACACGCTCTTTTTAAGGGTCCTTATGACAATTACATCGGCGGTCATAGGCTCAGGGCAACACAGCTAATCTGACACAACCCACGGTGATAGACCTTCTAGAGGGTTATTATTGCAATTAGACAGGCGGTCATAGCATCAGAGAACTGAATCGAACTGACACAATCCATAGTAGATTGAGGCCTTTTAGAGTGTTCGTATATCAACAAAACAGGCAGCTATAGCCTCAGGCAACACAGTCAACCTGACAAAACCTACGGTGATATACCTTTTAAAGTGTCATCATGGCAAATAAAACCGGCGGTCATAGCCTCATGCAACACAATCAAGCTGACACAGTCCACGGTGATAGGCAATTACATGGGTTCTTATGGCAATAACAACGGCAGTCATAGCATCAGGCCTACAACGGCAGCATTTTTTCTTCGACCGGACCAGATTGAACGTCTGTAAAACTTTCAAGAAAAGACTCACGGGGTAGATATTTGGCTTGCGTGACCCAAATGGATGAACGTCTATATTAATAACACGAAATCCTGCCATTTAGTTAAAACTTGAGATATTTTGAAGAAAAAACAGACATTTTCACGGATTTTTCCGAAGATGTCACTTTAAACCTGCTCAAAATAGTCTTAAAACAGAAAAAAACGAGTCCAAAATTACCTAATACGAGAAGTATCTCCAGTCAATGGACAATAGTTTCATAGCAATGAAATGGGCCGTATTTGTGTAATATAATAATACCAACCAAATTTATAACCTACCTGTACTGAGCGGTAAATTTCAGCTATCTGCCATCACTGCAGTGAACTGCCATCACTGGCGCCGGTAATACGGTGTGACGGAGATAGGCCGTTTTTAGGGTGCTGATTGGAATTCCACCAACTGCCATAGGCTCGAGCAACACAGCCAAGCTGACACAACCCACGGTGATAGGCCTTTTAGAGTGTTTTTATGACAATAACACCGGCAGTGATACCCTTAGGTAACACAAACAAATCTGACACAACCCACAGTGATAGGCCTTTTATGGGCCTTATGGCAATAAGAACGGCAGTCATAGCATTAGGCAACACAGTAAAGCTGTTACAAACCACGGTGGTAGGCCTATTAGAGTGTTCAAATGTCAATAAAACCGCCGCTCATAGACTCAGGCAACTCAATCCAGCTGACACAATCCGAGGTGATTTTGAGGGTCCTTATGGCAATCTCATCGGCATCGATATGCTCAGGCAACATAGCCAAGCTGACACAACCCACGGTAATAAACCTTTTAGAGTGTTTTTATGGAAATAGCACAGGCAGTGATACCATTTGGCGACACAAAATAATCTGACACAACTCACGGTGATAGGCCTTTATGAGGGTTCTTATGGTAATAACAACGGCAGTCATAGCATCAGGCAACAAAGTCAAGCGGACACAGCCCAAGGCGCTATACTTTTTAGAGACTTCTTATGGCAATAAAACCGGCGGTCATGGCATCAGGCAATTCAGTCAAACTGACACAATTGAGAGTGATATACCTTTTAGAGTGTTCTTATGGCAATAAAACTGGCGGTCATAGCCTTAGGCAACACAGTCAAGCTGACACAAACCACGGAAATATACCTTTCAGAGTGCTTAAGGAAAATTAAACCGGCGGTCATAGTATGAGGCATCACAGTCAACCTGGCGCAATCCACAGTTATAGACCTTTTAGAGTGATCTAATGGGAAAAAGACTTGCTGTCATAGCCTCAGGCAACTAAATCAAGCTGACACAACCCTCGGCGATAGGAATTTTAGAGGGTTTTTATGAAAAAGGCAACGGCAGCCATAGCATGAGGCAACATAGTCAAGCTGATACAGTCCAAGGTGAGAGAACTTTTCGGGTGTTCTTATGGCAATAAAACCGACGGTCAAAGCATCAGGAAAACAGTCAAAGTGACACAACCCACGGTGATAGACCTTTTCGAATGTTTTTTTGGCAAAAAACAGGAGGTCAAAGCCTCAGGCAACTCAATCAACGGGTATAGGCCGTTTTGAGGGTTCTTATGGTAATAACACCGGCGGTCATAGGCTCAGGAAACACCGTCAAGATGACACAACCAACGGTAAAAGACCTTTTAGAGTGTTTTTATGGCAATAACATCGGAAGTAATACATGACATGACAAAAATCTGATACAACCCACGATAAAATGCCTTTAAGAGGGTTCATATGGCAATAACAACTGCAGTCATACCATAAAGCAACACAGTGAAGCTGATACAATCCACGGGGTTAGACCTTTAAGAGTGTACATAGGGCAATAAAACCGGCGGTCATAGCATAAGGCAACACAGTCAAGCTGAGGCAATCCAGGGCGATAGACCTTTTTTGAGTTTTCTTAGCGCAATAAAACCGGCGGTCATACCCTCAGGCAACACAGTCAAGCTGACACATACCACGGAAATATACCTTTTAGAGTGTTCTTACGGAAATAAAACCGGAGTTCAAAGCATGAGGCAACACAGTCAAGCTGACACAATCCACAGTGATAGGCCGTTTTGAGGATGCTTATGGGAACTCCACCGGCGACCATAGGCTCAGGAAGCACAATCAAGCTGTCAAAACCTAGGTGATATACCTTTTAGTGTGGCAATAAAACCGGCGGTCATAGCATCAGACAACTCAGTCAAGCTAGGGATCTTTGAGCCTGATATTGCTGTGAAGAAAAGCATCCTAACTGATACAATCAACTTGTTAACTTTATAATTACATTTTTATGTACGTATTCTTCATTATACTCTAAGGAAATGTGCATGACCTCATCGCCGGTACAAAAACAATTTCATGGGACATCTTGCTATTACTTTTCTGGCGCTGGATCTGTACCATGCCACGCGGAAATCTCCAGGACATATTGTTTGGGTTAGGGCTTTGAGCCTTATATTATGCAAAGAAGACCCTCCAAACTTGTACAACATCGAATCCGCATTGGAATCAGACAAATGGTGTTTAAACGGATGGCTCAGAAAAATGGTGTTTTTTTCATACATTTTATATACAGAAAGAACAAAACTCCGGATCAAAAAAGGACCATGCCACGCGTAAATCTCTAGGACACATTGCTTTGGTAAGGACTTTGGGCCTTATATTATGCACAGAGGACCCTCTAAACTTGTACAAAATCGAATTTGCATTGGAATCAGACAAATGGTGTTTTAACGGTTGGCTCAGGAAAATGGTGTTTTTTATACAGTCACTTTATATACAGAAAGAACAAATCGCCGGAGCAAAAATCAACCATGCCACGCGGAAATCTCTGGGACACATTGCTTGGGTTAGGGCTTGGAGTCTTACATTATGCACAGAGGACCCTCCAAACTTGTACAAAATCGAATCTGCATAGGAATCAGACAAATGTTGTTTAAACGGTTGGTGTATATTTCGAAAATTTATACACTTTATATATGGAGAGAAAAAATCGCCGGTCCAAAAAAAATGGCCATGTGTAGCGCCGATATATGTCCAAACGTCGAAAAATGTCCAAGCGACGATAAATGTCCAAAAATTGACGATAAATGTCTCAATCGCCGATAAATGTCCAAAACTCCTTTAACGATATATGTCCAAAAATTAACGAAAAATGTCGCAACAAATTAGGTGCTCATAAATGTCCAAATCGGTTAACGATAAATGTCTCAACTTTTCATATTTTAATTGCACTTATTTCTATGATCAACAGTAATGCATCAGCCAGTTATAAAGGTTTCCATAGGGATTAAAAGTACCGATTTAAGTAGCGTTCTCACCAGCATCCCGGCAAAGCCCAGGACCACCCCAGACGATCCGGGATGAAAATATTTTTGCAGTCTCAATAACCCCGGTAGCACTACGGCGATACCCAATTTCCATACTTATAACAACCAGGATGAACTCCGGGCCATCCATGCAGAGTCCAGTTGAAACTACGGATAATGCAGATAGTACATGGACGACGGATGACCTAACACGATATTCAAACGCTGTTAAGTCTTCGATCAAAGAGATCATAAAAGCTGAGATCCATGCTAGCACAGCCCCGGATGATGTCGGCAGAGTCCCGGATGATCCCGGCAGAGCCCCGGTACGGTCAGATAGAGTGCCGACAATCACCGGTAGAGCCCCGGCAGAGCCCTTGATCATCCCGGACGTTGCCGACAGAGTTACGGACGTACCCCGGTCGTTCCTGGATCACCCGACCGACCACTGGGACTCTAGCGGGATGCTTGTGAGATTGTTAAAAAAGTTTAAAAAATGTATTTGAAAATAAGTTGATTGTTGGATACAGTCTATCTCCCTTACAATTAAAAGGGGAAAAAATTAAACCGAGGTGCATTGTACTGGTGCTTTACACCGGGCACTTAAAAGAACCAGGGTCGCCTCTGTATCATGCATTATGCCCCGAAAAATAATATACTAACAATCTTCAGGGGACGTTGGTCATATGGGCAACAAAACTCTTACATAACTCATTCATAAAGCGATAATGCCTTAGTACCAGTTAGCATACTATTATTTATTTCCTAGTCTGTCTGTCTGTCTGTCTGTCTGTCTCTTGTTTTTATCTATATACATTATACTATTTTTGTGTATATCGAACATTTACAGATCAAAATCGCTATAATTGTGAAGTGATGATCTGTATTTTCTTTCAGGCAAAGACTGCTGACCTAAGGTTTTTTTTTCGGTATAATAAAATAAATAACACATGGCTGTCGGGGTGATAGAGGATATTGCCAACCCTTGAACTGGCATATTACCCTCGGCTGCGCCTCGGTGTAATATACCAGTTCTCGTGTTGACAATATCCTCTATCACCCCGACAGTCATGTGTTAATTATATATTATTATACCTCAATATATCCTTCAATGTAAAACTCCCATAGGCCTACAATGTGTTCTGATCGAATATCACCCTCCTAGAATATATTCCCCGGGGAAAATTTCTTATCTCACCCTGGGGCACATTACTCTTACATAACTCTGTATTCATAATAGCGATAATGCCTTAGTAACCAGTTAACATAATGCAAAAATATGCATACTAATACAATTTAAATAGTTTATAAAAAAAATCTTTATTTAGCAAAGAATTCCACGTGGAAAGCGAAAAGTTCGTGCGAAACCGTTACAAGCTTGTACATGTTCACGTGTATAAAAATTACTACATATGAAAATTTTATATATAAATGATTAAAAATAATTGTAATTCTGCATCCATTAATAATAATTATAATAATTTGATTTTGTTGTTGTTATTTATTTTCTAATGAAGAAATGACGATATGTCTGTCTGTCGGTTTGTCTTGTTTTTTATAAATACATTTTTGTGTTTACAGATCAAAATCGCTGTAATTTTGAAGTGTTGATCTGTATTTTCTCTTATGAATGTTTTGGATCCTAAGGTTTTTTTCGGTATAATAAAATAAATAACATATGGCTGTCGGGGTGATAGAGGATATTGCCAACCCTTGAACTGGCATATTACCCTCGGCTGCGCCTCGGGGTAATATACAACTTCTCGGGTTGACAATATCCTCTATCACCCCGACAGCAATATGTTATTTATATATTATTATACCTCAATATATCCTTCAATGTAAAACTCCCATAGGCCTACAATGTGTTCTGATCGAATATCACCCTCCTAGAATATATTTCCCGGGGAATATTTCTTATATCACCCTGGGGTACATAACTCTTACATAACTCTGTATTGATAAAAACGATAATGCTTTAGTAACCAGTTAGCATAATGCAAAATGACAGCCATGTGTTATTTATATAATATTGTTAAGTTAATATTTGACATATAAGTAATTTTTAAATGTACATGTTTGTATCCAACCAGCACAGCAAGAAAACATACTATTACGTCAAGTGTCTATTACGGTGGCACAGATGTGACACATGGGTGTCTTTATTTATCTTGTTCACGCGAGATATTATCTTGTTCCCACAAGATATTATCTTGTTCCCACGAGATAATATCTTGTTCCCACGAAATAATTATCTTGTTCCCACGAGATAATATCTTGTTCCCACGAAATAATTATCTTGTTCCCACGACATAATTATAGCCATTCAGAAGCTGTAAAATGGTATATAGCAGTTACTTCCCCTTATTTAGTTGAACATTTACTTGATTATATATACATTATATTCATGTATAACCATGTAGGTTGATCTTGAAAGTGCCACACTGTAGGGACATACAAAACCTTAACTACCAATTACTGGTGTTTAATAGCGCATACCTTCATCTGGTGACGCATTTGCGTGCAAACTGATTTGGGTCGACACTGGAGGGATACATGTAAGTAGCCTTTCAAAACTCTGTATTTATAAGGCGGTGGCCCCGCAGTGGGTTCAGTCCACCACGCGCGAATGAGTAATAATCAAATACAAATGTCTTAAATCAATGTAGCATGAGAAGGACCGTCTTCGCAGCACTTAAGAGAAAAGTCAAACCCATTGTATATGCTTATAACCATTGTCGAACCATATCCCCCGACAAGCAAATGCGTCATCCTGTCAAGGTCTGCACTCTTCGCTGTTGAATCAGTAGGTCGGATTTTAACTGTCAAAGCAGTTAACCCCTTGATTAGCTCACATGGTTTATACAGGTTAACTGCTTTGTTTGCCAGATAGAGTTGCATATTTTTCTTAACTTTTGACCACTTGACAGTAAAGGAATATGCAACTCTGTCCACGCCCCTATACCGTTCACAAACTTTCGGGACGGACACTTAGACACTCGGACGGACAATGGCAACGCTATATGGGGCACAAAAATATTGAAGAACACAAACAATGCTAAAACGTGTTGCTTTGGTGAGTTAAGAATGCCCCCACGCCCCATCCGGATCTGCAACTGGCCATGCACAATAATGTATGATACATTTTACGTCGGGGGTAAACCAGAGGGTAAAATCACGGGTTAGTTGGATAGACTGTTACAGTATCCAATACAATAAATAACAAATTAACATATGAAAAGTTGAGACATTTATCGTTAACCGATTTGGACATTAATGAGCACCTAATTTGTTGCGACATTTTTCGTTATTTTTTGGACATTTATCGTTAAAGGAGTTTTGGACATTTATCGGCGATTGAGACATTTATCGTCAATTTTTGGACATTTATCGTCGTTTGGACATTTTTCGATGTTTGGACATATATCGGCGCTACACCATGCCAGGGCATATTTTTTGGGTTAGAGCTTCGGGCTTTATTATGTGCAAAGAAGTCCCTCCAAACTTGTACTGGGGTTGCGTTATTGAACGCCGCCTTTCCTTGTTGATCTTGTTCATCATATTTTGTACAAAATCGAATCGGCATTGGAATCAAACAAATGACGTTTAACTGGTTGGCTATGGAAAATGGTGTATTTTCCGAAAATGTATACAATTTATATACAGAAAGAACATATCGGCGATCCAAACAAATGGCAAAGAAGTCCCTCCAAACTTGTACTGGGGTTGCGTTATTGAACGCCGCCTTTCCTTGTTGATCTTGTTCATCATATTTTGTACAAAATCGAATCGGCATTGGAATCAAACAAATGACGTTTAACTGGTTGGCTATGGAAAATGGTGTATTTTCCGAAAATGTATACAATTTATATACAGAAAGAACATATCGGCGATCCAAACAAATGGCCATGCCATGCGGAAATCTCCCGGATGTATTTCTTGGGTTAGGCTTTTGGGCTTTATATTGTTAAGGCAGTCCACTCTTTTGACCACTCGACCACGGCAAATAAATATATATGTTCCTGTGGGCAAAGACGTCATTTTGTATGTATGTTTATATTTCAGTTATGTTTGCTTGCATGTATAATGTATGTATGTATTAATGAACTCCGTTCCGTTAAGACTGTCGCTGTATGTGTATTTCCGTTAAGTCTATCCATGTTTGTGTATTCCCGTTTTAAAAGTCTGTACATGTATGTGTATTTCCGTTAAGTCTGTACATGTATGTGTATTTTCGTTAAGTCTATCCATGTTTGTCTATTTCCGTTAAGTCGGTCCATGTATGTGTGTTCCGTTCAGTATACTTGTATGTGTATTTCCATCAGTCTGTTCTTGTATGTCTATTTCCGATAAGACTGTCCATGTATGTGTAATTCCGATCATATCTGGACGTGAGTGTCTATTGAAGTTAAGTCTGTCCATATATGTGTGTTTCCGTTAAGTCTGTCCATGTATGTGTATTTCCGTTTAGTCTATCCATGTATGCGTATTTCCGTTTAGTCATGTCTGCTCTTTCGTTCAGTCTGTCCTTGTATGTGTCCATTTTCGTTTTGTCCACTGGTAGTCTTTTGTGGAGTAGCGGGGGGTCGAACTTGCAACCCCTTTGATTCGTGGACAGTTAATGTTACCACTGCACGACAGCTCTGATGTTTAACTGTAAACATTATTCATTCAATGGCCAACAAAAAGTTTATGCAATTTAATTTTAACACCTTAATCATTGTAGCCAACCCACGTGACTTTTGGGATACCGTAAAGAGAAAAAAGGTGATATTTTTATTAAGAAATTTGTTGTCACCTGCTGAATTGCCTGTAAATAAAGCACAGGGTACCCGGAATTCTAAGCTGTATCAGACGGTGTAACAATCTTTTGAAAAGCTTTTGTAGAATTTTACTGAAAAACGAGATTTAGTATAATGAGCCGCTATGATATCGTAAACACTCGTACAAAATTCTCCCAGATTCAGACGGTAAAGATTAAAGGTATTGGGCGAGATTAACTGAATTGACAGACAAATGAATGATCTCATATTCTCAAACTACGTACAAAGATTAAAGGTATTCGTCACTTCGGCAAGATTACTGAATAGACGACCTTATATTCTCAAATGTTTCTCTTCTTTTCTGGTATGCATTATATGAGGAAGATAAGTATGATATACATGTTATATAATATCAAACACATCTCTTTTTAATTTGTTCAAATATGTTTTGAAATCCAAGATGTACAACTAATAGTGATGTTTTATTGTTCCAGGATATATACGCAAAATGTGTAGTATTCGCAGTTTTTCCTAAAATAGAGGAAAACAGAATTCCTAAAGAAAGACCAACACGGCAAAAATGTTGCTGGCTCGGTTTGACTGAGTCTGTTCGTAAACGGTACTGGAAAATGCAATTTACCGTCCATGCCCCCTAGCACCTGCTTAAGCAGAATTCAAAATTTAAACACAAAAATTGTGAAATTTTGATTTTAAAAACATCCGCAGTGTGTTCATACGGCGGTTATCATGAAACCCACAATGTGACACAGTAGTGCCATTCCATGAATCAAAGCACAGAGGGCGTTGAATTTGTTTGGGTCTCAGAATGTCAGAAAGGTGAAGGTTGTGAGATTATATAAACCAATTTGTTTTTGTATAGTGCAGCCAATACTTTCCAGCGTTTTAATTGTAGTAAATTGGCTATAAGACTAATTGCAACACTGATATTCAATTCAATGTTTATTTGTCTTAAACAATTTGAAAAAAAATCAGTTGCCTTAACTGGGATTTGAACTCCAGACCTCTTGCTTCCTAAGCAAGCGCAAACTCCTCGGCCACGGTGAAGTTATTTGTTAGTGTACATAGAAAGGGAAGTAACCGCTTCAAAGCGGACTTCTTTCGGCATTTGCAGTTAACAGCATCAGGGTCTGAAATTTCCCTAACATTATTTGTTTGGTCTGACGACAACGGCGCATGGTCTCCAAGTAAAAGAGTACGTGTGCCCTTAACGAGAAAACAAATAAAGGGAATCTGACGTTATGAAGTTATAAAAGGAACATTCTGCCCCAGACACAAATAAATATTTACCTTTTTAGAAAGGGAAAACATGAATTGTTTAATGTTTAAATAATGATTTAATAGAAATTTTGATGCATAAGATAAATGTAAAATAATTTCCTTTAACTGAACTTATTCCCAAAAAGCAACAGATGAAAAAGATGGTTCAGGTATTTGGCCATTTAGTAACTTTTTTACGATATTATTTAAGTACACCTAAATTATAAAGCTTTTGAGAAAAATATCAACAACAACAACAACAAAACATGTCTGTGGTATAATGGCCTATGCCAAACCTCCGTATATTGAAAATATATTATATCAAATAATGGTTCTTCCCCATTTATTTGGAATCGCCCATGTAAATAAATATGTTTGTTTTTATATCCGTCCGGTTCTGTTAATATATCAGTCATCCAAGTAAAATTTATTTTCAAATGGCGATTAATATTTGAGCCGCGTCACGACAAAACCAACATAGTGGGTTTGCGACCAGCATGGATCCAGACCAGCCTGCGCATCCGCGCAGTCTGATCAGGATCCATGCTGTTCGCTTACAAACCCTATTAACAAGTAGAGAAACTGATAGCGAACAGCATGGATCCTGATCAGACTGCGCGGATGCGCAGACTGGTCTGGATCCTTGCTGGTCGCAAACCCATTATGTTGGTTTTGTCATGACGCGGCTCATTTGTTTATATATTTGTTGTTTATATTATATGGGAAGGAGAAAAGATTTGTGCTGTCGTTCTTGTAAGGGTAATCCGATATTGTTTTAATGTATAGAAAGTAGAAATAGAAAAAATATGTTCCTTTTCTCATGCTTCTTTACAAATATTTGACTAATTAAATTTACCAAAATAAAGTCATCTTTTCCCAAACTGCGACCAATACATTACAAGTGTGAAAGTATTATGATTAATTATATGAGTCATTGTACGAGTTAAAACATGACGATTACTGATTCGCCGATTGACACATTAACGTATGTTACGGAAAGACGTCATGACGTCACATGTCGCTACAAATATGATTGGACGGCGCATACATTGATTGTGACGTAATAAACAGAACGTAGTAACCGCTATTGAAATGTCGCACATTTACAGTGCTGACGAATATCTGCTGATAAAAGTTATTAACAGACAAATTACCTGCAAAATGGAAGAAAGTCCGCAAAATGATAACCGACGTGTAGCTAAAAGCACATTCAAAGGTAGGTTTTCAATTATTATCTGAATTATCGTTCAAAATTATTATTGTAAAAAGAAATCTCTCGGTTAGTTTATTTTTGCGTTGCATTTCTATATTTGATGATAAATCTTTTATGGACTTTAACGCCTGTTTAGTAGCAGGATCTTAAGAAGGGGTTTTAATGTTAAGTAACGATTTCATGTATGTGGTATTTAAATTGTACTTTTTTATACAAGTATTTAAGCATTTAATTTTGTACACTACAGACAATAGGTATTTAGCTTTAATAACTTTAAAATGATTTTACAATTGTTTGAATAATGTAGTTTTTTTTTTTAAAAATAGATAGGATTTTCGGGATACTTAAGAACTAGCACTATGCTTAGTTAATAGTAATTTGATTGCCGTGTAAATCGGATCAATCCTCAGGCATGTTACGCTGGACTTATCGATGAAAAAGCGGACTAATCTCCATACAGTGAAACCTTTAAATGACATTACGCTTTTTTTTTGTTAAGCTGAATTGACTACATATTTAAAATCAAAGTGCTGCAGCACTGAATGCGACGGACATGCAACCGGAGAGACATTAAGGCTTCTTTTAGAAAAAAAAACAAAAAAAACAAAACAAAAACAAAACACAAAATATATAACAGAGAAAATTTGTTCCATACAAGTTCGAGATTTGTAAAGCAATATATTTTGTGTCCCAAAATGATATAATTCAGATTTTCTACTTTCAAGGACTTAAATACAGAATGAAATTTATGCCTAAAAACTCTGGTCAAACTTGTAAATCAGTGTCCTTATCGATTTATTCTAAGAAATGATATGTAAATAGAAAAAAAAACTATCAACGAAATATTTCTAGAATAAATCCAGGCAAATAAACTTCAAACATAATACATTATACATTTGAGAATGCTATTTAGAATTGCTTCGTGTTATATCATAGTGGGCATACATACAATAAAATATAAGTCATTTGTATTTTTATTTCTCTTGGATATGTCTCATTAAAAAAAAAATTGGTTAAAATCATCAGCAATTAATAGTGTATTTCTTAGATTTTTTTTTATTTACAAGGTAAAGATAGAGGCCAGAGCACATCGTTTTTATTTTAATTCAAATGTCACTTAAGCACTACAGTGTTTAGTTGTCCTTTTCAACTTCACACTAAATTCCATTTTCAACTTGTTTGCTTCTTACAATTGTATAGAATTTCTAAAAGTATTGCATGTAATCCGCTGGTTTATTAATTACATGTTTAATGTGTACTTCCTAATCGCCTGTCCAAAAATCAGAACAGGTGAAGCAGAATCTATTTTTAGAATAGCGAAGGTTAACTCATATCATGACCTAGTAAAATATGTAAACAAACCACAAGAATCGGAAGTAGAACTGATATTATAACTTCCTTACCATGAAAGACTACATGGCGGTAAAGTGTTGTAAAACTCTCTTCTTACATGCATTTTCAAAAATAGATATTTATACTAACCATTGTACTGTATCTAATATATTAATAACTGCTGAATATTCAGCTTAACCCGCGGTATGAGTCACGAAAATAGTTCTTCTTTTATTAATGCGCGAGTAATCCTAGAGTCACGAAAAACTTTTGATTTGTTAATAATAATGTTTTGTATAATGTAGAAATATTTATTTCCTACTAATAATGTCTTGGAACTCAGAGGTTACACCTTTATTGTAGTATAATTTGCTGTCCTACTTTTTCGACAGCGGTAAATCGTTTCAGCAGTAATTTGCATATTGCGCAATAATACTACGGGACTACAACGTTTTTATCAATAATATACGTTCATATTTTAAATTGGATAACTTAATTTGAAATTGAAAAGGCTAAATATGGAAGACATTAAGATATCCAGACAAAGTATGGGAGTTTTGAAGGATCAAATTCATGTACTATTTCTTGGGCTGTTAATTGGTTTAGGACACATTGCGCGATTGTAGCCAACGAAATCCCATGTGTAGATGACTTAGCTCTGAACGCGCCTGAGGGCGCGTCCGTCGCAAAAAGTACTGTTACAGGTAAATTTCGCCGATGGATATTCAAAGATGTTTCCTTGGGCCCCATGAATTTCTTTATCGTTCTTGTGAAGTTTATTATAAAATGGAAAGGAATTATGGCAAATGTAAACTTGCTGTTCACTGTATATGTTTAAAAAAGTACTGTTACAGGTAAATTTCGATGGATATTCAATGGGCCCCATGAATTTATTTATCGTTCTTGCGAAGTTTATAATAAAATTGAAAGGAATTATGGCAATCGTAAACTTAGTTAGAGTTTTGTCTGTTCCCTCACTATATAACCTTGGATCAAATTACTTGTCATAAGGAGATGGGTTTCTAGTAGGGTATAACTTCTACAATGATATTAAGCTTTTTAACATACCTTATTTTTCTGTAGTTATAAACAGTGTAGTTATATTCAACTTACCTGATCAGACTGTTGTATTCAAAAGAAAATAAGATGAATGATCCATTCGTGTGTATATTTGGAAAATTTGTTCTCGTTCATTTCTAGGTATATATAAAACAATGGCCATATTATACAGTCCGCGTTTACTCCTTGGTATGTCTAGAAACCTGTTATACATTGATGCTCTTTTACAGTCCTCGTTCACCCTGGGTAATTCCTGGCTTTATTAGCATATAATCCGGTGTTAATGTATGCAGTAAATTTATGCAAATATGTATGCAAATTTCTTGGTATATACATTTTGAACCATTGTTTATCTTGATAACTTAATCGTTTCAAATATCGCGCTAAATAAAATACAGAGGACTTAATAGGTATCAATATGGTATAAACTTTAATAGGTACATCTCTGGAAAAATATTTAATCCGTCGTCAATGGCAGTGTTAAATAAAAAAAAGTTTCCAAAATTTTGATAACGCCAATGTACTTTACTTTATTTTTCTTTTTTTCTTACAGATATCCTCATAAGTCCAAACAATGATGACGTCATCATTCCAATGAGTGCGACGTTCGACAAAGCTGTATTACATATTGGTATAGGAAACGGATGTGGTATATTTATAGAGAAGTTTGGTGTGAAGAATGACAAAGAGTTGAAAACTTCAGTGAAATATGCCACCCGAAAGTTCACAGACGCCCGTAATCAAAGGAAAAACAAAGGTAAAAACCTAACAGCAAGTAGAAGTGAAGATATTGAGAAGATTGTAGATGAAAGTGGTGAAAAGTTTACAAGAGACATTCCAAGTATGGAAGACATTGATAGACAGCTGGCTAAGCTAGTCGACCATCTTTTGGTTAAGTCACCAATGGAAACCAAAAATGCTAAAAATACAATGTCAGACACTAAACCTCTGAAAGAAAACAAATCTTTAAATATCGAAAGTGACATTAGTGCCACTGATAAAAGTATTCAATCTACGATAGGGACAGTTTTCACATCTGACATCAAAAGTGACGAACGTCGAGAACCAAGGCATGAAAAAGAAATTGCTGAAAGTACTACACCAGGTTTTGATGATCAAACCATTGCTGGGACAAATATGAAGATTCATTTGTATAAGCTTAATGAAACACGTTTTAAAGCAGAGAAGACAACTTCATTTGAAACCATTGATAAAGCTTATCAGGAGGAAATGTTACAGATTGCAATTGATAAAGAGGCAGGTATCTATAAACCAACTAACATTTGGCCATCAACTGAAAGAGGATCAAGTTTTCCACTTGAAGAAGATATGCATGTATATCTGGATGAAGTTTTTGTAATATCAAAACGAGGCTCTGAAATGTTTGATGAATATGTATCAGTAACTACAGAGAAGAGAAGAAAAGGCGAACAACAAAGATGTATCCGAAAGCGATCCGACGAGTGCTGTTGTAGATATAGCGAAAGATTACACAGTTGCAGACAGCAATGTGTTTGAAGACGTTCTATTTAAAGACCAAAGTGATCCAATTTTATCTGATACAATTGTAGATAGAGCAGCCGATAACGACAGCGATACATCATATGTAGTCTCGGATACGTTTGGTAACTTTCTAGATATAGGGTCAGATGATTCAATGAGTATAGATATAGGTGCAGTTGATGAAATGTTAGAGAGTCACACACTAGATGATGTCTTAGTTATAGAAGCAGATGATGAAATCGTTGATATAGCAGAATCAGATGACGATATTGTAGACATCGAAGCAATAGTTCCCCAAGATGATCAAGATGAAGTGGACATAACAGCAGCCAGGAATGACATTGATGATACATATATTACATACAACGATATTGTTGACGATAATGATAACCTGTTTGGTATCATGGACATCTACATAAAGAGTGATCTACACTTCGACTTACACAACGTAAGTATTTTCCACACTAATGATTGATGTTTTATAAGTATAACTTAAAATGCATTTGAACGATTTTCCAGCAAATGATTTGATACGCAAGCACAAAGAACAAATAGTCACGAATACTAATTTTATTGTTATCAAGAGCTAAGTTCATTCATTCATTTATTCATTCATTCATTCATTTCATTCATTCCGTTTCGTTTCGCTTCATTTCGTCTATTTATTTATTTTCAGATACCAGCATCAGCCGAGCACCCTGACCAGAAGAAAGACTTTGGATATAAATTCTTTTCATTTTCAACATTCTTTAAATAATATAGTAAAGATTAGAAAAACATGTTTCAACTTTGTTATTTTGAAAGCGTGTAAACCTATTTAATTTCTTAGATAACCTTGATTCTATATCGATATTTAGAACTGTCAAATAAAATCTCTGATAAATTGATCATATTAAATCAAGATGGCAGAAATCAGCCAAAATACCTCAACGAGAAAAAATTATTTTGTTTTCCTTCTTAGATATAGATCGTCAGTGTGATTTCCACTTGTCAAACTGGCAGACAGGTTAAGTTCTTATTATATTTTACTCTTAAGTCAAGGTTAATGTGTTTATGTTCTACATTTATTTATAAATATACAATCACAACAAATTTCATCAATAGAATAATATAAGCCGCGTCACGACAAAACCAACATAATTGGTTTGCGATCAGCATGGATCCAGACAAGCCTGCGCATCCGCGCAGTCTGATCAGGATCCATGCTGTTCGCTTACAAACCCTATTACAAGTAGAGAAACTGATAGCGAACATCATGGATCCTGATCAGACTGCGTGGATGCGCAGGCTGGTCAGGATCCATGCTGGTCGCAATCCCATTATGTTGGTTTTGTCGTGACGCAGCTCATATCTGCCATATGTTGTAGTTCGGATCGAAATATCCGTGACGAGAGGATCCGCCCATTGGGGGGTAACGAGGCATTGTCTAGCTTGCGACTTATCTGGTACCCCCATGCCATGTGGAATTTACGGCATGGGTAAAACTAACGGAAACGCAAGTCAGATAGGCAAGAAAAGATGGTTCATATCCCTAATGATTCATTGCGATAGTGTGCGTTCCAAATTTAAAAAGAAAATCTTTGATAAAATGTATCATAAAGAGATATATCCAAACCCGTTTGGTATGTCCATGTATGTGTATTTTCGAATGTGTATTTTTGTGTCTTTCCTTTTAGTATCAAATGGATAGGCCTATATAGAAGCTCAGAACTCAACTATAAACCACATTCATAACCTCAAGTCATACAGTGGGGCCAACACACTCCACTGTAAAAGGCCTATCTAGTAATAAAATATAGATCACGGCGATAGCCGCAAGGCATACAGTTGGAACCACACAACGGTAAAAGGCCTATCTAGTAGGTCTGAACTCAAATATGCCCTGATGTATGCAATGGGGTCAACAAAACTCGCGGTGATAGGCATATCAAGTAGGTCTCAACTCAAATGTTAAGCAAGAGAATAGCCTCATTCCATACAGTGGGGTCCATACAACCCACCGTGACTTATCAAGTAGCATTATGTCTCTATCAAGCATTAGATATATACATGTATACTCTCATTTTAGGTAAGTTTTAGATTATCAATATGGAATGCCCTTATAGTTATGAAGCAGTCATTTTTCAAAACCTTTTCTTCCTAGGTTTGTAAGGGAAATCAGCATTGTTTTCATTGTTTTGACATTACGTTTGTATTTTAAAATGCAGGATTAAGACTAACTCCAAGAGAAGGGCGTTTAATAGAGATTTAAATAACAATTTCAATGTCATAGCGGTTGGAAACTTTACATGTTTTAATTTTAATTGTGAGTTGTTGTTTCGGTTTCAATGGATGATGCATAGAACTGTTACAGTTTTATAGAATTAAACTTCAAGCGTCTCTTTATGCCTAACTATGAACCCATTTAATGCCGAAAGAATCATTTTGATTATAACTGAAAAATAAAGCGTCTTAACGTTGATAGGCTGTCCATGATTTTTACATTAAAATGTAAAAAAACTGCTAAGTGAATTTAATTAAAATTATTTCTTTTACAATTTGTCTCCAGTTTTGTTGTTGTTGTTGTCGGAAATTGCACCTGGATGAGTCGCGTACTATACTGTAAACGTATGTCAACAATTCTTATACAGTTTTCTAAGTTTATAACAAGTATTTCGGCAACAACAGTGTCTAGTGAGTTGATAATACTGGATATAAATACATACCAACTTACAAGTTTGGATAACAATGTCGTTTGTAAGATGTTTACTGTATTTGAACTTTGGCGGTTTTAAAACTTTATTTACATTACTTGGAGGTCAAGACCGAAGTGACAACATTGGTTGGATTCCGACTTTTATAAGGTTCGATGTTTGAAATCTACCAATGAAACAATAGAAATCCGGAAATCCTCCAATGGACAGGCGGCCGGATTTCTGAATCTGAAATCTTGGATTTCAATGGCGGCCATATTGAAATCTCATATAAAATCTACATACGAAAATCATTAATATACAAAAACATGTAGTGAATACTTAAGGATTTCTGACCTTAATCAATCATAAATTTTACATAAATTACGTTCTTGGATTGAATTTGACTGAAATTGATATTAACAATAAGAAATCTTCAATATAAAATATGAAGTGACAGATTTCAAAGATGTCTGTCATTGGACGTCTGCTACACAGAAAATGTAAAGAGAAAATCAGTTTTCTGTTATAAAATAAGGTTAGTTTAACATTTCTATCAGCTTAAATTGCAAAGTCAATAAGTGTCAATACAGTGTTCCTTCAGATCAATCAGGTAAGTGAATCTTTTTCTTGTAGAAGTCAACAAAATATGAAGCTATAGGATTTCACCATGCCACTTGGATTTCATTATAAGTTTTGTTGTAAGTACATTTCATGCTAGAATGTCAGATCCTTACAATACAAATGCTAAGGATGACATATTTTTCGCCGTTATGAATGAAGTTGTAATTTCATCCACTGTTGTAAGAAAATAGTTACTGGTGTCCATGGTAAATTGTTTTATTAAGGTAAAAAATTAAAAATGTGATGGAAATGGTAGCATATGCAAGAAAAAAAAATATCTGACGTATGTTTGCGGGTCGGAATGGGCAGGTTCCAAATGGACGGATAATCCTATCTGAACGCAATAGAAATACCTCATTACGGTTTTTCGTTTGTTTAAACAGATCTAACCTGTTACGAACAATAAAGTAGGAGTGCAGAATCAGAACCATAATGTTGACTCTATACTTATCCTTTATATACAGAGCAAAAAATGTAATATCTAATAAAAAAATACTTGTCAATGATTTTTTCCCGGCATAAACAAGTTTTCTATTTGATCAATTTTTTTCGCTTCAGGGTATCTATAACTTTCTTGTATCTATAACTTTCTTACACTTGTATGAGGCACTATCACGTGCGTAAGAAAAGTGTGAATATCGAATCCCACATGCAAAAGAGATGAAAGGATGAGTGTCGAATTAGCACAGTGGTTCTACCGACGGTCCAACCGAAGCTTTTCCGACGGCAGAGATCAAGCTGCTTAAGTCTCAGTTGAAGTCAGATCAAGATTATCCACCTCCCGATATTGCACAACTTTTAGTTCGTATATAATAACGGTGCAATAAATTCAGTATGGAACTTACACGAATTTAATATTCTATTTATCACATACTCAAAATAAAGACCGTTTAAAGTGAAAAAAAAGCCATTTTTCATTGACACGCCTATAGTATAACGCTAACATTTAGCGCGCTTTACATTAGCGTTTGTAAACGCTAATGACGTAACGTCAAAATATATGCACGGCCGTGCAATACCATATTTACGGAGTCGCAAAATCGGCACGGGTGTGTGATAAATAAACATAACATTATATCTGATCGATATTCTAACTCTATAAATAAGAAATCGATACGATCATTTCTATTTATAGATTTTTGTAAATATATATAGTAAATATATATATGCAAAAATTGTTGTGAAATATCGGGGTGAGCCGTAGCGTAGTGGATAAATCTTACTCTTTCATCTGAGACTAAAGCAGCATGGACTCTGTCGGCGGGGATGCTTCGGTTGATCCGTCGGTAGAACCTCTACGTTAATTCGACACTCATCCTTTTTTTCTCGCCATTATATCATTCACTGGGTTTTATAATAAGAAGTAGTATTTTATTGCTCTTTGAATATAATTTTCGAACATTATTTCCATAAAACAACATTTTTAACAAAGGGCAAAATGGTTGAACAACAAGTTCTAGCAACATTAGTAACTGTCCTTCCCTTAAGCATTATAAGAAAACATGTTTAAACTCTATACACATGAGCAATTACAAATATTAAGACGGATACAAAAACAAAGTAGCAAATAGAATCCGACTTTAAATTTAAAAGAAAAAAAACAACATTTGCTTATCAATTTTTTAAATATTAAAAATAATAGTAATTTTCCTGCACTTGCAGTATGTGATGGTTTGTATGTCCGTAAAAATATGTAATTTATAAGGGGAATTAGAAGAATTAAAATTTGGACAACGATTGTTATTTTTACATGTACTTATTTGTTATTATTTAAATCTATGTGTATTATATATATATATTTTTTGAACCTCATGAAATAAAAAAACAGTTTTCCTCGTCTGATAAATTTTCTTTTCCATACAGGAGAGTACTTGTATTTAATGGATGAAAAGGGCGAGTGGAAGTGAAAAGTTGGAGTCTTTGAACACCAAAAAGTTTACAATTAAAAAAGAAATGTTCAGCATCCTCCTCGATATGGCAAAACTCACAAACAGGGGAGTTTGTTAAGTGATTTCTATACATATCATCATTCAAATTACCACATCTATTTCTTAAACGTGCATTAAAAACATATGTTAATCTTTCTCGAATTAAATAATTAAAATACTTTCTCGATATTTGTTTCTCTGTCACCGTAGACGGAACACACTTGCAAATTGGTAACCAAAAGAATTATAAAATAGTTTCAGCTATTGGAAACTGTGCGTGAAACTTACTTTTTTGTTTTCGTGCGACTTACTATCCAGAAATTGTTCGTTTTACTTACTAAACACTTGCAAAGAACATTTGTAGGCTACAAACCTTCGAAAATGTATTTTATATGGACTTCTACGATAACAGATGTCAATAAAATGATTGATTTGGTGTCTGAAGTGCAGACAGTAAGTCTATTTTCATTTATTTTGGTACCAAATTATATCGCTTCGTGCGAATTACTATCGCTGAATGTGAAATTTTTGCACAAATCAAACAATGTTCTCAAAAACCACAAAACGTAGGATAATGCACTTTGTATTGTCATTTGAAGAAAATTACCGCGCATATGATACGCTAGGTTTTGTTTTGATTTAAGAAACGTTTGTCACCTTAATTTAACATAATAAGGTACTTACCGGGGCTCAGCAGTCGCAATTTTCTCGTGGGTATTACTATACAAAGTCACGTGATCCCCCACCCCGTGTCTATGTAGCATTTAATTTGCTTGAGAAACTTGTTTAAGCAAGGCAGACTATACAAGCTTCCGTTTTGTTCGTAGCATGAACAGGGTATGGGTAAAACCATGAACTTTCCATAAAATGGATAACCTGCTTTTGAATACTAATCAGAATAAAAAGAATTTGTAAGAACAAGAAAATAAAAAGCAATTAATCTTCAAGTCAGCATTCAAAAGAAAGCACTATAAAGGCCCATTAAAATACCCACTGATTGCACTATTATCAAGGCATACAAATTTTTGGTAAATACACCTATAAACAGCACATGTCACTGTTAAAATCTGTTTACTTATTACAGGAAACAAGTGTAAGTGGCTGGATAGCTCAGTCGGTACAGTCGAGGAACAGTAATCTGAAGGTCTCAGGTTCGTGTCCTGGTCAGACTGCACATTTTTTCCTCGTCCTTTGAAAACTGGACAAAATGACCCTTAAACATAGTTATCAATCATTACAAACCTTGTGCGATACTTGTCTTGTAAAGCCCGGTCACATATTCACGGATAATGCCACGGAAGAGCTACGGTCTAATCGTTCACGGATTACTACGGAAATGTGAAATTCCGTAGGCCGCTACGGTTCCAGTACGGACACACAGTGGTTTGAGTACGGAGTTCGACGGATTTACCACCAAAAGCCCCGAGAGAAACACGGATTGTTACAGACCGACACGGTTTGGTACGGAGCGACACGAATCAGGACGAATGCACTACGGATACACTACGGTCTGCTACGGTATAAGCACAGGTTAGTACGAATTAGTACGGGTCTGATACGGAGAAGAACGAATTGAAACGGAGAAGAACGTATTGCCACGAACCTATACGGACCTATTATATCCGTCCAAAACCTCCTGCATGCTCATTTTCAAGAAAAGAACACTTAGAAAACGAATTGCAGTGTTCAATGATTTTGGCGGAGAGAATTCGGCCTCATCGCGTCCGACCCCCGAGACATATCAGGTCCGATTAAAGTGAATTTCGTGAAGGACGCCGGATCCTCAACAGGTTCGGCCATGAGAGCCTCATACTAAACATGAAGGGGTCTTCGTAATAGCCCATCTCTAGTCCACCATCTCCTCTTACCTGATTAGATATGGGCTAGTAATCATTAAAGAAAAATGTTGATCAATACTGCTTCTCTTTTGATTTTGAAATTTGCTGTTCATTTTACAATAACATTAATTATCGTGAATGTTTATGTTTTAAAAATATGTAAAAAGCTTGTTAATTAATCTTATTATCACTCAAGGGCCAGCGTCCGAGGCTTATGAGACACTTCGTTTTATGTACATATTTACTCCAATTTCACGATCCAAATTAATGTTTGTAAAATATGTAACATTAAATGCTATTCTATTACTTATGAATTGTAGTACGATATAAATATATTTTTACCTCTATGTATGTCATCAAGCAGCTCGACCACTGCCTCCGCATTCTGAGCTATTTCAATATAAAATTGCAGCCAGTAAATGGCAATTATCATTTATTGAATGTTCACGCAAATATGTCTATTTTAACAAGAAGGTAGTATTTATACCCTTGCACATGATAAAAAGCACATGATACTATTAATTTATCCCATGTAGCCCGGGGTTCTATGATATCACGATACTTAACGTTTATCGGAAAATATTTAAATATAAATATCATAAATGAATGAGAATTTTCTTCCATCTTATAATTGAACCTTTTCCAGAACTGTTTGTCAAAAAAATTATTTCAAAAGAACCAATAAAAATGACATTTTTTAGAATATTTTCAATGTCTGCCATTTTGGGTAATTTCAGAGGAGGTTACTACGGTATCAAGGTAATCCCCAAAAAAGCAAGTATGGAAGGATAGATGGGTCAAAACTTTCAAGTTAAGTTGTGAAAAACTTCCAACAGTTAACTTGCTATAAAATTAAAACTATATGAACAGACTATAATTATGTCAGTATATGTGTTTATAACATATTTTAATTGACTTTGTAAAAACCATTAAGGAAATGGTAGTCAAATATGAAGGTTTTATAAAATAGTTTTCTTGTCACAAATACATTCATTATTAATCAAATTAAATTTATTGGCAGATGAAAATGAATATAGTGTGCAAGTTTTACAAATATTAGCATCATCATGTGTTGCTTTTACTAGCAGTCACAGAAAATTTATATAGCTTGATATCATAGAACCCTTGATATTATAGGAACCGAGTATATGTAATATAAATCCGTGTTTATCCGTAACTAAACAGTGGTGGACCGTACCATTCCGTACCGTTTCGTGTTGCAACGCAATAAACCGTGTAAGACCGTGCTAATCCCTGCCTCTCCGTAGTACAACGTATTACGATCGTAGCTTTCCGTGACAATGCCGTATTAATCCGTATTAAAACCGTAGCTTATACGTAGGGTAACCGTACAAATACGTAGTTCTCCGTACCAAACCGTGGAAATCCCTAGCAGGTTGAGGCCTACGAATCAGTACGGACTAGTACGGTTTCCGTACGGACCAGTACGTATCAGTACGGTTTAATACGGACTAGTAGGGATACGCTACGGTTGATTTTTCCGTAGCAAATTTTTGTGCATGTTCAAAAATTGTCAAGGATCGCTACGGATATACAAGGACTACTCCTTAGCTCGAATCTTTTCAAGTAAAGAAAGCGGGACACCTTTCATATTAGATAATGGCTTGGGTTCAGGGGCTTTCTTCGGGGTCGAGACTGGTTCATGGATGGATGATTTATCCGGTTACAACATGGTAGCCCTTAGTGCTGCCTCAACCTTTAACAAAAATATTACCAAATAATGACAAAAGAAAACCACACCAAATCAATTTATGATCTGATAACTTAAAAATCAATACATGTGTGACCAATTGAGAAGAACTGCAGAGTATTTTCAATTTGTTGCATTTAAAATATATATTTTTTATATATTCTATTATCTAACAGCTTGAAATGCAAACAGAATACCTGCAATATCCAATGTGTATTATAATTGAATGCTATCAAATATTCATGTAAATAAATGCCTTTTCATATGTACAAGCAACTGGAGGTCCTAAATGTAGAATTAAAACCTATGCTTAAAGAATATTCAAGTAATCATACCTTTGGAGAAAGATTTCTTGTACTCTGTAAGACATCTTTGGCAGTTTGATAAGTCTGTACATCTGGGGGCTGAGGTAAGGGACTTTCTAAAATATCCGGGACTTCATCAAGTGGAAACTTTGGATGCCATCTTGTTATTTTGTCGTCAGGTATTAATAAAGGTCTACTCAGCTTAGATAAAAATTCCTGTGCAAAAAATATTAAAATTCTTTAAAAAAAAACAACAACAAAAACCTATCAACAACAAGAACAAAACTATTATAACCAAGAAGCATAATAACCTTTAACTGGCTCACAAAACAGACTTTTACCAATTGTAACATTTCAGTTAAATAAATTACAGATAAACTTTTATAAAATCAAATAAAAAAAGCCATAACTCAGTCAAAATATAAGAGAAAGAGGCCTTGGATAGTTACCTCCTATTCTCTCAAATAAGTGTGTGAAATTTCAACTTCCTTCAGTAGTTTTGTAGGTAACAACTTGTACATTAAAACTTAACCAAAGTATGTAACCCATGCCATCGTCTGGGTTAGATAATAACAGTTTCTTTCCTTCGAATTGTCAAGCAAAAAACTGGCTATATATTGAAATAGAAAAACGAGATTGTGACCTTGAGTGTCAAGTTTTTTTCTACATGCCATATTTTAAAGTGGTTGCTCATACCATTTTGGCTGTTTTTTCTTTCTCCAATTCTATATCATGCTTACCACTTTTTTATCCTCATTATCTCTAATCATTAATGTATTTTTTTTCTCAAGAAAACAGTTGTTTTCAAATTATACAATCATTGTTTCACAACTCTACTTTGTGGTGCTGTATAAATATCAAAATATTGATAAAAAATGTTTGTGATGGCAGAGATCACTGTACTGATAATGGGTGATCACTGCGTAGGAGATTGGAGACATCGGCGACGGTTGCACCATTTAGCGGCAATAGTGCGACATGATGGCGGTGGTAGGGGTGACAAGCAAACATGTATCCAGCCTTCCTGAATTATGGCCTGCTTACATTGTTAGCTTTTAGAAAAGAATAAAATACATTGTATTCGATTGGGTGCCTGAATATATGGGATGTCATTTTTATACACGCGTGTTTTTCCCGTTCATACCATGCACGTGTACGTCAAATCATATCATGCACGTGTACTTCAGTTCATATCCTGGACGTGTACTTAAGTTCATATAATGCACGTGTACTTCAGTTCATATCATGTACGTGTACTTAAGTTCATATCATGCACGTGTACTTAAGTTCATATCATGCATGTGTACTTCATATCATGAACGTGTACATCAGGTCATATAATGCACGTGTACTTAAGTTCATATCATCAACGTGTACTTCAGGTCATATCATGCACGTGTACTTAAGTTCATATCATGCACGTGTACTTCGATAAGTTCATATCATGTACGTGTACTTAATTTCATATCATGCACGTGTTCATATCATGTGTTCATATCACGTGTTCATATCATGCACTTCAGTTCTAATGTATGACATTATATTTCAGCCATTCCTCGTTAAATATGCATCGTCATGCACACTATTGGATGTAACTCACACAAATTTTGATGTTTTCGTATATCTAGCGCGTGATGGAACATAAAATTGCAATTAAAGTATGTAAAATATGTTCAGCTTGTCTTTAACACTAAACAAACTGTGGTTTAAAGGCATATTGAGTTTCCTAACAGTTCTGCTTTAATCTGAATGAATAATTCACATCTATATAAATTTGTTTGTTTGCTTTCAGATACACAGGTACCCCAACAAAGTTATAAATTATCTATTACATCATTGTGATGTTGTTATAAGAAGAAATAAACAATTTATGTTTCTTGGTTTTTGAGGTTATTTCCTTTTATTAAAGCTGCATGCCTCGAGATGAGGGACAATGTTTCAAGAAAAACAACCTTGATAAAAACGTACGTTACGGCTTAAAATGCATGCCTACATATGAGCCAAATTATTTCAAGAAAATCAAACTTGATATAAATGTACTAAGACCTTTAAAAAAAGTACAAAATATTCAAAATTAAAGATGTAATTTACATGAATTATGCAATTCCTGACTAATTTTGCAGTATTTCTCACTGCATGACTAACGCAAAATATAGGACAATTTTTGCATAATCTGATCTATTTTTGTAATTCTCCTAGTTTAAAAGTGCTGTTTGCAATGTGTAAATTACTTTCTTTGCTCTGTTGATAATAGTTTTACTTTTTAATATATTTAAAAAAAAACAACTTCAAAAATACGAATGAAGGTATGGTGCTTTAATATTTCTTAACTCATAACTACGCATGGACTTTTGGGTATATCCATTCGTGTTTCGGCTGATCTAAATCAGCACTGGTCACTTGGGTAGATTCGTGTGATGGGATATAGGAAAATTTATATTCAAACGTTAAAGAAACGTTAGACGTATATACCCCATAATCGTATTTTACAGAGCCCCTGGAAACGACTTTTGAAATATTTTTGAATTGTTTTTTTCTATCACGTTTTAAAAGAAATTTCTGCGTCTTTATCAAGTTTTATCAGGAAAATTTGATGATTTTTTTCATTTTGTACGACATCGTAGTCTATATAAAGAACAATTTATGTCTATTTTTACTGTCAAATTCTATACACATATCATATTACAGTAATGATTCATATTTGAACGGATTTGTTAGCTAATTAACAAATTTTATCATATAAAATTGGATTTTATTATATTGCATTCAAAGATTAACATGCCCTCTATTTTTAGGCACAGTCCAATTAACTATACAAAAACGTGTATTGTACCTTTATTTACGCTCCACTGCCCTTATAAACATAGTGCAAAAATTTAAACATACAAGTTAAATTCCATATTTAAAGGACGTTAATTTCGAATTATCTTGTAAATTTAGCAGTAATAATTAATTTTAGATAAAGAATTATTGTGCACAAGTTATTCTTTATACATAAAGCTATTAAAACAGTTTCTGCATTTGTCAGTTCATGTAGATGCAATGTCACTGTAGTTAAACTTTAAAAAGATAGTATTACTTAACGTATAAGTTCGTCGGGTAGAAATTCTTTTTCACTTTAGTTAACGAACACTAAAAGTTGCATAATTATGGATCATAACATAACTCATTCTGTATTTATAAGACGTTTTTGACAAGTTTGAATTAGTATATGTAATGATAGTAAAATGTTAACAGAAATCGGATAGCAGGGACAAAAACAAAAAATGGACAAAAAGAAGGGATACAGTCTTGATCATCCGAAACGGGTAAATATTATTACCTTTTTTTCGTTTTTTACACATTGAATGACATTGTCGTATAGTTTAATGTTGTTCATTTCACTTAATTGTAAATCAGTTCGTAGTTTGTGATGAAATATTCTTGTAGTGATAAAGCAGTGTCATTGAAAGTGGGCTGTCTTGACTGTTTAATTTACAATTTTTGTCGTTTTGTTTTGTGTGTTAATATATACAGTTAAAAAGTAAAGTTAAGTTGTCAAAAAAGCTTAGTTATTTTGATATTGAATTGATTGTTATTTGTGATTTCTTAGTTGAAAACAGTAGTACATTGATCATTACATTCTTAAGTACAAAACATGTTTACCCCATCAATGTATATACATGAATATTGCACGCATACATGTATATATTACATACATGCCTATTGTACTATGTATGCATTCTTTAAATGCCCAAACGTTTCGTTAAAAATGAATCCGATTATATATGCAGTTAAAAGCTATATAATTCATTAGTTGTTATAATAATAATAATAATAATAATAATATTAATAATAATAATAATAATAATAATAATAATAATAATAATAATAATAATAATAATAATAATAAATAAAAATAATAGAAATAATGCATATACGCAAGTAATGCTCGGCTGTCCAATGAATCCTGTGGTACGAGCGAAACCAGAGCGTCGCTTATGTATAACCCAAAATGCACTTGTCCAGCTTCCATTTCTTTTGCGACTGTCAATTTTAGAAATAATATCGGTTTCATCGGCGTTTAACGGCTATTTTACATTTGTTTGGAGTTTTCATGCGTGTAGGAATTGACCACGGATGTCGTGTTAGAATATTAAATTAGGGGATATTGAAATGAAATTTAAGTAACAAGATGGAGACTGGTCAAACTACGCGGACATGCGGACTGACCTGCCTCTATGCTTGTGGCAAACAAAAATAACTTCCGGTTTCAGAAATGGTTAAAACGAATTAAATCTTTAGTTGAATGTTGTTAAATTTATTGAAATCTGATGATACAGTTTTTCTTAAAATCTCTTTGTGATGGACTACAGCAATTCAGTAAAGTATAAATGTCATCCTAAAATGTCTTAGAAACTTCTTATTTATCAATATATATTTTAAAATAATGAAAATCATACACTTTAGGTTGAATCCTCACTTATATGTTAGTTTAGATTTATATGTCCATTTAGATGGACATTTTATTGATTGTTTTGTACACGCATTTCACACTAAATGGTCGGTCAAATAAATTCTTTTGTTATTCACACAGTCGGTGTACACATGGTATAATAGTAATTCAAAGCAAAATCTAAATTGTTGACTGTTTTTGAACATAAATACATGTACTGTCAGAATATTGACCAGGCCATAAGGACATATTAAACTGGGTATTAGAGAAAGTGAACTATATCTCTCAATTCCATTGACAGTTAGGCAATAAAGTAGATGAAAAAGTAAAAAGCTTCATCCATCTAATTTTACATTATTACGATATTTTATTTTTCGGTGTCCTTGTTTGCTTGTGTACATATAAGAATTTTATATAATCTTGTGTTATTTTCATTATATATATAACATGTATATTTAACCCATTTTTGTCCAAAGAGTGATGGACAAACAGAGCGCATCAATCAAATGCTCATATTTCGGGAAGGTCTTCGTGATTGAATGAATTTTAATAATAGATAGCCCTTGTTATCACAAATGAAAATATTTTGTTACATCAAATGCGTTTTACTATTATGTGTCATGTTCAGTTTTCTATAGTATTTGTTGTTATACTTATTGTTGCATAAAACTGATATACAAAGTATAGTAAAGCGGTTTTCACGTAAAAATAACCCGGCGAATTAAAGTTCTATGCAATTATATAATTAAAAATTATCTCTTCTATTGTTTGAACCGGGAGTGATTAACCTTTGTCACTAGTAATGAGGAGACAGCCGTTGGCAGCTCAATTTATATTTTTTTTTTTATTTAAAAAAAGCCCCAAAACAAACCTTTAACTTTGAATAGACTGTTACACATTCAAAGCAGGGTTTCAACCAATGACATAAATTCAGCAAGTTAATTGTTATCAATTTTGTTAATAAGCAGGTGGGCATGCCATGTAATTACAAATAACTAATTATTTATATCGAATGTCTAACAAAAAAGCCGTTTATACTTGTGCATATATATCGAAATACAGTTGCCCTCAAATATTATACAAATGTAGTGTTACTTCTATCAACATGTATTTCAAAATGACACGAACGAAATGATCAGTTTTAGAAAATGTGAGTAAACAAACTTTAACTTTGAACTTTCAAGTTTACATTTTTTGAGTCATTTAAATTCAAATATACACTAAACTAATCAAAAAATATATTGTTCGTGCTTTCGAAGCATACACGTATTTAAGAGGGACAACTTTCGGGGTGGAAATTTTGCCACACTTTTAATGAAGTAATATAATTTTACATGCATTATTTCATTAACATTGTATCAAATTGATTCAGTTTATTGCGTGTTTCAAAGTTTCACCCGGTTAACCTGTATACTACATTCGTTGCATATAAGAAAGAATTTAAACCCAATATTTACTCTTAGTATCATGTTCAAATGCATTGTTAGAATTTTAAACTAAATGAAACCAAAAAAATTTGAAACATTTATTTGTACTATTAGAACAGAACCATGGATTGACTCAGACATTCTTAGTGTAATTAATGAAAGGGATAAAGCTTTTAATAAATATAAATGTGATAGAAACTGTGATAATTATGATTCATTTAAGTCTCTCAAGAACAAAGTTCAGTATCTTGTTGCCAAAGCAAAAAAGGAATATTTTACTAATACACTGGATGAGAACAAAAATGACTCAACCTCTTTATGGAAAACTGTTAAAAATCTTGGTTTGCCTTCCAAGAAGGGTTCATCTTCAACCAGTTCAAATATTTGTTTAAATATTGATGATAATGTGTGTTTTGAAAAGAAACTTATTGCTGAATCATTTAACAAATTTTATACAACAGTTGCATGTAAACTTTTTGAAAAGTTACCAGAAAGTATGCATAAATTTGGTACGAATTTTGTTAATACTTTTTATGCAAACAAGGGTGTTTTTGCAAACAGTTTTTCTTTTTCCATTGTTTCTGAAAGTAAAGTTCTTAAATACTTAACTTCATTAGGTGTCAAAAAAGCTACTGGCTTAGATGGTATACCCTCACGTTTTATCAGAGATGGATCCCCAGTTATTGCTAGTCCATTAGCTCATATCATAAACTTATCCCTTATCCAAGGTCAAGTCCCTGATGATCTTAAATCTGCAAGAGTTGTTCCCCTCTATAAAAAGAACGACAAATTGTCTGTTGGTAATTACCGGCCTGTGTCCATTTTAAATGTTGTATCTAAAATCCTTGAAAAGGTGGTTTATGACCAGGTTGAAGCTTATTTTAAGGATAAAGATCTGCTGTATAAATTTCAATCAGGTTTCAGGAGTGGCTTCTCTACTGATACTTGTCTGATTCACCTTACAGACTTTATCAGGTATGAAAATGATAAAGGTAATGTTGTTGGTATGGTGCTGCTGGATTTGCAGAAAGCGTTTGACACAGTCGACCATTCCATTCTTTTAATGAAACTGCAAGCATCAGGTCTTAGTATTGACGTCCTAAATTGGTTCAAATCATATTTATCAGATAGACAGCAGCTTGTAGATGTCTCTGGTACTTATTCTTCCAATTCCAAAATAACATGTGGTGTTCCTCAGGGCTCAATCCTTGGACCCCTTCTCTTTTTAATTTATGTAAATGATATGTCAGCTGTGGTCAAAAATAAATTGCTTTTGTATGCTGATGATTCTGGTATCCTTGTATCTGGTAAAAGTTTATCTGTTGTTGAAAAGGCATTGACAGATGATATGGAATTGGTCAGCCAATGGTTAGTGGACAATATGTTGTCATTGCATTTGGGTAAAACCGAGTCAATTTTATTTGGGTCCAGGCAAAAACTTAGGTCACAATCTAACCTGCATATAACCTGTTCTGGTACATCCATTGAATCAACTTCATCTATCAAGTATCTTGGGATTACTATAGACCAAAATCTGTCATTTTGCGCCATGGCCGAGTCTGTTCTTAAGAAGGCCAACTCTCGGTTAAAATTTCTTTACCGCAAGAAAGAGTTCCTTACTCAGCATACCAAGAAACTTCTGGTTATGTCTCTTATTCAGTGTCACTATGATTACGCATGCTCTGTTTGGTATAATAGCTTGACACAGTCTTTAAAAAATAAGTTACAAACTTGTCAAAACAAAATAATGAGATTTGTACTTGACTTGGACTCTAGAGCCCACATTGACCCATCCCACTTTAAGTCCCTTAACTGGTTACCGGTCCACAAAAGAGTTGAACAGATAATGTTGTGTCATGTTTTTAAGATAAAAAATGGCCTATCTCCGGATTACATGTCTGAACACTTTATTTCACAAGATTCCATTCATAATTATAGTACAAGACTTAGTCAAAAGGGTGGATATTGTCTACCTAAGGTCAAAGGCCAGGGTTCTAAATCATTTGCTTTCTCTGGTATTAAATTATGGAATGATTTACCTGTAAAGTTAACGGAGATCAACAGGTTACTAAGTTTTAAGGTTGCCATCAAAAGTCATCTTATGAACAGTATTTAAAAAAATTTTTTAAACATGTTTTTACATGTTTCGGCTCTGGATTTTAAATTGTCTGCCATTTATCTTATTACAATTTTAGTAATGTGTTTTAAATCCTAGCTGTAAACAGGAGTATCATTAACTCAAGATTTGACTGTGATATACATTTTTATGATTTATTAGTATTTTTAAACATGATTATATTAAGGTTTGCCTCTCTATGTCATGCCGCTAATACAAAGGACCACAATGGAAATAAGAGCTTTTTTGCCCTTTTTGGCTTGCGGCTGCAAGCCATTTCATTTGGAAAACCTGTTCCGGTTAGGTGGTTTTCTGCTTACATTTATAAGTGCATGATTGAACGGGAAACCAGCTGAAATCGTGCCAATCGCAACTTTTCGGCCTTTTCCGTCACTCTTCGGATTAATGATAATAGCCGATGTACTTCCGATTGCAATCGTGACAATTCAGGCGATTCCGTCATACTGCGGAATCAGACGAAGTAATATTACGGAAATCTAAGCTATTTTAGTTACTTCGGTAATCCCAGTTTGTTTATATAAATAGGATTCGTATTTTTACTTGATTTATTGATTTAAACCGTAATAAATTATAAACGAAATTGTTCCGTTTCAATTCTTTTTCAAGACGCAAAAGTTAGTTTCTTTTATCATTGTTTTTTGTCTGTATTAGTTTTACACAATAGAGGATGTTGACTGTAGTAGTATTCCGTCTTCAAAGGGTGGTCCAAATCACACAGTGCATGATCGAGGTAATCTAAAAATAGCCCATGCATATCATTAACCTTACCACGTGTTTATTTATAGATAGCGCATCGTATCTGGGAACATGCTTATTAATTAAATGAAATGTGCACACTTGTTTCCTTTCAGTATGATAGATCTTCACGTTAGTATTTTTACGATTGATTATTTTCTTTATTAGTTTTATACAATAGAGAATAGATTTCAAATCGTTTTGACAAAAATATTCGTTTTTACAAAAATAAAAACAAATAAATATGTTTGGATGAAGGCACAACTGTGCAAGCCTTTCCTTTTAAAAGGAAACTTTATTTGTGTTATCCTTGGTTTTGGTGAGCATGTCATAGTTTTACTCGTATGTGATATAGTATTTAATAATGCTTATTATTTTATCCTATGTTATATTGTCAACTATGTATATGCTTCCTTTGCCGAATTAAATCTATCTATCTATCTAGTATTATACAGGTGGACTATATTTATAAGTACTTAGAGGTATTATTCTGAAAATAATTCTAAAAACGGTCAAAAATAGAAACCTTAAGAAACGCCTAAAACTGCAAAATTGAAAATGTTTCAAACTATCATCAAAATGGTAATTTGCAAATTATTATGGCACTTTAACACTTCCTGTTTATTAAGGTGACAGTAACTCATTTCCATGCATTAATCATTGCATACATACATTCATATCAAATAATGCATGAAATGCAAATGAATTTTGTTGTCAAAACATTTACATTTTATGATGAGCATGTATAATTGAAGAAGTGTTATTTGGTCTTAAGAAAATTAGCATAATATATAATTTAATATACGTTTTGCACAGTTTTTTGTCAGTTGCATTAAATAAATCGGCAATGTTTTGTAGCGTATCCAAATAGAGAATGTAAAGGCTTGGAGTGTACGTATCGTTCCGTTCATAATTACTTCATCATCATTTTAATGTATTGCTTTTAACCCATAGAAATGAGTGGGGGTTCGAATCCTTTCAGGGACCTTCTGAGAAAGCTTCCGAAGGTCAGTGGTTCTTCCTCGCGCCCATTAAGGTACAGATTGGCATTTAAGATCTTCATTCAGAAATATTATTTATGTCATATCATAAGACAAAGACAATGTCAGTGTGATTTTCAACTTAACCAATGCAAATAAAATTTGTCTTGTGCTTTTCAAGGATGATTTTTACTTTAAGAATCATTTTCTTCAGATAATGTAGATATTCGTATCGTAGATATTCTTATCGAATATTCTTTGTAGATATTCTTATCGAATTTATGGATAATATTTTACTCGATAACAAAATTCTTGTCATGTTTTCTTTCTTTAGGTACATGCGCTGATGACTAAACGTCTTTTATAACAATTTTGAAAATGATTTTTTTTAACTACGAAAAGAAAAGATTACAGTATTGACGAAATAAGAAATCATATATGTACTGTAGTGCTCCATTAGTAAAATGCACGTGTAACATGAACCCAAATGTCCATTAAGCCCGAAAAATGATTTATTTTATTGTTGTTGAAATTTCGGTATCTATTTTCGAAATAAGTACTTATTTGACATATAATTGAATCCTCTTTTGTCTCTAAAGCATTTTGGAAATTTCTGTAGATAAAGTGATTTAGTATTTTGGACGGAAACAACTTCGTTTACAGATGAAAAGCATTTGAATTGCACTAAATATATTAATACAACACAAAACACACGTTTGCCTTTTCTAAAGTAGAATGTACGATTTCATTTCTGACTTAAACAAGATAACAAGAAAAAAATATAATTTAAGCTTTTATTTCAGTCAAAAGATAAAGAAGTTTACATAGGCGGTGCCTATGACAACGGAACCTATGTTTCTGATGATTCTAGACAAGGTCAAGGTGACAGGTACCCTAAATCAAACACTGGTTCATCTGTCGAAGATCCTCAGTTTGGAACATTTCGGCCGAGGTAAGACCAATTGAAGAATCTTTCAAGATAAAATGATAGTTTATCTGTAAACGTAATTTATTAAAACCTGCACTCTTATGAAGTTCCAAAACAATGCAAAATGTATGGTGGCTGATTTGGTACTGTTTGCGCGTTGCGTTGTCGATAGCGACAAAACAACCTATATCGTTATCGCCTTTTCGTCTTGTTGCTAGCTAAACTCGCCAAACGGCGCTTTGTCGCACGACCGCCTTGTCGTCCTGTCGCTAGCAAAGCACGCCAAACGGCGCGTTGTTGTGCGGCGCGTTGTCGCGATGTCGCCCTAACGCTAGGCTTATATGTCAATCCTTCGATTTGACCCGAACGACAATGTGACATCGCGACAACACGCCACAAGACAACGCGCCGTTTGGCGTGCATCGTTAGAGACAGGACGACAAGACGAAAGTACGACAACGTGCCGTTTAGCGCTTTGTCGTGATGTCGCTAGCGACAACACGACGCACAAAAGCGTTCCAAATTAGCCACCATAAAAATGGTATATATAAGTGTTATAAGTAGACTGTGTCGCTGCTTTCAAGGAATAATTTGTATCCCCCGTCATCATCATCATCATCATCATCATCACCATCAACATCATCATCATCATCAATTATTACAATTATTTTTAGTAATAATCAATTTTTTTATTAATAGTTCAGAGACTGGTGACAACAAATATTCCAATACGTCATCGTCAAAACGTACATGTATAGTGATAACCGTACTCATAGTGGCACTGATTGTCGTCATCGCAGCCGCCGGTGCTGTCATTGCTGTAATATTACTCCGAGACACAGGTTAGTGCACGTTATTGTGTATACCATTTCTACTGTGTAAAGTCCAGATGTAATGAACCAATTTGGACTTTTATATGATAAGTCGATGATGGAACTCCCTTCTCCAACAAGTAATAATTTTAGCAGTGCATATTCTATGTTGATAATCAAAACCTCTCGAAACTAGACTGATCTAGATGAAGTTTACATTGGATAAGGAAGATTAAGAAAAAATGGTTTTAAAATGTTTAGGATATCATGTCTTCAGCACGAGGTTTCTATGAACTTAAAATGTTTTGCAACTATAAACAAATATAAATTTGCAATTTTATAAAAATTCGTCATCATATAGGATTTATTATTATGACTATATTCAATGAGTGTTCAATATTTCAATTCCACGCCATTTTCTATATCATTTAGTCAAATTACAAATTTCTTTCTAATGATTTTGTTTTCAGATGAAAGTTTCTCAGAATCGAAAACTATGGAAAGAATAGGTAAATGATGTTGAGAGGAACTTACCTACGAAAGACCGCTGTTGACATTTCAACTTCTTAAAATGTTAAATTAAACTTCGTGATTTCACGATTCAACTTCACGAATTTGTGAAGTTGTAATTGTGAATTCATAAAGTTGAATTCGTGAATACGTGAAGTTTAAATCGTGAAATCATGAAGTTAAAATCGTGAATTCATGACGCTAAAATCGTGAATTTGTGAATTCCACATGTTGAAAAAATGAATTCAGGAAGTTATAATTGTGAATTCACGAATATGAAATCAGAAATTCGTGAAGTTGAAATGTCCTCATCGGTCTTTCGTACTTACCTCATTGAATACTTTACTTATAGTGATTCTGAAATAATTGTAAAATAATTATAGCTTCTTTATAGCATCAAGGTAAATATGTTTTATTATATGCTTTAACAAATTTCATTGGTCATTAAATACAAAACAGCAAATATGTACTCGTCATGTAGTTTCAATGTTTCTTCTTTAATGTTTGTTTTCATTCTACTCATTAAGGTTTTCTTGTTTAATTTTGAAGTGTATAAAGTTAAAAAGGGGCAAACAATCATTTTATAGTCATGTCATTTTGTTGAAAAAATACATGTTTTTCAATCTCATGAAAATCAGACCATCGATCAGCTACCTGGCGAAGAGTAACTGAGCGACAGATAGGATTATGATTGTAATGAGATTGCATGTTTGTAAAACTCAAGGCATAAAATACGCAGTTTGAAAATTAACATTAAATTCTAATAATAACGTGAATACTGTGTTTCAGAAGTAACAAATTAATATATTTTTTTATATGTTCAATTTTACATGATTAAAACAAAAAGCGTTTTTTGAGATATTTCTTTTATTCTAGTCCAGAAAACCGTCAAGGGAGAAGCCACTATAAATACTAAGAACTGGACAGATACATATGAAGACAAAAATTCAGTTGCATATAAAACCTTAGAGTTAGAGTTTATTGACATGGTATGTATAAATTCATCTTTTTTATCAAATATAAATCTAAAGAAAATGCAGAACCAACCATACTTTATTTCATTGAAAATAAGTATGAATTTGAACTTATAATAAAATTGTCAGTTACCCTTAACACCTGTTCAATGCTATATTTTGACAACATTTTTTACCGCGTTAAAACAATATATTTCAATCTTATTTTAAATACTTAATTTGATCAAATAATTTACATTTCTTTAATATCTATAATGCACACATCAAAAACATGTTTCAAATTCATATTTTTAATTATTTGATTTCTGATATGTTTTTCTTTGAATAATGTAGGTTGATAAAAAGTTACTTGAAAGTTCACTGGCGGACAAGTACAACAGAACTATTGTAATAAATATGAGGTAAATACACGCCTTATTCCTTTAATAAACATTTAAGCCTTACATAGCTAAATGTCTTAAATGAACTTGTCCATCTTTCAATCTCCACAAAATCATTGGGAAAATTTCAAAATATTTACTGACTGAAAAGCAAACAGTGCAGACCATGCTCAGATGGCACGAATATGTCGGCTGATATTTGCCTGCACTGGTCGCATATGCCGTCAGCTGTCAAACTGTTATATAAGTTAGTGATTGAATTATCAAACTAATTATAAGTTGTGTTTTTTTTTAATTAATAGAGCAATTCCATTAAATCTTTTATCATATCTAATTATCTTGCTATTAGATATATTTGTACAAGTTTCAAGTGTCCTTTATTAAATTTATTCTTTCCCGATTTCTATTTTCCAAAAACTACATGCAGTTGTATTTTTGATAATAGTGTAAAGACTTGATTGTTTTTGCACTTTCTATAACAATCCATTTATAAAAAATATTTTTATAATGTGAATAAATATCATTTTCGATTTCTTCTTTTCAAGAGAAGGGAGTTTCATCATCGAATTCGAATCTCTGTTTATCACAGCACTAAAGATAATGATAGCAGACGGTGACAGTCTGGACAGAACAACCCTAAGACCCAGTGACGGAAGAGGTGATGACCCGGACTTCAACCTGAATGTCGATGTCGATAGATTCCAAAAGCTCATTAAAGAAATCTCACAAATTGACGATGCCGTTGTTTCAGGTAAAATTTGTTCATTCAGCTGGTGTGACGTAACTCACCCCCTGAAAAAATCGCAAAAAAGAAAAATATAGAAAAAAAGAGACTAGAGTAAAACAAGTGAAAAAACATTGTCTTTTGGTCTTAGTTAAATTGATATGTTTTTTAACATTTGAAGACTTTTTTTGATGTTGGTGTTCTACTACAGTTTCTGAAACGTTACTTACTGGCTCTTGATATCTAAACCACCATTTGCTTCTTGGTCATTGTTGAAGTTACAGTGATTTAATATATCATGTGGTAATAATTTCACACTCGAAACAGCTTCAGCAGTTTAAAACTACATTTGAATTTAAGAAACATTCATTATGTCTGTTATAATTATATTAAGACGTATAAGCAAAATATAAGTAAGCAAATTTTCCTTTCTACAGATGCAGTTTGTTGTATGTATTGTACTCGTATTGGCGAGAGCATAGCTAGCCAAAATGTCATTCTAAAAACAAAATGAGATTTAAAATCATATTACAATATGGTTTATCATAAAGTGTAGACGCGAGTGTTTTTTACAAATACAATCTTTATTTTTTTTTTAAATTTGTAAAAGGTACTTAAAATTATTCATAGTAACAAGAATCATAATAAGTATAATTCAGATTTAATTCACAGATTATGATGAATGCATGTCAAATCCATGTAAGAATGGAGGCACGTGCTACGACGGCGTGAATAAATTTACTTGCACGTGTACGGCAAGTTACACAGGAGTTACTTGTGAAGATGGTATATTTTAGTTATCTTATGGGAAATGTATTGTATTTTATTGAACGTTTAGATAAAATGAATATTTGAAGGTCACTTTTGTTGCATTCTTCTGTTTTCTATTTTGTCACATACATAATGTTCAATCATCGCATATAATTTCATTATTAATAGTTAAATCCTATTTCATTTTTGGAATTTTTTCACCTTTCACTCTTGAACAACATCATTGGTACGATCGTTGTGTAGCATACCATGTACAGTCTTATATTTATGAATATTAAAAAAATAAGATAAAATTGTCGTTTTTGTAATCTTGCCTGGCATTGTCAAATTTCATCTCCATTATATATAAAACACAAAATTTATTTTAGATCAAGAAAATTGCCAAAGTAACCCCTGTTATAATAACGGCACTTGTATAGATGGAATTAATGACTTCACGTGTAAATGTTTGCCCGGATATACAGGAAAAGACTGTTCGGAAGGTAATTGTACTGTGTACTGTCATGCGATAATTTTAATATATATTTGAAAATCAGCCAGATTGCAAATGAATAGCAAAATTATAGATAACAGATACTTTAACAAGTTTTGTATGTTCGATTAAAACCGTTCTCGGGCGGACTTTGCCCGTAGTTACGGCGGTTATTATTCTATTGGGGTCACCAACATTTGAAAGTCACACCGGCACATGAAACTTATTTGGGTTTTCCTTACAGAAAATATTTTTGGTCTTATGGCCTCTAACATTTTCTGTAAGAAAAAAACCCGATGTCACTCCAGGCTTTGATATTTCCAAATAACAATCGTGTCGCTATACTATAACTATAACACAGTAATGTAGATAAACATTACTACATTGCAGATTACAGAACATGTTATTTTATGTCTTAATTTACTCAGGCGAATGGAATTCATTAAAAACTTAAGTCTGACTAAAGATAAAAATGTTTATTTGAACATTCTTAAGATCGTCTATAAGTTGACCTTACGTCCTAGGACTTATGACACACAAAAGACTTTCTATGATGACCTTATTAAAAAGAGCAAAAAAAAACGCTTTTATTCAATGAATATTTTTACTTCATCAGATATTGATGAGTGTGAAGGTAAATTTTGTGGCCATGGTAACTGTGTTGATGAAGTGAATAGTTATTCTTGTCTATGTGAAGATGGCTGGATGGGACAATATTGTGATGAGGGTAATGTTATTATTATGTTGATTTATAGAATTATTGTTATATTCTAAACGAGCTATTTTTAGAAAGAATTCAATGGTCGAGGTACATGAAACTGTATCTTACCTCGTTGGTTTAGGAATTGTGATGTATTACTAGTATTGTACAATCTTTTTGTGTTTAAAAAAACAAAACAGTTTGACTTCGTGAACTTGTCTTACAGACAAAAGAGAGTTCAGCACTGAAAACACATTTAAGAATTAGGGTTCATGTCAAAATATTGAAGGTTTAATGAAATTTACACGCGAGAGTATTTAAAAAAAACAATCTTTAGTTTTTTAGTTCTTATCGGTACTGTAAATTATTCACAGTAATAATAATAGACATAATAAGTATAATTTAATCACTGAATCCAATTTTAATTCACAGATTATGATGAATGCATGTCAGATCCATGTAAGAATGGAGGCACGTGCTACGACGGCGTGAATAAATTTACTTGCACTTGTACGGCAGGTTACACGGGAGTTTCTTGCGAACAAGGTATATTTTAGTAAATCTTAGTGTATTTTATGGAATGGTTTAGATAAAATGAATATTTTAAGGTCACCTCTAATTTTGTCACATACATAATGTTCAATCATTTCGTATACGTTTATAATAACTTGATTAATTGTTTTTCATTTTTGGTTATTTTTTCTTGTTTCACTCTTGAACGCTATCAGTGTGTAAAAATCTTTTATTAAAAATTGAAAATAAGATGAAATTAGCCCTTTTGTAATAATTTCTGATAAGGTCAAATTAAAAAAAAAATGTATATAAAACACAAAATTGATTTTAGATGAAGAAATTTGTCAATGCAACCCCTGTCATAATGGCGGTACTTGCCAAGATGGGATCAATGGCTTCACGTGTAAATGTTTGCCCGGATATACAGGAAAAGACTGTTCGGAAGGTAATTGTACTGTGTACTGTCATGTGGTGATTTTAATATTTGAAAATCAACCAGTTTGCAAAGAATAGCAAAATTATGGGTAACAGATACTTCAATATGTTACATAACTTCCTTGACTTACTTAGATTTTGTATGCTCAATTCAAACCGTTCTCAGGCGGACTTTGCCCGAAGTTACGGCGGTTATTATTCTACTAGGGTCACCAGCATATGATAGTCACACTTCGGGTTTTCCCTACAGAAAATGTTCTAGGTCTTATGGCCTTGATCAATTTCTGTAAGAAAAGACCCTCGATGTCACCCCAGGTTATGATATTTCCACATGACAGTCTTTTCGCTATTCTATAACTTCAACACAGTAATGCAGATGAACATTACCACACTGCAGATTAAAGAATATGTTATTTTATATCTCAGGCAAATGAATTTACTTTAAAAAAATTCGAACGTTCTATAAGTTAGTCTTTATGTTGACCTTACGTCCTAGGACTTATGACACACCTAAGAACTTCTATGATGACCTTATGCAAAACGCTTTTATTCAATGTATATTTAATTTTACTTTATCAGATATTGATGATTGTGAAGATAATTTCTGTGGCCATGGTAACTGTGTTGATGAAGTGAATAGTTATTCTTGTCTTTGTGAAGATGGCTGGATGGGACAATATTGTGATGAGGGTAATGTTATTATTATGTTGATGTATAGAATTATTTTGATATTATGAACGACCTTGTTTTAGAAAGATTGTCAATTGTCGAGTTCAATGAAACCATTTCTTACCTCGTTGGTTTAAGAATTGGGATGTATTACTAGTAGTGTATAATTTTTTGTGTTTCTTTTTATTAACTGTTTGAATTTGTGAATTTACTTTACAGATTTCAATGAGTGCAGATCTGAAAACCCATGCAAGAATTGGGCTACATGTCAAAATATTGAAGGTTCATATTTGTGTATTTGCAAATCTGGCTGGGCGGGTCAGAACTGTGATATAAGTAAGTGCTTATAAGTTTTATATTACAGAGTTTTGTTCTTTTCTATATGGCTACTTTCATCTCCATTTTCATATGTTTTACAGAATGAATATCACAGTCGTTTGGGACTTTAAATTTTCTAATTTTTTACCAATTTTTTTTTATTTTTAGAGTTTAAAAAATAATTTCATACAATCGACCTTTTATGACACAGGCTATTCTTCTGCATTTTTAGCAAATTAGTAAATTTTAAATTTAAAATGATTTATAACTTAAACCACACTGGTGTACTAAAACATTTTAAGGTTGAAAAAGGGTTTTAACTTTTATAAATACAGAGGGGATTTACACTGTTCCCACCTCTTAATACAGACACGTAATTTTTTGTTAAAGAAATGAAAAAACCCCTTTTTTATTTCCATTTTTTTTACATTAAATTATTTTTCCTAAAAAAAAACATCTGTTTTAATTATGATGTATATTTCCCAAAAAAATGAATGTCGGTTTTACAATCCCCATGCAAAAAGGGGAAAGTTTGATACATTGGGGAATTACACTTGGTTTTTCCCCGGGGCTGGGGGGAAAAAATGTAAATCGGGAACAAAAAAAAATCCTTCCCCTATGTTTTTAAAAGACAATTTTTTTTTATTTATCTTTGAACTTGTTTTATTTCAATGCTATTTCAATGCAAACATAGAAATTATGAATTTTTAGATTTGTATTAAGGCACGACCGATTTTCTTATTTATATTTTTAAACTTGAAATCCCCTTTTTTAAAAAATTTTTCATTGACATTATTAGTTTATGATTTTTTAACAAACAATGCATGCATAAAAAAGGGTATGGTTCTGAGTTTTTTAGTAGTAAATCCAGAAAAGGGAAAAATTTCGCGGTTTTTATATAATTTGTAAAAACCCATTTGAATAAAATTTATTTCAATAAGTAATGCTTTATTTTAAAGAATTTGCTACAAACTCAAATTATAGATGTATATAAAAATGACTATATGGTACGTGGAGTAACAAAATGCTGTCCTCACAACACGTACGCAATCATCAAATTGAATAACCTTTATTTTCTTCAGATAAAACTGTAACAACAATAACAAGAGATACGAGTACAACATCATCCACCGTGACTACAGCTAAGCCGACTTATAAAACTACCATGACTACAACTAAGCCGACTTATACAACTTCTACCCAAGATTGTCACACAGGTATCATCTCAAGTTCTTATATTCGCTTGCATCATATCATTGTATAATTGCTAGCCGAATTTATGTATTTTGATCTTAAATTTCCTTCATTAATAAATGAGCTGTTCCAAATTCAAAACAACTCGAATTTATTTTGCAATATCAACCTGTCTGTTATAATTAGAGCCAAGGGAACACATTGCCTTATGTTTAAAATCTTAGCCATTTGAGCAATACAATTTGTTTGTTGCTGTTACATTTACTTCTTTTTTTCTGTCTGTCTCAATGTACCCAGAGGGACGTCCGTGGCCGAGTGGTTACGGTTGTTGACTTCAAACCACTTGCCCCTCACTGCTGTAGATTTGAATCTCAACAGGGACTTTGGACTCTTTCATGTGAAGAAGCTATCCAGCTAACTAACGAAACGTTGGTGGTTCTCCTCCTCTGTCCGTTCGTGCCTGAAATAATGCACAGAAGGGCACCTGAGGTCTTTCTTCACCAGTAAAGCTAGACAGTTGCAATATGACATATGCTGTGTTGGCGCGTAAAATCGTACAACAACAACAACAACAATAATATCTCAATGATCCCAATATGTTTAAATATACTGAGATTGTTGTTATTACTAATTTAAATATGTTTCAGCTGACAAGTTTGTGTATCAGATTGATGGAGTTATTCTTCTACCCTATGATAACAATCTGAATGAATATGATTCACCTCAATCTAAAGAACTTGGTGATAGGCTGATAGGTTCAGTAAGTATTTCAATGTTCTAAAACAATATTAGTTATATATGATTGTACTTACTCAAATGACGCTTTTATAGATAGTTGGCAATGTGTAACGACGGTTCTGCCCCATTTGAAATTTTAATATAGAACTGCTAAATGATTTTACCTAACTATTTCTGGACTTTACGTGAAAGTGTCATATTGAAGGGTATTTTATCACAAACGTATAAACACAGGTTCTATTTCTGAATTAACTATTCTCATATTTGATTGTTAAAGTCTGCTTAAAACGGTGCTACGGGGTATGCACTTACTTCTACTGAAACACGAATCTGTAACCTTATTCATTTTGCCTTCTTATGCAACCTGTAAAATCACAATTTTAATATCCAATAATTTAATCTATTTATGCATTGTTATGCGATTTCCATTTTTATTTTGTAGCTATTTCTATAACTCATATGAAATATTCTGTTTCTAGCTGCGCAATGCAACTAACTTGTATGGTTTAACAGTCTGTGAATTGAATCTAAAAGGGTTGTAAGTATAATGAGATATCAACTTGTAAGAAATGTTGAATGACAAAATTTTTACATTATTTAATCATATTGGGACGCAGTTTTTATTTAGTAATATGCAGTTTGAAAAAGTTTGAAATTGCTGGAAATACTATTATTTATAAAGAAGTTGGACCTAAAATAATAATTACCTTGTACTTATGTTAAACATTGTCTGTATGAATTAAATACGTAACGGGCTTTTCTTCTTTTGATCTCGTAAATGCAAACTGTCCCTGGTGAATTTTAAAGATTTAGATATCAATATAAATACTGAAGAGCAATTAACAGTGAGACCCATGTATCAACAGTGTAGACCCATGTAAGAATGTACGATATGAAGGCAAAGTGGTTGTATGACAGTCCTTTTCGTCACAAGCTCACCAGAATTTTTAGCTTTTCTACCAAGGCTTTTATCTGGAAATACATTTTCAATGATTCATGATCTATTGTATCAAAATACACATTTTCTATATACTTTTTATGTTCACAGTCCGGGCATTCCGTCTCAGAGTTTGTGTTTAATCTTTAAACATCCATCAGAACGATAGTGCCATATTAATCATGATATAATAAGCCGAATGAATATTGGTTAAGAAACACCTCCTGCATTATATAGAAATATTTATATTCTACTCTGCTTGAACACAATATCTTTTCTCACTGTTGATCACAATAGCTACCGGTTTTTATTTGTTTGGGTCGTCAGACCAAACAAATAATGGTAGCGAAATTTCAGACTCTAATGCTGTTAATTGCAAGTGCCGAAAGTAGTCCGCTTTTTTGAAGCGGTTACTTCCCTTTATATGTAACACTTAGGCCGAAAAATTTAGGGGAGATCACTGCGTAAATATGGTCACATGACAGGCGGATTAATTTTCAAGCAAAATAATTCTCGAATGGTCGAAGATTTCAAATATTGTTTTATTCTTTATAAATATACATGCTTATAGTAAGCGCTATGATTATTTACACAAGTTAGCGTCGTTACAAACCCTAAATAGAATACTATGGTTTTCTTCAGGCCATTAATATATAAATTCACCGTAGCCGAAGGGTTTGCGCGCTCGCTTAGAAAACGAGGGGTCTGGAGTTCAAATCCCAATTACGGCTACTTTTTTTTCAAATTGTTTAAGTCAAATAAACATTGGATCAAATATATCAGTGTTGCAATTAGTCTTATAGCCAATCTACTACAATTAAAACGCTGGAAAGCATTTGTGGCACTTTACAAAAACAAATTGTTTTATAATCTCACAACCTACCCCTTTCTGACATTCTGAGACCCAAACAAATTCAGCGCCTTCTGTGCTTTGATTATCTTCAGTTTTGAAACTGAGAAAGGTAACCACGTGTCTTCAGAAATGCCGGCAATACTACCTACGTTACTATTTGGTTCAGATCTTAGGCTTGCATTCATATGTTTCGAATTATTAATATTACATTCAAGACATTTAATTTGCAAAAAAAATTGCAAAGGAATTTGGAACGAAACGTTTTAGGTTAAACGTTTAACTACTAATGAATCTTAAAATGTTAATTTCAGCTATCCGGTAGACCAATCTTCAATACCTTCTCCACTTAACACCGATAAGAAGACAGGCTTTACAGTCACCCTGATGTTATTTTCCTCCATACGAGAGCAAGATGTTATATATTTATTCAGTCTTTTTATGTCCGATCAATTTATTTTTACGTCCATGATCGGTAAATTGTTCTATTATATTTATTTTATTTACTTTAATTAATAATTCTTACCTTCTTTAACTTACCTCTTTTACCATCAATGATTTCTTTTTAAATTAGTTGCAAGACTTATTAGAATCACAAGGGTGCTAATGTACATCATGGTAAATTGTGCACAATACTTGTGTTTATTTTGTTCTGAAATATTCATGTATTTATTTATATACTCGTTCCTGATTGTACCTTATTTAAGTCATCAGCATTTTTTCCGACTTAATCTAATGTGCTCGATAATTTCTATTAACAATTCGATTTTTGAATCAATTTTATCCAAAATACATTTATATGCTTTTATTATTCCTCCTGCGGATGTGTTTTTATTCTGTTACTTTGAGATTTTTACTGCTTTTTATTTTCTAGATTTTCAAAGTAGCGAAACATCAACATATCCAACTACCGCAACAACTAGCTGTAAGTATTGTTAGCAAAATTAAATATGTGTTTTCATGCGAGTATTGCTTACTATTTAATATTTAATCTCCTAGTTTCTTTAATTTTAAGTTAATCTTGTCATTAAATCTATTTTCGACCCATCTAATAATGTAAATTATTGGGCAAATTTTGTTTATTTTCCTCAAAATACCAATACCCAAATAGCCGTAAGCATTGAAGGTTGGACACATATTGATGACTTTTTAATTTCATGTTCGTCTTGCTTTTTCAGATTTCCAAGGGTTACATGTAACCCAAAAACACATTAAGCCCACCCCTTACTCTAACCCGGTTTGATACCGATTCATGAATAAACATTCATAACTGTCATGTAATCCATATACATGCATATGAAATTCAAACCGTCGGAAACGGGGCTATTTAAAAACGTTTGATAAAATCAGAAAATAATGTCGAAATACCGTGTAAAGACTTGCGTATTTTTAGGGCAATGAATTGTGTAGTAAGACATAAAACGCTATATTTAAATTAAAAAGTGTCCAAACATGAAATAATAATAATAAGCATTGTTTCTATTACAATGTTATTCATTTGAGTTCAATACGAACAGACTCTAAATGATTAATTAGAAAAATATACGAAAATCTTGATACAGAACTACACGGTGCTTATATGTATTTACAATTTTTGCATATTAGATATTTCAGATTTTCTAGAATGATCATTCCGTTTTTTGTCCTTTTAGCATTTGTGACCTATTCATTTAATATGACATATGTGGAAGTGTTCACTGAGGAATTATTGAACCCTGCATCGGAAGCTTTCAGGAACCTCAACCAAACATTATCTGGCCTTGTGAGTATTATAGTTTGTTTGGTAATAGTAATGAATATTTTTGTAATACGATGTTGTCTTTTATTCGTGGTGTTGCTGATGACGCCAAAGGTGGTGATGATGCTGATCATGTTGAGGGTGGGGGTGATGATGAAAGATGATTTATGATTTGCAAATTTGAAGGTTTGGTTTCCCTAGTTTTTTTGACCGGGAAAAAACACCTTTCTGGGACTGGCCCCGTTGCCAAATTTGACCCATAAAAAAAATTTGGTTTTTTGACGATGATTTTTATAAACCTAGCGTTTTAATAATGGGTAAGTTTTTTTCTATTTTCAAAACCAAACATAATGAATTTTTAAAAAGGGGGATTTGGGAAAATTTTTGAAAGTTGTTTTAAATTTTTACAATTTTAAAAAAGGGGTAAAGGTAAAAAGTTTTAAATTTAAAAAGTCCTAAATTTTGGCCCTTTTTGGGCAATTTTTAATGGATGGTTTTTTAAAATACAAAATGCAAATTTATCGGGCCCCAAAATTTAAAAAATCAAAGGGGGAAATAATTCAAATGCAGAAACTAGTCAAACGTTGTTTAATAAAATTTTTTTTGGATACCCAAAAAATCCTACTGTTCTCAAAATTTAAACATCGTAGTAGTTTCGATAAGATGCGGGAAAGTGCGGCTACACTAACTCTGGGATGGAATTTGGCTTTGGCTTTAATAAATTATTTTGTTATTGGCAACATTTAATGTTACATAGGTAGATAACTTTATAATATGAATTTCATATTTTTTATTCAAGTTCTTGGAAGCTGTAAAGGACCGAAAGCGAATGAGTATCAGTGGGGTTTGGGTTTTCAATTAGTATTTAAATCAAAATGTAAGGAAAAATTTTTAAAGAATAACGCAACCTATTTCTTCTTTCATATTCTATACTAGTATTCATTTTCTGTAAAATATAAAAACAAAGTCATAAAATTAATGTATAACTTATGTTGTTACCTTTAAACTTATTGTTGTTTTTTTCATGTTGATTTTATTTTTTCTTCTTCTTATTTTGTAGTTGTTTTAGATATTCATATTTTAATCCGAAACATAATTCTTAAATGTTTTACATTCTGTAACTAAAGCGTCCCGACTTATTTTGACTACCCAAACCGGAATGATCTGTTCATCAGTGCTGAGGTGCTTATCTCAGTCCCAGCCAACACAATCACTATCCATGAAACAGCGTACTACTTCTCTCAGGCTGCTCTTCGATCGGGCATCTTGTTTTTGATATCCTTTAAAGGTACGTATCATTGTTCTTGTATAAATTTATACTGTTATCTGGGATAACCCCAAATGTGCTTAATTCCAGAGTTAGTCTTAACACATCTGACTGCGAACATCTCGCGAATTTTACCGAAAATTTATTGAATATGAATATATCATGTGCATTGACCGTATGTATAATCAGTATGCAATTGTATGTTTTTTGTAGTGCAATAAAAATATAAAACGTTAGTTCTTTTATCGTTTATTTATAATATTAATTACATATATAATTTACAAATAGTAAAACATACGTAAATTACTAAAAGATATGAGGTGTTCGTTTTTTTATGTTGTTTCCTTTCTTTGTATAAAAAGTGTTTTGTTTTTAGTATATTCCAACCGACCAATAACCCCTGTAATATCATCAACATCAACAAGTACAACAACAATATCTACAATAACAACAGCCCAACAGAGCAACAGTGAGTATATATGAAATCAAGTATGAATATGGTGGCTGATTTGTGCCATTCGTGTTTTCGCCCCGCGACCACGCAAAGCGATGAGTCGAAAATTAACAAGTTAAAATGGCATTTATTTATCTATTTATTTACATGTACATTGTACTTATTTATTTATTTAGACCAGTCAGGTCAAATAAGTGTGTGAAATAATTTTATTTTTCTGTCATATTTTATAAATTCTTTTTAACAAAGTGAATGCATGCATACCAATGTATGATTGCTCTGAGTACTAGTAGTCAATCCTAGCATAAGGTAAAATATTGTCCAAGACGTGTGTCATATACGTTTGAAACACTCTAATATTGAATAAGCTCATTTCAAAAATGTTTTATTTTTTGATACAATGAATTTGCTACAAACTGTAACATGCGTATGGAAAATCACTATTTTGTATATGAAATTACGTAATGATGTCATCATAACACGCAGTCTTTAAGCTGAATAATCACCATTGGCTTCAGATAAAACTGTAACAACCAATACAAGAGATACGAGTACAACATCCTCCACCATGACTACAGCTAAGCCGACTTATAAAACTACTACACAAGATTGTCACACAGGTATCATCTCAAGTTCTTATATATGCTTGCATTATATCATTGTATAATTGGTAGCTGAATTTTTGTATTTTTATCTTAAATTTCCTTCATTTCCAAATGAAATGTTTCAAATTCAAAGCAGCTCGAATATATTACGCAATATCAACATGTTATTTACATTAAACACAAAGTTTCAAATACTGTATAGAGTGTTTTAATAAGAGGCGATGAAACAAATTTCCTTACGCTTAAAACCTTAGCCATTTGAGGAATAAAATGTGTTTGTTGCTGTTGCATTTACTTCTTTCCTGTCTGACTCAATGTAGCCTGAGGGAAGTCCGTGGCCGGTTGTTGACTTCAAACCATTTGCCCCTCAGTACTGTAGATTTGAATCTCGACAGGATCTTGGACTCTTTTATGTGTAGAAGCTATCTAGCTAACTTACGGAACGTTGGTGGTTCTACTCCTCTACCCGTTCGTGCGGAAGGGCACTTGAGGTCTTCCTCCACCAGTAAAGCTAGACAGTTGCAATATGACATATGCTGTGTTGGCGCAAAGTAAAATCCAACAACAACAACAATATCTCAATGATCCCAATATGTTTAAATATACTGAGATTGTTGTTATTACTAATTTAAATATGTTTCAGCTGACAAGTTTGTGTATCAGATTGATGGAGTTATTCTTCTACCCTATGATAACAATCTGAACGAATATGATTCACCTCAATCTAAAGAACTTGGTGATAGGCTGATAGGTTCAGTAAGTATTACGATGTACTAAAATAATATAAGTCATATATGATTGTACATACTCAAATGACGTTATTATAGATAGTTCTCAATGTGTAACGACGGTTCTGCCCTATCTGGATATTTAATATAGAACTGCTTAATGATGTTACTAACTGGAATTTACTTGAAAGTGTTATATTGAAGTTTATTTTATCACAAACATATAAACACAGCTTCTAATTTCTGAATTATTTTTTCTCATATTTGATTGTTAAAGTCTGCTTAAAACGGTGCTACGGGGTATGCGCTTACTCTTACTCTAAGACGAATCCGTAACCTTATTTATTTTGCCTTCTTATGCAACCTGTAAAATCACAATTTTAATATCCAATAATTTAATCTATTTATGCATTTTTATGCGATTTCCATTTTTATTTTGTAACTATTTCTATAACTCATATGAAATATTCTATTTCTAGCTGCGCAATGCAACTAACCTGTATGGTTTAACAGTCTGTGAATTGAATCTAAAAGGGTTGTAAGTATACTGAGATATAAACTTGTAAAGAATATTGAGTAAAAAAACCGATCATTTCTTCATATTGAGACACAGTTTTTTATTCAATAATATGCAGTTTGAAAAAGTTTGAAATTGCTGAAAATAATATCATTTACAAAGCTCTGGGACTTAAAAATGACAATTAGCTTGTATTCATTTTAAACACTGTCTTTATGAATTCAATGCGTTATGGACGTCTATGGTCTTCCATTGAGTTTGCAAATGCAAACTGTCTCTGGTGAATTTTGAAGATTTCGATATCACGAACACATTACCATTAAAAGCTTTTCTTCCAAAGCCTGAGAAAACAATTTCTTTTGTCATAAAATACATATTCAATGATTCAAGACCTATGTTATGAAATACCACATTTTTTCTAAATATTCAACGTCCGGACAATTACTGCTAGCTCAGAGTTTGTGTTTAATTATTGTACCTACGTTTCTGTTTGTTTCAGATCTAAAGCCTGCATTCACATGTTTCAAATTATTAATATAACATTCAAGACATTTAATTTGTTACAAAATTTGCCTAGAAATTAATTTGAAATGAAACGTTTTAGGTTAAACGTTTAACTACTAATGAATTTAAAATGTTTATTTCAGCTATCCGGTAGACCAATCTTCAATACCTTCTCCACTAAACACCGATAAGAAGACAGGCTTTACAGTCGCTCTCATATTATTTTCCTCCATACGAGAGCAAGATGTTATATATTTATTCAGTCTTTTTATGTCCGATCAATTTATTTTTACGTCCATGATCGGTAAATTGTTTTATTATATTTATTTTATTTACTGTAATTAATAATTTGTGCCTTCTTGTACTTGCCGGTTTAACCATCAATTATTTCTTTTTAAATTAGTTGCAGGACTAAGAATCACAAAGGTACTAATGTACATCATGGTTAACTGTTCACACTACTTGTGTTTATTTTGTTCTGAAATATCCATGTATTTATTTATAAACTCGATCCTGATTGTACCTTATTTAAGTCATCAGCATTTTTTCCGACTTAATCTAATGTGCTCGATAATTTCTATTTACAATCCGATTTTTGAATCAGTTTTATCCAAAGTACATTTATATGCTTTTTATGCTCCCCGAAAAATTTCGGGGGAGCATATAGTCGGCGCCTTGTCCGTCTGTCCGTCTGTCCGTCCGTCCGTCTGTCCGTCTGTCCGTCCGTTGTCTTGTCCGGAGCATAACTTGAAAACCCTTGGAGATAATTTGTTGAAACTTCATACAGTGGTAGAGGGCATCGAGGGGGAGTGCAGTGTCAAAGAACCATAACTCTATTTTGCCCGGTTTTTGAATTATCTCCCTTATAGAAAAATCTTGTCCGGGGCATAACTCTAAAACTATAAGAGATATCAACATGAAACTTTGTAGGTGAATAGATCTCAATGGGTAGATGTGCAGTGCATAAGAACAATAACTCTTTTTGTCCTAATTTTGGAGTTATTGCCCTTTGTTAATTTTAATACTTTGAACTTTGTCCGGAGCATAACTTGAAAACCCTTGGAGATAATTTGTTGAAACTTCATACAGTGGTAGAGGCATCGAGGGGGAGTGCAGTGTCAAAGAAACCATAACTCTATTTTGCCCGGTTTTTGAATTATCTCCCCTTATAGAAAAATCTTGTCCGGGGCATAACTCTAAAACTATAAGAGATATCAACATGAAACTTTGTAGGTGAATAGATCTCAATGGGTAGATGTGCAGTGCATAAGAACAATAACTCTTTTTGTCCTAATTTTGGAGTTATTGCCCTTTGTTAATTTTAATACTTTGAACTTTGTCCGGAGCATAACTTGAAAACCCTTGGAGATAATTTGTTGAAACTTCATACAGTGGTAGAGGGCATCGAGGGAGAGTGCAGTGTCAAAGAACCATAACTCTATTTTGCCCGGTTTTTGAATTATCTCCCCTTATAGAAAAATCTTGTCCGGGGCATAACTCTAAAACTATAAGAGATATCAACATGAAACTTTGTAGGTGAATAGATTTCAATGGGTAGATGTGCAGTGCATAAGAACAATAACTCTTTTCGTCCTAATTTTGGAGTTATTGCCCTTTGTATATTTAATACTTTGAACTTTGTCCGGAACATAATTTGAAAACCCTTGGAGATAATTTGTTGAAACTTCATACAGTGGTAGAGGGGCATTGAGGGGAGTGCAGTGTCAAAGAACCATAACTCTATTTTGCCCGGTTTTTGAATTATCTCCCCTTGTAGAAAAATCTTGTCCGGGGCATAACTCTAAAACTATAAAGAGATATCAACATGAAACTTTGTAGGTGAATAGATCTCAATGGATAGATATGCAGTGCAAAAGAACCATAACTCTGTTAAGCCTTATTTTTGAATAATCTCCCCTTTTAGAAAAATCTTGTCCAGGACATAGCTGTAAAACTGTAAGAGATATCAACATGAAACTTTGTAGGTAGATAAATCTCAATGGGTAGATGTGCAGTGCACAAGAATCATAACTCTACCTTGCCTAATTCTGGAGTTATTGCCCTTTGTTTATTTTTACTTTTTGAATTGTCCAGGACATAACTCGGAAATCATAAGTGATATCATCAAGAAACTTTGTAGGTTGATAGATCACATTGATTAGAAGTGCAGTGCAAAGAACTGTAACAGCCTTGCCTAATTTTGGAATTATTGCACTTTGAACTTTTTCCACGGACATAACTCTGAAACTACAAGAGGTGTACTTTCCTGTGTCCAAAACCTATTCGGGGAGCATCACCCGGCTCAAACCGGGCTCTTGTATTATTCCTCCTGCAGATGTGTTTTTATTCTGTTACTTTGAGATTTTTTATTGCTTTTTTATTTTCTAGATTTTCAAAGTAGCGAAACATCAACATATCCAACTACCGCAACAACTAGCTGTAAGTATTGTTAGCAAAATTACATATGTGTTTTCATGCGAGTATTGCTTACTATTTAATATTCAATCTCCTAGTTTCTTTAATTTTAAGTTAATCTGGTCATTGAATCTATTTCGACCCATCTAATAATGTAAATTATGCAAATTTGTTTATTTCTCGGATACCAATACCAATGGCGAAACATTAAGGTTGACACATATGATATTTTTTAATTCATGTTCGTTTGCTTTTTTCAGATCCAAGGGGTACATGTAACCAAAACACATGTAAGCCACTCCTTACTCTACGGTTTGATACCGATTCAGTGAATACATTCATAACTGTCATGTAATCATATACATGCATATGAAATTCAAACCTCGGAAACGGGCTATTTAAAACGTTTGATAAAATCAGAAAATAATGTCGAAATACCGTGTAAAGACTTGCGTATTTTTAGCGCAATGAATTGTGTAGTTAGATTTAAATAGAAAAGTGTTCAAACATGAAATAATAATAATAATAATAAGCATTGTTTCTATTCATTCATTACAGACTCTTAATGTTTAATAAGGAAATATCCAAAATCTCGATACAGAACATCAATGTATAAAGTTACACGGTGCTTATATGTACAAATGTATTTACAATTTTTGCAAATTAGATATTTCAGTTTTTCTAGAATAATCATTCCATTTTTGTCCTTTTAGCATTTGTGACCTATTCATTTAATATGACATATGTGAAAGTGTTCACTGAAGAATTATTCAACCCTGCATCGGAAGCTTTCAGGAACCTCAACCAAACATTATCTGGCCTTGTGAGTATTATAGTTTGCTTGGTAATAGTAATGAATCTTTTGTAATACGATGTTGTTTTTGTTGGTGGTGTTGTTGATGATGATAACGATGATGATGACGACGACGACAAAGAGGGTGATATAGATGATGATGATAATGATGACGATGATGATGCTACTTCTGTTGCTCTTGACGACAGCAATCTGGTTGTTGACGATAATTGTTATAAAGTAGCATTCAATAAAGATAGTGTTTATTTCTATTTTCAAACCATCAACAAGGATATGAACATTTTTGAAAGTTGTTTTAAGACTTCACACATAAAGATAGATGATTTACTATTAAACTTTTTTTCTTTGTATGATCAGAGTTAACCTTATTTTCTTTATAACGCAGTTGCCTTTTGAGCCTGTATTTTCATTCATGTTTGCTACCTTATTGTGTCATGTTCGTACCTGGTGTTTCGATAAGATGCGCAAAGTGCGTACACTATTGGATGGAATTTGGCTGGCTTCAATATTATTTTGTTATTCACATTTATGTTACATAGGTATAACTTTTATATATGATATTCATATTTTATTCAAGTTCTTGGAGTCTGTAAGGAACGAAAGCGATGATCAGTGGGTTTGTTTCATTAGTTTAATCAAATGGTAAGAACTTATAATTAATTACGTAACCTAAGTTTTTAAGTATTTTCTATACATCTTCTTGTTTTGTTTTTTTGTTGTTGTTTTTTTTTTGAAGAATGAAAAAAATTGTCCTAAAACTAATGTGTAATTACCTTTAAAACTTACTGTAATTGTTTTTTTTTCGTTTGGTTTGTTTGTTTGTTTTTCCCCTTATTTTGTGGTTGTTTTTAAGACATATTCATATTTTAATCCGAAATAGAAGATATTGAATAAGTGTAAGTTCAATACTGAATTTATTGCACGAGTTGAATAAAATTATATTATGCGAGCCTCTGGCGAGCATAATATTATTTTATTCAACGAGTGCAATAAATTCAGTAATGAACTTACACGAATTTAATATTCTATTTATCACATACCAAAAATAAAGACCGTTTAATGTGAAATAAGAGTCATATTTCATTACGCGCCTATAGTATAACGCTAACATTTAGCGCGTCTTTACACTATGTTTGTATAACGCTAATGACGTCACGTCAAAATATATGCACGGCCGTGCAATACCATATTTACGGAGTCGCAAAATCGGCACGGGTGTGTGATAAACATAATTCTTAAATTTTTTACAATCCGTAATTAAAGCGTCCCGACGTATTTTGACTACCCCACCCGGAATGATCTATTCATCAGTGCCGAGGTGCTGGTCTCAGTCCCAGCCAACACTATCACTATCCATGAAACAGCGTACTACTTCTCTCAGGCAGCTCTTCGGTCGGGCATCTTGTTTTTGATATCCTTTAAAGGTATATTAACATTGTTCTTGTATATATTTGTACTGTTATCTACAATGATGTTATCCGGAACTCGTTAAATGTTAAAAGCTAATCCGTAGGTACAATCAAACTTTTACCGTGCACTTCCCGTCACAATAGATAAGTTAACTTGTTGCGCTTATTTTTGAAGTTGTAACTGTAAAAGTTTGTTTTAGCTGGGGAAATCCGAAATATGCTTAATTCCGGAGTTAGTCAAAACGTATCTGACTGCGAACATCTTACGAAATTTACCGAAAATTTATCGAATATTAATATTAAATGTGCATTGACCGTATGTAGAATCAGTATGCAATTCGCAGGTTAATAAAATCAAACAATATTGCATTGGTAATTCATAAGAAAAACGTAAAGTCCAACACCCGTCTAGGCGGTTTTTGCTGTTTATACACTCACTAAAATATTATTTTAAAAACATATAATATCAATTAGTGACAAAAACGATTCATTCTTTTATCGTTTATTTATAATATTAATTACATATATAATTTACAAATAGTAAAACAAACGTAAATTACAAAAAGATATGAGGTGTTCGTTTTTTTATGTTGACTCCTTTCTTTGTATAAAACGTGTTTTGTTTCTAGTATATTCCAACCGACCAATAACCCCTGTCATACCATCAACAACAACAACAACCACCACCACCACCCAACAGAGAACGGTTCCTGTCAACAGTGAGTATATATGAAATCCAGTATGAATGTATTTACTAGATTTTTATCTTCTATTTTTTCTTAAAAAGGGAGATTATATAGTTTCTTATTTAAGCTATTAAAGCCCCAAAAATATTTGTTGCCTTGGTTATGTCTTAACGTCTGTTTGTTTTCTCTGGTAATTTGTTTGTGCCAAACATTTTGTACCTCAATTTTAATTTGTACAACCCTCTGAATGAAAACATTGTACAAAGAAACATATGCTGGGTATACCATTATGAAATGTGTAGTTTTTTAATCACACCATTATGGGCTTTAGTTTTTTTTCAAGTTTTAGGTAATTCATTTTCATTTGAAGGTATATGGTATCGTTTTTGTTTGCCACACTTTTATTTGAGACAAACTAATCGAATAGGTTTTACGTTATCATTTTGTTATAAATTTCTGAAAAATTGACATAAATCATAAGATAGATTAATTTTTATGGATTGCAGATTTTAGCTATTTCTACTATAGTTCTTTGTTTTATAATTTTGATATGATTAGACTGTAGGGACAATGAATATCAATGTCTTGACGGAACAAAGTGCATACCAGCATCATATGTTTGTGACGGGTGGAAAGATTGCCCAGATAGGGAGGACGAGAGAGGCTGTGGTAGGTCTCTTATATCATAGATTCAACTTGCTCTTTATCATAGAGTTTCAATGTTTTAATATTTAATTTTATATACAGTTATTATATAAATATCATACTCAGCTGATGTGTACATGTCGCCCTGTGATTATTTAAAATTATTTTCAATGATTCACATTGCATAGGAACCATGTGAGGGTGAATATGTAATGTCACGTGCGATATTTCGATTTTGGCGACTAACACAAACAGCCAAAGCCATGTAATGTATAATAAATACTTGATCAAATTAGGATGAAGTTAATTCAACTTAATTGATTATTTGTTTAATTACTTTAAAATTGTTTAATACATCATGTTGGTTTTTTACGATGAAATCTAAAATCATGAAATGCTGATATACCTGGATAGCTTGTTTACTTGTAAAATGTATTTTTGCTATACATATTATGAAATTCCAAATCCTTAAATAGCATAGTTAGGTCACTTTAAAAATATATTTTTACAGACTGTCCTGAATCATACTGTAAATTAGACGGTGACTGTATATCAGAAGATGTTGTATGTGATGGCGTGTTTGATTGTGATGACAAAACAGATGAACAAGGGTGTCCAGTTGGTAAGATTTTCTTAATATTAGCAATAAACAAAGAGTTATTTGTAACTCTAAAACTTTGTGAAATTGTATATCAGTGATCAGTTTTTGATCGTTTGCATCTAATAAATATTTATATTTTGGTATGCTTCATATAGATTAATTGTTCATAATAACACTAGATCAAATGTGCATAAAACACTATATCAAATGTGCATAATATCACTACATTTTATGTTCATAATAACACTACATTAGATGTTCATAATAACGCTTCATTAACTGTTCATAAATAACACTACATTAAATGTTCGTAATAACACTACATTAAATGTTCATGATAATACTACATTAAATATTCATATTAACACTAAATTAAACGTTCTTAATAATGCTACATTAAATGTTCACAATAACACTACATTAAATGCTCATAATAATATTACATTAAATATTCTTAATAGTACTTCATTAAATTCATTAAATTTTCATAAATTTCAATAAATGTTCATAACACTACAATAAATGTTCATAAAAACATAACAACTAGTTCACAGCTGAATATTTTAGTAAAATATTATCATATTTATTTTACATTTTATATATACCAAGCTACTTAAGGTGCTTTTTGTAAAAATAAATGCATAAAATATAATTATATTTTTTTTTAAAAAGGCAAAAAGGAAAAAAAACGCAAAACAATAAAACACAAAATATGAAGGAAAAACGTTATATATTGTATGCATGTGTTTCAGTTTGTACTCCTGAGCAGTTTACATGCAGGTTAATCAATGAGTGTGTTGATATCAGTTTGAAATGTGATAATAAAAAAGATTGTAAGGATGGGACAGATGAATGGTTTGATTGTTCTCCTTTATCAACACCGTCCCTTCCACCAAGAGGTAAACATTCTGTTGTTCGCTTCTGATTAATGACGTTACAGTGTCAAACTAGTATAATATACAAAAATGTATTTTTTTTAAAATGATTAATTTAATTGGAATCAGACAAATGTTGCTTTTAGGGTTGTCTTGAGAATATGTTGTTTTTTTACTTTAGTTTCTAAATTTTATGTACAAAAAGAACAAATCGCACCAAAACGACCATGTCACGTGGTAATCTCCCGGGAATTTTATTAAGATTAGGGCTGTATAATACTGTAATGAAGATCTTGTACATGTACTAATTTGTACATAATCAAACCCGCTTCGGAATCAGGCAAATGTTTTTTTTCACGGTTGTCTCGAGAATATTTTTGTTGGATTTTTTACGAAGATTTCTACAGAACAAATAGCCAGTCCAAAGAACGACCATGCAATGCGCAAATCTCTTGGACACTTTACTTGGGTTAGGACTTTGGGCTTTATATTGCTGTAAAGAAAACCAACCAAACTGATGTAAAAACGAATCCGCATTGGAATCAGACAAGTATTGTTTTCAGGATTGGCTCGAAAATATTGTGTTTTTACGTAAATTTCGACAGTTTATATACAGAAATAACAAATCGCCGGTTCAAAAAACGACTATGTTACGCGGGAGTCTCACGTGGAATTTGCTTTGTTTAGGGCTTCATGTGAAAAGATCCATCAAACTTAAACAAAAACGAATCCTTATCGGAATCAGATAAATGGTGTTTTAACGGTTGGTTCAGAAAAATGGTGCTTTTGACGAGAATTTATTCACTTTATATACAAAAAATTTAAATTGCCTGTCCATGCCCGGCGGAAATCGCCCACATTTTGCTTTATTTATTTATTAAGGCTTGTGCCTGATATTTTTGTGCAGAAGAACCTCAAAACTAATCAAATTTAATGGATCATTACTTTAAATTTATTTAAGTACGGTACGTAGCGTTCATTTATTATGACCTATTATGTATGATGTAAATTCCTGTAAGAACGCATCGAAATCAGGCAAATGTTTTTTTCAAGGTCGTCTCGAAAATATTGTGAATTTTACGAAAATTTCTACAGTTTATACATGTGATAATAATTACATTAACGAATAGATGTATGTTATATTTAAATGTAATTAAAATTACAGAATATGAGATTCGTTTAATGAATGAAGGTGTTGATACCACAAGTGAGTTATATGGGCGTGTTGAGGTCCGTCTTGTGGTTGATGGTAAGCCGGTCAGTGAGTTTGGGACAATTTGTGATGACAGTTGGGATAAACGAGAAGCAACTGTATTATGTAGATACCTTGGTGCCAGGTGCGTATAAAAACCATTGAAAACAATACATGTACATTTGAGTCCAGCACATTACATAAATTATTGTTAAATTGAATTTCGCTCAAGCTGGTGCTATGGGGCATGATGAATATTGCACTTTTCATCATCCTTCATGTATTGACTCGATCAAACAGAACCAAAACATTTCACCAAATCTTCTAGTTCATTACTGGATTTATTTCTTGTATCCTGTAGCCACAAAGTAATTGCTTCGGGAGTTGGAGAGCCGATCCTTGACCAAAATCAGAGATTTCACTGCCCTATATACTCTCTATTCTCTTTCAAGAAACCACAAACCAAATCATTCCAACGACTTGTATGGCTTTACGATCAAGGAGACTATGTCTCTCTCCGAAACAGCATTAGTAACACCGAATGGAATCAGTTGAAAACAGATGACATCAATATCTATACTTCCTCATTTACAAACAAACTCCTAGAACTATCTAAATCATTCATCCCAACGAGGCAAGTAACTGTTAAGCCTAACAATTACTCCGTGGATTACAACAGAAATAAAGAAACTAATACATAAGCGCAAAAATATTACCACAGAGCCAAATACTCACAGAACTCGCACCATTGGTACAAATTTAGAGAACTCCGTAATAAAATCGTTACACTTATACGCACGGCTAAACATAACCACTTCTTACAAATGGCAGAGTCTCTCAAGTCAGACTGTACTACACAGAAGGACTGGTGGAAACTAATCAAATACTTTATCTCTCCCACTGAAAAACAAAGCATTCCTCCACTTATAAACCCAATCAACGATGAACTTGTTTTTGATTCAAAATTGAAATCTGACCTTTTGGATGACTTTTTCTGTAGCCAGTCGTCGCTAAATAATTCTGATAAAGAACTTCATTTTAATGATTGTAATATGCCTATAAACACACTTTGTTCTATTTCTATCTCTCCTCAGGATGTTGAAGACGCTCTGCGGTCACTTAAAACAAACAAAGCTTCAGGTCCTGATGGGGTCAGTAACCGTATATTGCGGGAAACTGCTTCATTTTGTAGATTTCCCCTATGTTCGTTGTTCAATCAGTCTCTTCAGACTTGTAAAATACCACTTACATGGAAAAAGGCCAATGTTTGTGCTGTCTTTAAAAAAGGTGATCCATCTGTTCCAAATAACTATCGTCTGATTTTCTTGTTGTGCTGCGTAGAAAAGGTTTTTGAGCGTATTATTTTTTAAGTATCTATTTAATTTAAGATAATAACTTCCTTTCTTCCGTATAGTCAGGCTTCAGACCAGGTGACTCAACGGTAAACCAGTTAACGTACTTGTACAACACATTCTGTAAAGCTTTAGATGACGGATTAGAAGTTAGAGCTGTGTTCTTTGATTTAAGTAAAGCGTTCGATAAAGTCTGGCACAAAGGTCTTCTCTTTAAGCTGAAAGCTGCTGGAGTAGACGGTTGTTTACTTAACTGGTTTTCTGACTATCTTACTAACAGGCACCAGGCGGTTATCCTACCTGGGGTCCAATCAAACTGGTCGATAGTAAAGGCTGGAGTACCCCAAGGCTCCATCCTTGGGCCGCTACTATTTCTTGTTTTCATAAATGACATCGTGGAAGATATATGGAAGATATAGGCTCTAAAATTAATCTTTTTGCTGACGATACCAGTTTACATATTATTGTTGACTACCCTGCTTCTGCTGCTGAAACATTTCAATCTGATATAGACAAGATATCAGCTTGGGCTGAAAAATAGCTGGTTACTTTCAATCCATCGAAGTCTGAATCTATGGTTATCTCTCGTAAAAGAAATAAACCCTTTCATCCTTCACTTCTTATGCATAACCAACAAATAACAACCGTAAACAGTCACAAACTTCTTGGCCTCCACCTTTTAGATGATTGCTCGTGCATTGTCACATTAACTATATTACCGAACGAGCCTGGAAGAGGATACACATTATGAGGAAATTGAAGTTTCAGCTTGACCGTAGATCTCTTGAAGTGATATATTTAAAACTTTCATCCGACCGAATTTGGAGTACGCCGATGTTGTCTATCTAATTTGCACACAATATGAGAAACTTTAGCTTGACAAACTTCAAAATGAAGCGTCGCGTAATTGTGTGCGGTGCTACAAAACTTGTATCATTAGATAAACTCCATAGTGAAGTTCCTTGGGAATCCTTAGAATCTCGAAGAAATAATCAATATGCTTATCTTACTTTATAAAATGAAAAATGGCTAAACACCAGATTACATGTGTTCTTTACTTCCACCTACTGTAGGCGAAAATTCAAGGTACGATCTACGCAATGCTACAAATATTCAGACTATTCGAACACGAACAACTCTTTATCAAAATGCTTTTCTTCCAACTGCTCTGAATAAATGGAACGCCCTTCCAACTGAAGTACAAAATTTACGTTCACTGTTCGCTTTCAAATCCCATTTGAGACGAAGCAGCTCTTGTTGTCCGATTTATTTACTTGAAGGCGATAGAAAATGGCAGATCTACCATTCTATCGTACTGACTGTAGTTCTCTAAATCAGCATCTATTTAAGAAAAATATTTCCCTATCTCCTCTTTGTCAGTGTGGCATAGTGGAAAGTAATTACAACTTTTTCTTTGAATGTCAACGCTATGTTGACAGCAGGACCTCTTTTCTTAACACTATATCTACTATTTGTTCAGCAACTCTCCAAAAGTTATTAAATGGAGACCCAAACATTAGTGATGATGCAAACAGAAGACTGTTTGAAGCCGTTCATACATACATCCGAGAAAGCAGGAGATTCACTTAAGCATATTCACATCAGCTCAAATCACTAAATACTTCCCATTTAAATCGTCGAACTATCCGAATGATCCACATTTCATTTATTTCTTCTTCTTTTCTATTTTGCTGAAAGTTTCTTTCTTCATTTCTTTCTATCTTAATTTACGTTATTTCTCTTTAATTTTATATAACAAAATGATGCAGTCTTGTATTCTCATTCCATTTTTTGTATATATTTTTGCTTTATATTATAACTAAACGTTAGAAACAATTTTGACGTTAACTTCTTAAAAACAATGTAAAATCAGATATATTTCAAGCAAGTCACATATACTGTCATACCGTATTTTATGCATTGTAAATCTATAAGGAGAAGGCCTTTATAAGCTCAGCTTTCGGACCCAATCCTTTTTCAACATTTCATGTTTGTATTGTGTACATTATTGTCTGTATATATATTATGAATTTGTTCGAAATAAACTATGTTTAAACTAAACAGAGTCTGCAATTTTCATGTAATTTTGTTGTCTTTAATGATTCCGAGGGCTCACGCTTTTTCCAGACTTTGTATATGCTTAATACAAAAGTCCTATGGAACAGATATCAGTGTGAAGGACTATTGTATTGAATTTTATTAATTTTGTTGCAATGTGAAAACTGTAGTTGGGTGATGCTTATTATAAAACCAGAATTTGTTGTTTATTTACTGAAGTTTCAGGGTATTGTATCCAAGTTTTCATGTTGTTTTGTTGTCAAAATGGTTTATAAAATATAGGTGGGGTCTTTTGAACACAATTATTGTCAATCAAAATGGAATGCATTCAATTTAATAAGTGTCTAATGTCGTTTGAACACATCTGTGGATGTTTTAATATTCAAAATTTAACCATTTTCATATTTAAATGTTTAATTTTGCTTAAGCCGGTACTTGTGGGTGTGGACGGTTACTTGCATTTTCCAGTACCGTTCATTAACAGGGTGAATCAAACCGAGCCTGCAACATTTTCAATTTTGTCAATTTGGGCGTTCTTTATGGTAAGAACCACATCAGCATACTATGCACATATCCAGGATCTTTTGTGTCTTTTCAGTTATCCTTTCAACAGTTTTGCATACAGTCAAGCGTTATTTGGTGAAGGTATTGGTCCAATCTGGTTAAGAAACTTTCATTGTAATGGTGATGAGGAGAAATTAGAAGATTGTAAATCTTCAGACTGGGGTCAAACACATTGCTCTCATCTACAGGATGCCTCAGTATCATGTGGTATCTATGCTATTCACATTGTTTATCTTATATAGCAAAATAAACTTCGCTACAGGCATTCAGAATTCAATCGTATACAAAATGTGTGAAGTAAAATACACAAATAATGTGTTTTCCTCGCACTCAAATATCACGAATGAAATTGTTATGGGCTTTTAGCAAGAATTTAGTAAACCAGCTTAAATTGAGAACTAAAATAGAAACTCCTGTATTGAAGTTATCCGTAAGGTTATAGGGAATTAGATTGTAAGATTATTTGCAACGTAAAGTAACAATAACAAATCTTATAATAGAAATGATAAGTACAAAAAAAAACTGTAATTAAAGTAATGCTTTCTATTTATAGGTGTTGATCGTCATGCTACTACAACGACAACTTCAACATTAAGCACAGCGGACACAACCCAACCATTAACAACAACTCCGTCTATCCCAGGTAGATATTTCAGCGAACTAAATGACTCATAAATATAAAACACGTATAATAATTTGATCTCAATGAAGAAAGAAAATCTGACTGTCAACATCATTGCACTGCTAACATGAATAAAATGTGCTATATACTTTACAGGAAGCGACATCCGTCTTGTTGGCGGACAGAACTGTTTGGAAGGTCGAATAGAGGTTTTATATGATGGTGAATGGGGTACAGTGTGCAATAATGGGTTTGGTAACATTGAAGCACGCATAGTTTGTAAGGCAGTTGGATTTAGGTAAAAGAAAATTGCAGTTCAAAATTATTACAAATCATATACAAGAATGTTTGATACTTTATTTAACTGATTATACATATGTAAGAATACACAATTCTGCAGTCGGTGCAAGGGGCGTGATAATTTCCATTCTCTTTGGTTTATATAGAATTTGCTTTAGTTGTATCTATAGGAAGCTTAAAACTTATAAAGACACTCTCGAACCAACCAGTTCTAAGCAGTGAGTGTAAAGTTTCTTGTTCTAGGAAACAACGGCTTGTCCCTTACGGGGTTTGATCTCATTCTCATAGCGATCCTTAGGTTACTAGCCATTAGGCCATATCGCCACATTATCCATTATCTTTCTAAGGCATAAACAATTAATTGAACTATTTAATTATGATTTCATTTTTCTCAATGTATCTACAATTTATCAGTATATTTTTCAATTTATCTTAAGTTTTATTTTACTGTCATACATAATTTACTATATAATCTAATAGAAATCTAAACAGAATAAAAACATAATATTAAAAGATGTTACCTTTTTTTGGTTGTTTTAAACCAATGTTACATAGACGCTATCTTTAAAGTCTGTGTTAAGTATTTCTTTTAAAAAATTTACTGTTTCATAAAAAAAACCTAAAATTCATTCATTTGTCATTTTAGCACATTCGAGACATTTGAATCTAGTTTGGATTATGGGAATAGCACAGGGCCCATTCTTTTGTCTTATCTAAATTGTCGTGGATATGAACGTAGCCTATCTGAATGTAAACATTTAGGCTGGGGTGTACATAGATGTAGTCATGGTGAAGACCAGGGTATTCGATGTTGTAAGTAGAACTTTTCAGTTATTGTTCTCTCGTGTATCAATGCTTCAATCAATTGCTTCATCCGTCATTCTCAGGAAATATGAAATTCAAATAATTAAGCATATTCTCATGTTGCAGACTAAAATTTAATTTTCCCACCGGTTAAAGCGCTTGCAATTGATTTAAAAAAAGGGATTAAGTTAAGGTGACTTGACACTTTTTACCGATGCATTTAGAACCAAACATATTTCTGTGAAATCGACATGACTTTAAAAAATATTATAGCAGCGTCTACATCATTCATATATGCGTTTTCATGTAAAACCACTGCAGCACAAAACATTTTTGTTTTATCACCATAGAGTTATATTTTCTTCTACTCTTTGAAGTAGGGAGCACTTCTGTCTTATACAGTAAGAAAAATGTATGAAAGTAATATTGCAATTAATTATACAACTGATGATATCAACTATCAATTGAAAAGTGGGGGATCCAGACATAGATTGTAGGACAGAGCCCGGTGTTCCAGACGTTAACTGTACCTTTAACAGAGGTAGATGTGCGTATCATACAGAAGTGTTATCCGGAAATGTGAACTGGTGGTGGACAATATCCTCAGCATTTGACATAAGTGATTCAACCAATAGCACAAGTTCAACATCCGGTATTTGATGATTAATTTTTTAAACATTGTTTAAAACATAAATGAATTAAACTCATAAATACATGTATATAATTGTGTTGCTATTGTTTGGTCATTTTGGTCAATTTTGTACTTTCGATCTAAATACCAAGATATTTATTCTGGACTTCTTAACATTGTTGTTAATCTTTTCCCGAAGGGGGGATATTAAAATCGCACCGTCAGTATGTCTGTTTGTTTATCCGTTTGTCCTGTTTGAAACTGTTTAAAACGTAAATGAATTAATCTTATGAATTGCACTTACAGGACATTTGTGTCCGGACTGTAACTTTGTCATATATCAACGGATTTTAAAATAACCTGGCACAAATGTCTACCACATCATGATTATATGTCGCGTCTAAGACCCATATCCCTACCTAAAAGCCAAGGTCACAATTACAGTTTGAATGTTAACATTCTCACAATTTAGATTTTTAAGGTTGACACCTTTAACTTTGTTATGCATGGAAGAAGTTTAAAATAACCTAGCATATATGTCTTTCACATCAAGACGACCCGTCTAAGACCCAATTCCCTACCTCCAAGATCAAGGTCACACTCTTAGTTTGAAGATACTTATCTTCACAAGAAGAGTTTGAAGGTACACATTCGTGTCTGGACTGTTACTTTGTCCTGCATTGAAGGATTTTAAAATAACTTAGCAAAAATGTTCCTACCTCCAAGGTCAAGGTCACAATTACAGTTTGAAGGTACATGTACTTATTTGACTTTCATATTTGGTAGGATGATAACTTGCATGATCCTCTTCCTTTGGATTGAGTTAAGGGTCAGTTGGTTCAACGTCACCAGTGCTAAAATATACTTTACACTTTTGCCCATGCAACCTTTATTTTTGGACAGATAATATTTAGTAGAAAGATACATGCATGATCTTGCTTTGGATTGAGTTTGGGGTAACTGGGTTCAGGGTCAAAGTCTTGCATTTATATATATTAGATAAAAGTTTTATTTGTTAATTGAATACTTTTCAACTTTATCATATAGAATTGACATGCCAACTTATATTTTTCACAATAACAAACTTCATGACTCCGTCAAGTTAAATAACTGTGTTTACATAGATTTTACATGTGCTAGACCAAGATTTTAATCCGAAATATATGTGGAATATAATTATTAATTAATATTCGATTGATTTCGCTTTGTTCTAGGGCGAGTAATGGTTTATCAAAATATAATGGGATCTGAGGGTGACAAAGCAAGAATGACATCGCCACTTTTCTCCCCGACATCAACTGAAATGAAAGTAGAATTTTATTACCTGCTTCGCGAACCATCATACAACGATCTAACCTTTAGCCTTAATGAATCTAACGATATTAAGGAAGATGGAGAAGATGGTGGTAGAGTAAGGAAGAGAGCTGATCATGAAGATAATGAAGCACTTGAAACGGACATAACTTGGAACAGTCTGTACGTTCGTCGAGACCAAGAAAACCAGTGGCTTTATGAATGTGTTCAATTGACTGATCTGAATCAGGCTTCAAAGTGTATGTTATTTCTCATATGTACTCGTATATTTATCGGAAAGCCATACTATGAGTTGTTTAGCCAGGCTATATATAATTAAATATAAAATAAAGTTTTAAAGTGACATAGTTTTTTCAATGTCAAGCTGACATAAATTAGTTATATATTTCAATGATAGCTTTTTTACAAAAGCGATTGAACAATTAATAATAATGAAAAATGTTTGGACGAATTAAAAAAAAACAGCTAAAAATATAAAAAGACTGTCCTGCTCTATTGATAAATTGAACATTACCGATAATTTCCATATGATATTAATATATTATATTTTCTCAATGGTCGTTATTCATCATTCAGATTTATTATGAAATTGAAAACAAATATTGCAAAGTAATATATTACAAATATTGAATGTTTTAGTTTTCCCTGAACACTCGTCCTTGACTCTTAGATATACATAATATCACTTTATTTGAATGAATACTGTATGAAAAGTTTAAAAATCGTGTTTTTAATGAATAGCTCAAAAGAATGTCATATTGAGATTACTTTGGCAAAAAAAATCATAATGTCATTAAAGATTAACTTTGATATGTCGTATTGCAAGGAGATGAAAGATTACGGTATATCAACTGACTATTCTGTTTTTATTCAGACTCACTAGCATTCACAGCCAAGCGTGGTCCAAATCCATACCCTTTTGTAGCATTAGATGAAATATTAGTAGCTGAAGGACGTTGTTCTGGTAACAACTTGTTGGATGTCATTAAATGAATAAATTGTATTTGTTAATTAACTTAATTTACACTTCATTAACAAGAATCTGTACAAATAAATGGATAATGTTTCTGATATTTTAAACTTTCAAATAAAACATAGCTGTAAAGTAAAATATTACTTGAGTTTTAATCAGTATAAACAATTAAAAGCTTAACAGAATATGAAATACTTTTTGCTGGTTTTAATTTAAGCACCCAGACAAGTAACATGAAACATGTAGAAAATATAATTAGCATCTTCTATCATCATATTTCATAAGAGAGTATACTGGAGGGGATGTGTGACTTTGATAAACCGAGGTCTTGTGGAATGACAGTAGATTGTTCTAATTGTGACCGGAAAAAACCCTCCTTCAGTTGGATTTGGCAAAGCAACGTAACAAATACAGGCGTGAGGATGGCACATGGTAAATTGTCAGAAAGTGTTAACCATATTATCGATCAAAACGGTCTTTAAATATTCAAACTCACATCAAACCAAGTAGTCTTGTACTGTTATTTTACTTTTAGGCAAAACATTATCGGTAAAGGTTTCTTTATTTGGAATAGGTGTCTTACACATATATTAATATTTGACACCATTCAATCTTGCCCCAAACAAGCTGTTAAATCAGCTGAGTTTTTATTTGCTTTGCGTTTTGTTGATACTATGTGGTATAGTATCATCATAACGCAAATAATCTCTCATTCACGAAAACTTTAACTATGTAAGATAATTGTTATCAAATTTTCCAGGCCGATTTATGATGGTAAATTTTACTTTTGGAAGTGAAGGTGACGAAGCCGTTATGAGTTTTAGTGTTCCATCTCTACATAACAGACCAGCATTCAACTTCAAATACAATGCTGTAAGGCAATACAAAGGGAATTTAGAGGTATAAAAGGATTAATGCGATGCAGCAATTATGTAAAAATGAAAGGCATGCGACTAAATTGAAAGATTTGTTCAGACTCTTTTCAACTTCTACCTATTAAGTATCGTGCAGTAAATCATACTAGCAACTAAATAAGGATTATAATACGCAGTTTCATTACAGTTTTTAATGTGGCAAGAAACTATATTTTCACTCGTTTATATAGTTCAGTCTAATAAAGTCTATGGAAATGAGTTTAATGAGCATTGATTCGTATTTCGCTATAAAATCACTGCTTTTAAATTTCGAAACGCCTGTTTGCCAAATCTTAAATTTTGATTTGGATACATGTATTTTATTGTCATTAATTCCTATTTTATTTGTGTAAATTGTTATAATTTTCAGATATTATTGTATGTGAATGGGACATTTCATTCGGTGATAAGTACTATTAGTAAAAACAGTAAATCGTGGTCGAAAAAATGCATACAATTTCCAACTGATATAGACAGTGATGAACCTGTGACAATTGCATTTAAAGTTGTACATGGAGGTGGAAGCAATGATTATATTGCCGTAGATAATGTAGATCTAACTGCTGAACATTGTCCAAGTATGTATTTTCTTTTAACATTCTGAGAAAATTTAAGCGCTATTGAAGAAGACATGTTTACAAAAATTTTCAAAGTAAATAATAAACTAGTAAAAAAACTAATATTAAAAGTGTAATATCAATATAGATGTTTATCTTGTTTTGATTCAGATCCTGATTTTGAATTAGTGGTGCATTTTCTGAAAGTTTTTCAATGTATTGATGCTTACCATGAAACTCTTAAAATGAACCCTTATGATCAAACATTGTTTTTGCACAGATGTCAGTATCGTTATTTTTTTTTTTAGATAAGATTTTCGCATGATTTATAAAGATTCTTTGAACATACATGTACTTCATTCATGTACACGTGGTTAATTCTGAATAGGTAGGATCGCTTTACTATTATTAACATACTGAAATACATGACTTGCTAATAATTGCTTTCCAAAAATGACGTTTTCTTGTCAAACAGACCCGGTTTCGACTTGCAATGAGGAGACACCGCAATGTGGATGGGTGACTAATTCAAATCGTGTTCCATTTCAGTGGAAATATTTCAAAGGTATAATTCGTCCTGGTCTCATTGTAAATGAACCTTATCACATATTTTTATTATTGAAAGCCAACTTTTTCACGAAAATGATAAGCCTAAAGTAGGTTTTAACGCTGAATAAAAATATGAAATATTAAGTAATTCTTGCGCTGCAACTCCTCGCTATAAAACTTCTACGGCAAACATGAATTGAAAATTTTAATATGATTCATACCTGTGAATTGTCTTGGGTGATAAAATAAACATTATAAATATAACAAAGTTTCTTTTCTGTTTTTTTTTTCGAATTGATGACGCTGAATTTTGAACTATATAAAATATGTGAATAACTAAATAATATCACGCATCAACAAAAACCGGCTACTTCAGCCTTCAATTCGAAACAATTTCGCGTATCAATTTTCTTTACAATATACATGTATCAGAATCAAAATAAATTGTGTTTAAAAGCGAAAAACAGAATGAATAAAAGTAAATAATGGAAAACAATCACAAAGTATCTGTTTAAATCACATTTGCTTATAAATATTTAGAAGGACAAGTGGGTTCAAGTGCTGCCAACCTTCGACTTGTTGATGGTCCCGATCCAAGTAAAGGGCACGTTGAAATATTGCACAATGACATTTGGGGCCGTGTATGTGATGACGGCTTTGGAACCGCTGAGGCAACGGTTGTTTGCAGAATGCTCGGATATCCGTAAGTATAGTATAAATATTTATCAAATACCCATCCTCCTCCGTTACTTCATATTCGTTTACTGATATGATATGACGTGATATTCGTGAACACACGCTATAATACTGTAAAAAAATGAAAGTTTTTTACTGTAAGCTATTCTTACTTTTGTTTTGTAATAAATAGATATTATATTTGTGTAGCTTAATTAGTGAATGTTTGGAGAAATAATTACTTGTACAATTCGTTCCGTAAACTTATTATTGAATCTACGCTCATCCAATATTCGCTTTAACTAATGTTCGCATATTTTCTGAATAGACTACAATAAGCGATGAGTATGTTTCATGTTCTAAAGAGCATCATAGAAATGTTTCTTTTGATGTTTTATTTTGAGTGACAGACTTGTTGGCCATTTAATGAATTATTTTTGTTCTTTAAAATTCGGCTGAGTTGATATTACTGGCATGCGAGCAGTTCCCGTACAAAAATCATAGTTACTTAAACATTATTTTTTATTACGATCACTCACCAAAATTTAAATGTTACACATCAATATTCGGCTCGTAACACAAATCATGGAAATTCCATCATGTTCTAAACATAGAATAACCCTTACTTATGAGGCCTCAAATGGGGTACCGAAATTATCCATTATTTTGTATGAAGAGAAGTAGTTCCCGTACATTAAATCTAACCCATTGTAATTATATAATTTTATTATATCGGACCTATTTTTCATTTACAATTGTTGAACAGACCATTATCTAAGAGATAAATAGATGTTATTCAGGAAATAGAGCGTAGACAAAACGCGGGTATCTATTACCCGGTACCGTTACCCCAACGCATTCACATGCAATAGCATGCTTGTATGCATGATATTTTACGCATCAAAGCCATAAAATTATTTTATATAGTAATATTGGTCAAAATTCTGATAATTAAACAAGTTTTCATCACATTGCCTACTTATCTGTAAACAGGTGGTATTAGTGGAAAACCCTTTAACAAGCCTCATGTGTAAGTATTTTTGCGCATGCGCGCAAGGACGGAATCCCCCAGAGAAAACAAGGTCACGTTTTGACGACGCACAGGTGAAAGTGATTTAAAATGAGACTTTTTATACGTACTACCGAACTGACACTTACATTTTGTCTTGTTTATGTATCTGCTTAATTTGAAATGAATTTTTGAAGAATGCAAGTAAAAATCAAGCGTTTAAATGAAAAATACGGGTACTGCTTCTGTACGGGAACTGCTCGCATGCCAGTATGGTTTTTTCTAACTCTCTAACAAAATAACAGGACATCCGAACCTATAGGAGTGAGTGTATGTACTAAAAACTTAATGTTGATTTTATGTTATGATTTGAAAGCTTTGTCTTGAAATGTAAAACGTTTTTCCTAATGCCACTCATGTGTATTTTTATTTTTCATTTCATTTTATAAGAAAACCATTTATTGAAGACAATACAGAACAACATTTGCATTATATTTCACATATGCTTGTTTGTCGTTTGATTCAATGAAAATCTCAAGTTTTATATAATTTTGCATTTTTTTTATGAAGAAAAGATGCAAACAGTGCTTGTGTGTGTTTTTTTCTTGGTGTTTTTTGTCTTATGACTTGCATATATACACACATACCTCTATTTTCAAAACATGTTTTTGTTAACAGAACAGAAACTGTTGAATATCTGGAAGAATCAACTTATGGTTACACATACTGTGTACCTATATGGTTAGATGAATTATCCTGCACTGGTGATGAAGAAAGTCTTGAGGACTGTGTTCACAATGGCTGGGGAAAAACTGATTGTACTGTATCGGAACATGTAGCAGTACACTGCTTTGGCACTCCTTCAGGTAAAAATTAATAAATGATATTTAAATATAGATCAAAGTTATCACTGTTATTATTATTATTTTCTATTACATTGGCATTTGTAGTTTCAGACATTTTATTATTTCTATGATTTATGTATGAAAGAATCATATTTAATGTAGGAACAAAATGTGACCATTTCGTTTTATCAAATTAATTATTTTCATTGTCGGAAACTTCTAAGTCTTTAATGTATTATTTATGTATAACCTTATGTTTTAACCTGTCATATTGTAAAGAAGTTCTAAAGGAAGGACTTAATCTAAGGTTGTAAGAACTTGTTGCCCAACCCATTCGCATTTTGATATATACTCATTATTTATATGATATGTTTGTAAACATGTATTTAATGCAATAAAATATGTTTAAACTAAAGAAGTTCGAAAATAACAGGACATCAGCATGTGATTATATCAAGTGATCATAACATATTGCAAAAACATAAGAAAAAAATTCACTTAATTGATGCATATTTGTGTTAGCGGTTAAGAAAATCCTCTTTCTAGATTATTTACCAATATATTTAGATTTAAATTTAGCCATCCATTAGCCACTATTTAGCCATCCATTAGCCCTTAATATGCTGATTTCCTGAGTATTGGATTTGCCTATCTTTGATTTTTAACAATTCATTTGAAAATTGAGGAATTTAAAAATTAAAATACAAAAACTGAGTAACCAACAGTGTAGCGCCTGGTCAGGCTAATGGATAAACAGGCTTTCCTGGTTATATACTGGCGGCAGGTGCTGATCATATTCGGTTCGAGCAGGGTTAGGCTTATTGTTGCCGGATTATATATTGTTTGCTGTTTTATTTAGAGCATCTTGCTTCATGATTACAGGTTCAAATGAAATTGAAAAGAATGTCTTTATGTTGTCGGACCAAAGTGATGCCAATATAAGTATGATATAATCTTTTTTTATTTATCTATTTATTTATTCATTCGTTTCATATATTAAAATACACAATAGAGCATGTATGTAATCATTCATACTTTACAACATTGTTTGAATAATGAGTTTTTAAACCTTAATAAAACAATCATATCCATTGCTAACTTGTCTGATATACATGATAAAAAGGGATAGAAAGAGAAATTTATTTAATTGCTGTCTTCCGTTTCGGCTTTCCCTTTTTAGAAAAAAAAGTTTACAAATAATTGTTGTTTTTTTTTTACACATTTTGAATTTCTGTATAAAACAATTGTAGCCTAATTATTTTTGACTCAAAATGGACTGCACATATTGTAAAAACAATTGTCAAGTTGACATCAGGCCCCGTGTTCACAAAGAATTAAGGATCAGGATCAAGATCAGGATCAAATTTAAAAAATCCAATATTCTTCATTGATTTTCCACAGATATTAAATATCTAATCTTAATTTGATAAAACTGGACTTGCAATAGCAAGTTAATGAAATTTAGAATAAATTTATTGTTACTTTTGCAAGATACGGGTATTTTACAGTTGATCCAAATATTGATCCTGATCCTAAAACTGATCCTTATTTTGATCCGAATATTTTTCTATTTGTTTTGCTATTTGTCCATTTTGTCCCAAAATGGTTTGGTTTTTTTGCAAATCAAAATACTTTTACATTTTGAATATTTATCATTTAATTCTAGCAAAACACTATTTATTTTAGTAAAATAAAATAATTAAAATAAAATCAGGATCACTTGATCCTGATCGTGACCTTTTCTTTGTGAACACGGGACCAGTACGTCATTTTAAATTACTTATATAATCATCTGGATAATTTGTCACTTTAGACTGTACAATTTTAGAAACAAAATCAATGTTACCAAAATACGTTATTTTTGTAGCTTTCGGAAAAATATATAACCACATCATAAAATATAAAGTTGACTTTAAGATTTGATCTTAATTCAATAAAACATTCATGTATGTAATAATGGTAGATTTTCTGATTGAAAAAATATACACAAAGTTACATTAACAAAATGATTTGGGTAGGGAAATATTTCATCTATACAAAATAATCGGAAAAAGTAATGGATGGATTGTCTTTTATAACATATATTCTAAAACAATTATCATTTTATAGACAGCGGACATTATAATTATTACATGTATTTGTTATACTCATAAAGGTACAGATTGTTTCCAAAGTCCAAGTACTGTTATTTTTTATATTTTACTACCATTACTATTTTGAAAAAATGCATTATTTCTAAATATCTGTTTCATTAACTGTTTTATTTTGCGCACTAATCTTTGTACTAAAAAAAATATGTTACAGATTCGTGGGCATCTCTTTCATCAAGTGACATCACACATACAGGCGGCGAGTATAGATTTGTCTTCGACATGTTCAAAGCTGGTTTTGAATTAATACAGGTCTTGATATTTTAAGTTTTATTATCGTTTGCTTCATTGTACAATAATTGTCATGTATATGCAGATTGTAGATTCACTGCCTCTGACAGTAAATAAGCTATCTCAAATATTATATATAGTTGTATCACTTATAGTGGATTATTCGATTAGCCGTAAGTGAGTCCACTATCAATGATAATGGATTAACCTTCACCAAAAGTGAATAATTTATCACCAAAGGAGACTTGTGAATTCACTTTCACCAAAAATGAAAAGAAAATTCAAACAAAAATATCACCAAAAATGGATTAACCATAGCCGAAAGTAAATGATTGAAAGTAAATCACTGAAAGTGGATATACTAATTAATCACTATTAATGGATAGATTAATAATGTTCGAAACACATTCAAACTTGATAACATTATTCGATAAAACATCGGCTAAAGTTGCCCTGTACAAAAGTAATTGTGAATCTGTTAATAGTGTTAATTTACAAAATATTATGATAATTTCTCTTATTATTATTCTCTTATTAGGTATGGTATCAAATTCAAAACAAAACACATATTTTAGACAAAATATTTGATCCAACCGATTCAAAAGTGAGATACTGCGTGGATTTTGCCGATATTACGGGAGAAATTACAGTTGGGCTTACAGCATTTAAAACATCGGTATATAACGTTAAAACCTCTGTGGCAAATTTTTCATTGGAACAAGGGCATTGTAAAGGTAATTTTGTTTTCATATATCAAATAATAAATGCTGTCTGTAAAATTCTTCCCTATGTTTCTGTTATTTAGCTATGAATTAAAATGTTATATTTCTTATCATATTGAATATTGTGTAATTATATTTAAATAATTGTTCTAAGGTAAAAGTAATTAGCATAAAAGTGTGAAAGTAATTTATTTTAATGTCTTCTTATGTTGCCATATTGACAAATGTACATGTTCTTGAAAATAGGAACATCGGTAAATTCAGGTAATATACACATGAAAACACATGACATCGTTTTGCAAAATTTGAAGCAAACTTGGCATTTCACAGGTTTTTTTTTCTATTATTGATTTTGTAGAATCCCCTATAAAACGAAACTTCACATTTGAAAGTGACTATATGTTTTATGGCTACGAAGTTTCAATGGACGAGAATGTTTGTGAACAAAGTTATAAATGGGGACGGGTACAGGCAAAATACAGTTATGGTATAGATATAGACAAAACTTTAGTGGATGAAACAGGTACCTATTTATCAGAATGACCAACATAGCAAATAACCTTCAAGCCCCTTGTGTATTATTATAGGTTCGAGGTACCCGCTTGTGCCTGAAATAAAGCACGGAGGGGCACCCGAGGTCTTCCTCCACCATTAAAGCTAGAAAATCGCCTTGTGTCCTTTTCAGCATTGGTGTGGCGTATTTCCGCCAATAAAACATTACAACAATCATGAAAATACTATATATTTATATTTTTTTGTAATAGGCATTTGATACACGATATTAGTTAGACAATCATGTTTAACTGAACTATATACAGTAACAATGGAGCTTAATACATGTCATGTTGGGACTTCTTCATTTATCACTTTTTATGCGTTTTTTATGGTAAATTTTATTTCTTACAAATACAGTTTTCCCATCAGTATACAGAAATAAAACCATTGTTATTTACAAAAAGTCAATGACATGGTATAAGCATGATATACATGTAATATAATATATAGATTTATATGTCATGTTTTACAGGACATTTTATGTATGTAAACCTCTTATACGCTGATGCGGGACATACATCTGACTTCGCTCTAAAACAAATCACAGCAGAAGAGTCCAGAGGATTATGTAGTCTTAAATTCTTCTATTTCGTGAATGGTAAACCACTGCTACATTTTTTTATTGCAAACAAATATTTCATTTTCAAATACAAAAGTACAAAAGCAAAACAAACAAAAAACATTGCTTATCCAATAAAACTTTTCATAATTTAGTTTGAACAGTTCAGAAAAGCTAAGCTTCGGCGAATGTGTTTATTATTTGACGAGAAAGTAAACATGATAATCTATAAAACATTTCAAGCGTCTTTCAATTATCACCAAAGTATAGCTAAATAAAAAGAAATACCAAAAAAGTTAACATCATATTAACTGTTTTAGGTGTAACTAGGCAACGTTATTTAGAATTGGTCGTAAATACAAAGGCCATAAATCTAATCGGTATACCAAAAGTACATACCTGGTTCTCTGGTTGCGTTGACTTGGTAGACACTTGCGGTGAAGATCCGGGATCATTAGATATAAAGTTCCAAGCAGTTCATGTGGAAGCTGGTATCGACGACATTGTTCTGGCAACCGATTCATGTCCAGGTAATGTTTCCATCATAT